>NC_137970.1:81579531-81907467 GCF_963924665.1 Micromys minutus | reverse complement strand
TGATGGTCAAAACCTACAAGTTGAGAATCGCTGCTCTAAGCTGTCTGCGCATACGTTTCCTACGAGGTTTGACTGAAAAGAAAAGAACTTCCCTGAATGTTGATGCTATCACATGGGCTTCTGTTCTAGTCTGAATAAAAAGGCAAAAGCGAGAGAGCTAAGAGCAGCAGTGAACTCTGCTCTCAGCTGACTGGACACAAGGTGACAGCTCCCCCATGCTCCTGCTGCTACAGCTAGAGACAATCTACCATGCAGAATGTGAGGCAGAGGAAGTGCTTTCCCTTTTTGTATTGGCAAACTACTAGAAACCAAGTGGCTATCCCAGGTATTAATTCGATGTAACGTCACACTGAAAAATGTAACTATAATTATAGGCACTCCATATAAGGAATAAGTCATGCTAACAAACTGTTGCTTAGCAAGAAAAGTTCTAGAAAATGACATATACATTCTATCATCTCTATAAACGCCAACAAACAACTAAAACCAAATAACATTGTATTCAGGAATGTGTAACTACATATTTATGCTTATAAACGTATCTGTACATCTGAGAGATGAAGCTATCTTTTGAGAATTTTATACATGCATGTAACATGTATTGATCAAATTCCCTCCACTCCAATTCTTCCTGTATGACCCCTGCCACTTTTCACTCCCAATTTCATTTGCTCCCTTTTTTGGAAGCCCACTGAGTACAGATGGTGCTGTCTATATGTGCATGGATGTAGGGCCATCTACTAGAGCACAGCCAACCTTTCAGGAGCCACATCCATAAAGAAAAGATACCTTCCCTCCATCAAGAGCTATTAATTGTCATTGGATTGGGCTTCTGGAGGCCTGCTTCCATCCATGCTGTTATTTTGGCTGCTTGATCTTGTGGAGGTATTGCGCATGCTGTCACATCTGCCATGAGTGTGCCACCACCTTCTCCTGTCCAGCGAATCCTGCTTCTGCTCCATGTGCGCACTACTTCTGCCTTCTAAAAATCTTTCCAGTGAAACTATTTTTTAAAAACAAGTGAAGTTATACCAACCCAGACTCAAGGGAGTGGTTTTCTCCTGTGGGCATTAAGGACAGAGCCAGCAGGATTGGACAGATAGCACACAGGTTAGTTCTTATGGTAAGCTTACAGAAAATATATTATCTATTAACAAATGCATGCACAAATAAAATTAAAAGAAAACATGCAAGAATGAATGGTGGAGATGCTACAAACCCACAATTTTAATAGCTATTTAAAAAGAAAGAACAGGTTCAGTTACTAACTTGTGTGTAGTTTCAATGCTTGTTAAATGACTGAGTCAGGATTTGAACTCAAGGACCACAGTAGTCTCTTCCATTCCCTAAGCTGTTCTACTGATGAGACCCAAACATCTGTGCTACCTGGAAACTGTGATATAGGCACTACCCATGATAATGGACACAGAGGTTTTGAAATTCTCCAGCTCCACATTTACATTTTCAAACATGTCCAAACTGTGCCAGAGGTCAAATGGTTTACTATATAGAAGGCAACATTTGGAGGACATAAGAAGGTACTTCTGATCTCAGAAGTCAAGCAACAAACTCATTTGTTTTTAACACAAGGAGATAAAGTCAGTATTTGTATCTCTCTGCAGAAGTCAAAGGACAGGCTAAAACCAGAGACAGTTTAAAAGTCCTCCAGAGATACAAAAGGCAAGTGTCCTGCTTCAAACTCCATCAAATCCATGGAAAGTGAAACTGCCTGTTAGTTCTCCTTAGCTCAGGCCATCCATGGTCCTCTCCCTCTTCTTCAATATTTTAGTGACTTCAAAGGGCTTCAGCATCAAGTGGCTTAATATCAGGTCAGTGTTGGCACCAAATCAAAGGCAAGGACCAAAGCTTCTACTATCTTGTCAGAACAGCTCAAGAACACCCAACCTGATCTCTACTTCATAGCTGCCAAGCATGGAATATAATTAATCTTCTACTCTCTGGGAGACACATTTCTGGGGAAAAGGACTTTCTTCGGGTGGCCATTCCTTGTGATGCAGGCCTCCTGGGCTTGTTATCATCAAGATGTTCCTTAGCTCACCGTATAACCCCTGCTATGACCTAGCCAAGTCCCCCACTCTCTACAGCAATGACAGTCAACTGTCACATGTTCCCTTGAGGCCACAAGAATTGAGTGTGCTTGACTGTATCCTGGCATGATCAGACTCTGTTCACTTATTTCTGTATCTTTTACTCCTCACTCCAATTCACTATCTCCTCCCACACTATAGGGTTCCCAAATCCTTCATCAACACTGACACTTGGTACATTTAAACTCTGAGTAGATCCTGGCTCACCCAGCATAGAACCTGTACAATTTTTATCTGTATTAAACTGACACCAAACTTAGGCTAGAACCCAGCAGTTTTTATTTTCATAAACCTCCCTAAAAAATTTTGGGTGGATATTAGAAGTGTTCAATGTACACTTAGAGAAATAAAAGCTCCTACTCTCTGAATGGTAAATGTGGAAACTCTAGAGTACTGTCACAAAGAAATTGAAGGCAGCAGCGAGGAAAATGAATTCACTAGAACAGTGATGTGAATAGTGCTCAAAACAACCAAGAAGTCAAAATTACAGTAACAACAGTGAAAAACCACTGCTACATAGCATTGCTCCAACAAGCACTGTCTAGAGAACCTTCTAGATATTAACGAATTCCTGAGAAGTCCTTCAGATAGGCTTGAATTTTTCCCTTTTTATATACAGGGAAACTGAAAGAAAAGATTAATTGGGTAGCTGGCCCAAGGTTAGTCATAGAGACAGTAAGTAAACTAGGCAATTGGACTATGGATTGAATGTTCTTAACAATACCACCTCCATGAAGCTTTCTTTTGGTACATAAGAATACATCTAAACTGAATTTACAAAGGCCATACTGGTTTGGCATCTGCGATATAGTCTTTCCCTCCCCCAACCACAGGAACTAAGATATCCATTTCTATGGCAGGTGATCAGCACTGGAATCTAACTCCATGCCTCCCCAGATTCCAACATATTCACTTAGCAAATATGTATTGAGCATCTACTTTATAAGAACCATTTATCCTTGCCTCACCCCAAAAACAAATTTCTAATGACTCAAGGCCATTGCTATTGGTACCTCATTGGCTGCAAAACAGGTTAACTGGGCTTTCTGGCATCTCACAGAATGTGGCAGAATACTGGACATAATATGGGTATTTGTTGACAGATGTAAACCTATGTCAGAACAAGGACAACCTATAGACTGTCCTCCTAACTGCCACTGAGGGAAAGGATATAGCTATAAAAAATGATTGAAAAGGCTTAAAAAACAAGGACAACACATTCATTTCCAATCAATCAAATATTAGCTATTAAATATATCTTCCACTGAAAAAAACCTGCATAAAACATTGTTTGGATTGTTTTTTATACAGTTGGAACTATTGGTAGCTGGAGCTATAGCCTAAGTGCAGAGTATCTTTCTAGTATGCATGAGGCCATGGGATGAAGCCACAGTGCCATCTGAGGAAAATTCTGAAACCAAAAGAATGTTATGGCTTAGGGTTTTTAATAGAAGACAGAGTATGAGCAAACATTGTTCAGAGAGTCTAGGAGAAGCAACTTTCATGAAGCTGAGACCCCCCCCCCCCCAAAAAAAAAGAGCTATCCTTCACTATAGAGGTAAATTAAAACCACAAATCATCTCTTCATTTATAGTGGGAAGGCAAGCCCAGTCTCATATTTTAATGCTGAGTTAGGTCAGTAGGAGCAAACAAGCCTTTTCCATTAACACCTTCAAACCACAAGGTGCCATACTATCTGAATATACGCTACTTGGGTAATCCAAAAACCACAGAGTGACTGTATCATATGGCATGTCTCCAAACAGTAGCTGTCACATGACGAGCAAGAACAAAGACAAGTCCTCCCTAGAGAAACTCAACCCTCAAAAACTCTCCACAAATAAAGACCCTAAAGAAAAGAAGAAACATAGTAAAACAACAATGTTATTTAAGGACAAAACCTAAACACACAAGGAAAGAAGTCACTTCCCTCTCACAATAGACTTATATAATTCTTAATGGTTTTATCAATTAAGTATAATAACTGAAATAAAAACTCAATAGGTGAAATGCTCATTGGATACAACTTAATAAACTGGAACTAGACTAGAGAGCTGAAGAAATTATCTAAAATGGAGTATAGCAAGACAAAGAAGTGAAAAGTATGGAAAAAAAGGAATCAACAATGTTCCTCAAATATTGGTTCAGAGGAGAAAGGCAGTGCCTGAAATTATTACAGCCTAGACCAATCTGAAACCTTAAAAAAGAATGTGCACAGCGACTTATAGCTCTGTGGAACTATGAATATAGTTTGGTGGTCTGGTGTGTGCCACATCCTGAGTTTCATGGAGTTGGAGAAGGGAGTGAGACATGGTGAAGGAGAAACAGAAAAGAGAAAGCTCAACCAAGAATTTTTAAAAGTTAACATCAAAATATACTATAGTAAAACTACAGAACATCGAATACAGAAAATTTCTTTAAAGTGACCAAAAAGAAAAGATGATTTCAGTAAAAGTTGACACTGATCATTTTCAAAGCCAAGAGTATAAAAAACACAACATAGAAAAATTATGATTCCGGTTTAACAGGAAAATATGAACTTAGAAAAAGTAGAGCAATGAAAAAGACTTCACCCTGTCTGAAAAAAGCAAAACAAAACAAAAAAAAAGAAAGAATGAGAGTTCAAGAATGAAGGAATCTCTCTCTCTCTCTCTCTCTCTCTCTCTCTCTCTCTCTCTCTCTCTCTCTCTCTCACACACACACACACACACACACACACACACACACACACACACACCAGATATTAATCTATGACCAAAAAATTTAAAAAATGATACTTTAAGCACAAAGTAATGCCAGAAAGAAGGTCTGAGATGCAGTAGGAAATGCAAATATATTAGTTTTTCATGGCTAATAAAATTACTAGGATTGGGCTACATGAAAAAGAAAAACAAGGTTTAATTTTGCTAATAACTTTGGGGTGTAAGATTTGGCACCTTATGTAGTGGCACCCTTCTTGCTGGCAGAGTCACAAGGCACAGGTTTACCTGCAAGAGACAGGGTGAGGACAGGGGGTGTTCTTCTTATGAAGCAATCAAAATTCAACCATGGACGCCACACCAAAAATTGCTTACATTCCAAAGGTTCTACATCTACAATATCGCAGCCAGATAAAATTTCCGAGATCCCAATATATCATAACAAGGATTAAATTTCAGTATATAAAGCCTTGGGTTATGGAAGGAAGCTCTCCAAATCATATCTAAATCATAGTAATGAGGAAAAAGGGGGATAAATATGTGGGCTAATTAAATGACCACTGATTATATAAAGCAATACAATCCCTTTTTAAAAGAAATGCTAAAAGGAAAAGGAAATAAAGGCTAAAACAATACAGAATAAAGCTATTTGTCAAAGCAAAGATCTAAGTTGAGGGTGGCTACTTAGATATTATAAGGTCTACATGTAAATAAGTAAGATTAAATTCCTACCTGATATACACTGCTGAGGATATAGCCAAAAGATACAAAAACAAAGACAAAGACAATGACAAAACCCAACCAAACAAAAACTATCCTGAAAAGGTTTCCATAGTTACAGCTGCATCCTTTATAATAGCCTAATGTAAAAGTATTGAAGATAACCACAAACTGGTGAATGCAAATGCGTAGTATATTCACACGGGTGAACAGTATAGCCATATGACTGAATGGTATTAATAAGTGCGAAGGATGGACCTTGAGAACTGGATGCTGAGTGAAAGGAAGACAGAACAAAAGGGCAAAGGCTACGTAATCCCATCTGCGCACAGTGCACAGAACAGGCATCGCTACAGAGGCAGAGAATAGACTTGGTACTTAAGCTTGGGAGAGATGCTAGAGCACAGTGGAAACACTAGCTAAAGGAGATGGGTTTTTCTGGGGCTACTCCAAATGTTCTAAGTTGACTGTGGTTTGGTTGTAGAGATGTGAGTATACTAAAAAGCAGTGAACCTTTAAACTACGTCCATAGATTTCACTGTGAGTTTTATCTCAATAAAACCAATGACTAAGAAAGTGTTGTAAAGGACTGGCAAGATGATTCAGCAGGGAAAGGGGGTGAGGGCACTTGCCACCAAGTCTGATGACCTGACTTTAATGCCTCAGACCCACAGAGTGGGAGGAGAGCAATGAGTCACATAAGTTGCCCTCTGACCTCCACTTGCACATGTACATTGTACATGCTCATACACACCCCAAAAACATCAATTTAAAGACCATGAAATCAGGAGGGAAAAGACACAACTACAAAGAAAACAAACAGAAAAAAAAAAAAGAACTCAAACATGTAGTTCATAACCTAAACTAAAATGCCTGGTCTACAGAGTTTCAGGACAGCAGGGGTGATACAGAGAAACTGTCTCAAAAGACCAAAAAAGTTCTTTATTTGTATTTGTATATTGATAGAAACGTCTTTAAATACAAGTGCAGGTGTCCACAGAGGCCAGAAGAAGGCATCAGAAGCCCCAGAGCTGGAGCTACAGGTGGTTATGAGCACCTTAATGTAAACACAAGGTATTTATAACCATTGATCTATCTTTCCATCATACACACACACACATACACATATATACATATGCATATACATACAGGTACATATACATTTATATATACATACAGCTGTTAATACCCCCAGACAAACACTGCTGATGCTTTGGTCAAGGAAATAGTGAGCAATGGTGACCACAGAGGTTCCTAAATGATCCAAGTGATGAGTGATGCTTGAATGGTTAGCCCTGGGCAGAAGAGATGACTCAGTGGGTCAGAGCACTTACTGTGCAAGCATGAACACACAAGTTCAGATCCCAGTCATCAACATAAAAAACCTGGCAAGGCTGCCCATGCCTGTAACCCACATATTGGGAAACAGAAATAGGTTGAGCCCAGAAGTTCTATATCCAATCTAACTAAAAAAAACAAAGTTCTGGTTCAGTGGGAGAACCTATCCCAAAGAATAAGGTAGAAAGAAATATGTCTGGCTTCTATATATGTATGCACTGAGATACACACCCACACACATACACACACCCCATACACAACACACACACACACACACACACACACAGAGGGGGGGAGGGAGGGAAGGAGAGAGAGAGAGAGAGAGAGAGAGAGAGAGAGAGAGAGAGAGAGAGAGAGATAGAGAAACACCACCATTTTTTTTAAAGGCCAGTCTTAGATGTCATATCTGTCACCTATGTCACCCTCCTCCAATACCTAGAGAATATCACAAAGAAAGTCCAGGGACAGTATAAGAACTGGAGAACGATACGACATGATACAGAATGCTGTCTTCTGGGCATGACATGGCCACTGTAATCTCATGAGCATGCTCTGTTATGTGTGCTGGAATATGGAATTAGTATGGCTCTGGACCTGCCTAACTTGTTCATTAACAGAGCTCATATATTATGGTTTAGATAAAAACTGTGCTTCAAAAGCTCACTGAGTTGAAAGCTTGGTCTGCATCAGGTGGATTCAAATCAGAATGCTCTGATAAATTTGATAGATTCAGCTACTATGTGTTGATAGCAGATATGGCAAGGCTGGAACGTGAGGACTAGTTGGAAGAAAGGGTCAATGGGAGTATGTCCTAGAAAGAAAGACTTTGCTGCTAGTTTCTTTTCCTTTTTTTTTTTTCTTCCTCTGCTCTTTTGCCTTATAATCACCATGACCACCTCTGCTCTACCATGCCTCTCTGCCACAGTACCCTACCTTACCACAAGTTCAGAAAGGAATAGATACACCCGAGCACACACTGAAACCATGAGTCAAGCTAAACCTTTCCTCACTTTAAATTGTTTCTCTCAGGTATTTGTCAGGCCAACAAGAGTAACGTAACATAGTAAAGACTGTATTATCACCTAGGATCTCTTAGAATATATCGTGTTGTAACAAGACATCATCCCTCTGGTTAGCAGATAACATCTTAAATCAGTAGAGACTTACAACTCTTCCATTCTAAAACAAACTGTAACTGTACTGCTAATGGATTTTCTGAATGGCATCAGCCACAAAGGTTTGAGTCAAGGGTAGTGTGGGAACACAGCTTTAGTAAATGTGTGTTTGACCTGTTCTTCAAGGTTCTAGCCTTAAGCCCGGAAACAATAGAGGCTCAATCCCTTCTACCCAGCTATAAGTGATGTTTATCATAGTTACAGGGGACTTCTAGCCTAGTTCAGACATGGCTGGTACATACAGTGAATGTGAATGAGGCACAAATTGGAGTCACCCAATTGTTTCAATATGAAGTAGATGCCCTAACAATTTGACCTTCTTTCGAGTTACTCGTATCCTGACTACGCCTCCATGTGGAAGCCTGCATCCTTCACTCCAACATGCATATGCACACCTGACATATTACAGATCCCCAAATCCCTCTTCATGGAGTTCTATGTTCCTGAGGTTTGCTTTTACTGTAGATCTCAGGAAAATGAATATGGAGATCAGCAATTTGCACTTGGAAAAGACTCTGGGAAAACAAAAGGCCATGGGGAAGCTTCCTTCCCAGCCAAGTCAAAGTAACAGTTAAAATAAGTGTTGGGATTATGTGAAGAGCCAATAATAACAGATCTGGAGTAGAGCTAACAGTTGTGTCTTCTAATAAAAAAAGAGAGGAAAAAACGAAGAGTCATGTCTTCATCCTATTTTGAGACATTTCCTTTGGTAGCAGGAATAGGCATACTGCTCGGAAAGCTCCCATCCCCTCTGGTCAGCACTGTTCCTACAAGATCCTCCCAGAAGACAGCCGATAGCCAGGTCAAAAGCACAGAGTAACCAGGTGTCTAGCTGTTATATTCAATCTCCTCTTGCTCTCTGTCCAGTAATCAAAGAGGCCAGATCTAAGTTGCTGCCATCTTAGAAAATTAATCTCCTGGTCCAGATGTACATATTGAGCTTCTCTGAGGCCCCTGCATGCCATTTTAAGCCAGCATAATTTACAATTCCCAGAAATGTTTGAGAAGCAGCGTACACGCTTCTGGTGCCAAGCCTGGCCGGGTTTACAGATTTTCATTTAGCAGGTGTCTGTTGCTAAATCAGTAGCAGCTGCTAATTGCTTTTTCTCCCTCAGACCCTCAGACAGAATGCAACATCTGCTGTTCTCTCGCTTTGGGTTAAAATCAGATACCTTATCATTTCTCCTTTGGGCTTCATTTTTATTAAAAAGCTCTCAGCTGATGCCTGAGAGGCCATCAGTGCAACGGGGATTTCCAAGGACAATACAACAAACTGAATCTGCTTCACATCCAGAGATTCCAAGCCAGGGAGGACTGAAGGACAGCACTCCAGGCCCCCTGGTAGAGGGAACATGGAGCTTCACCCTGAGATCTCCCACCCCTTCAAATGCAATGATCTTTCCTACCCTAAATAGCTTCTGGTATTGTCAACCCCCATACCTATATGATCTTCTGTCCTCCGGAAAAAAGAGAAAAAATTTCAATATCTACATCATACTACCATTCTGAATAGGAACAACAGAGAGGCAGGAAACCACAAACAGCAGATAGAAATGATAAGGACCTTATTATTTCTAGATCTGCTTCCCAATTTAAACCGTTGCTCTCTGGTAGTTTTTTTTTTTTTTTTTTTTTTTTTTTTTTTTTTTTTTTTGTGGAGGGGTCACTTTGTAAAAATTTCTATTATCATTTTCAGAAAGTATCCATTTGATCTCCTCTATTTGACTGTTGATTATAAATCAAAAACATTCTCAAAGGTACCTTAATGAAAGTTCACGTATTTTATCTTACTAATAACATTGGGTAACATTTATTGAACATTTACTACTGTAAGGCTTGCAATATATACCTTATATTCTTTGCTTTACTGAACAATTAAGAACCATGAAATTCTCATCATTTTACAAAATGAAGCTAACTATGAGAAAGTTATTGGTGATAAAAAAGGAAGTCCAGAACAGCAGGCTGACTAAATTGAAAGCATATGTTAAGCTGAATAGACATTTGATGCTATTAAGAGATTATTATTACTATTAGAAGTATGATTGTGATATGCCAACATGGATGCATCCTTATACTTTAGAGATATTTGATAACATACTTTCATCTAAAATTACATGATTTAAAAAAACATTCAGTGTTAGATTTTTGTTTGAGGGAGAGTAAAGTATGTTACTGAAACAACACATGGGCCAAGAGTTGACAGTTGTTGAAATGAGGTGACAGATGCTCCTCTTCTCCTTTTACAGATACTTTAACTTTCCTACAATATAAATCTCCAAACATAAAGTAATAAGGAAATGTTAAATGTACATTATATGTAATAAAATGAAATATATATATATATGATTATGTGACAATAGAAAAAATAATTTATCTTTTTTTTTTGTTTGCTTGCACGCTGTTTTGTTTGTGAGGAACGGTCGTTCTATATAACCGTGGCAGTCTTAGAACTCACTCTGTGCACAGACTGGCTTCACACGCAGAGATCTGCCTGCCTCTGTCTCCCCAAGGCTAGAATTAAAAGCATGGGATACCACACCTGGTTGAAAGTGTTTAAATATTTGAGACATAAATATTCTTCCCACCAAGTTGATCATTACATACCACTAGTGCACATTATCAAATCACACTGTATCCCATACTAAGTTGAAAAATAGCATAGACAATATGACATAGAGACATCCATGGTTTTAACCTGTAGGGTAAACCTCTAGGGCTTCTTGGCTTCACACATTTCTCTACTTGAAACTTCTTTCCCAGTTCAGTTCCTTGGACCTCAACTCATCCAGACACAGTCTTTTCCATTGGTCCCTAGGACATGGAAGGGACTTCTCTCCTCTTCACCTTTCTAATGCCTTGGTTTGTATTCAAGTCACTTGGCTCTAAGTCCTAGATGTAAGGGACCTACACAGTACTCACGACAGGGGACATAGGACCAACACTTATCCAGAAGTGCTGATATAAGAGTAAGGATTTGCTGGCTATACATCACTTGAGATTTGAAGATATGTCTCCTAAGGTCTCATGAGTTCAAGGCTTAGTTACCAGACTATGACTGTATTGGGAGGTTGTGGAATCTTTAGGAGGTGAGCTGAAAGTAGTGGTTCTCAACATGTGGGTTGTGACCTCTTTGAGAGATTGAAAGATGCTTTCACAGGGGTTGCATATCAGACATCCTGCTTATCAGATATTTACATTATGATTCATAGCAGTAGCAAAATTACAGGTATGAAGCAGCAATAAAAATAATTTTATGGTTGGTGATCACCACAAAATGAAGATCTGTATTAATGGGGTGTAGCAATAGGAAGGTTGAGCACCACCAGCCTAAAGGAAGGAAGTTAGGTCATCAGGGGCCAGCATATGAAGAAAACTTTGGCATCACTTCCCTTCTTTTCCCTCCTCTTCATCTTCTTCACACACCCCCCTCTCTCTTCTCTCTCCCTCCTCTCCCCTGTCCCCCATTCCTAGTTGCCAGGCACTGAGCAAACTCTCCCACCTCCATACGCTGTCATCACCATGAGCTGCCCTGCCAGAGGCCTAAAAGCAAAAGGGCCAAACAACCAAGAAAACTCAAACTACTGAACTATTGAGCCAAGAGGAATGTCCCATTTTTATAAGATGGTTATCTCACGTATTTCATCTCTGCCACAGAAACCCAATACAGACTTCTAACACAGGGTGACAGTCCTTATATGAAGCCTCAAAGACTTGGTTTTGCTGACTCCTACCCTCCACTGTTTAGTTACCCGCTGCAAGCCAGAGAATGCCTTTCCTATGATATCATTTAAAAAGCACATCCCTACACTTCCAAAACTATAAGAATTTTGTTTGACCATCCTGTCTATTGTGGTTTCTATGGCAGCTTAAGCTGACTCATACATCTCCTTAAAACATGGTAGCCATATAACAATCATTTGTTGAAATCAACTGCATGCTAGTCCTGAGGTAACATTTTATTTCACCCTAATACTTCATAACAATATAGTATCACAATATTGCACAGATGCTTTTAGTTTGGACTAATCATTTACATATGCTTATATATCTCAGGGTTTTTTCATTATTTTATGTGCATTGGTGTTTTGCCTGCATATATGTGAGAAGGTGTCATATCTCCTAGAGCAGGAGTTACAGTTCTGAGGTGCCATGTGGTGCTAGGAATTGAACCTGGGTCCTCTGGCAAAACAGTCAGTGCTCTTAACCACTGAGCCATCTCTCCAGCCCCATACAATCTCAGTTTTTAAATCAAAATCTTGGTGTTCAGCCCAGGGTACCCTCAAGCTCATGGTTCTCCTGCCTCTGTCTTAAAATGCCAATATTACAGGTGTGCTGCATTGTACCATGCAGAATTCCACATGTTAATCTGAACAAAGCATATTCACAATCCTGGAATCATAATGCCTCCCTTTAGAAGAAATAACATTTTCACACCTATTCCAAACTCAGCATGACTAGCCTTCCCCATATTAAATTCATTCAACTCACTGGCAACATTTATTAAAGGAGGAATCTCTCAGTGTGATGTGGATATCTACAAACACTCCACACCTAAGTTACTCAATGGTCTGAAAGACAGAATGGGCTTCCTTTAAGATGAGGAATGATATAAGAGTATCTGCTTTTGCTATGTCCTAGTTTAACTCTGTTAGGAGATCTAGGCACAAGTGAACAAAGAAATAAGAAAATGTTTCCTGATTGGAAAGAAGTAGAACTATTTCTATCCTATTAAAGGTGAGAGGATTATGTCCAATTTTCTGAGGAACCGCCAGACTAATTTTCTAGAGTGGTTGTACCAGCTTACAACTCCACCAACAATGGAGAAGTGTTCCTCTTTCTCCACATCCTTGACAGCATCTGCTGTCATCTGAGTTTTTGATCTTAGCCATTCTGACTGGTGTGAGGTGGAATCTCAGGGTTGTTTTGATTTGCATTTCCCTGATGGCTAAGGATATTGAGCATTTTTTTCAGGTGCTTCTTGGCCATTTGATATTCTTCAGTTGATAATTCTTTGTTTAGCTCTGTACCACATTTTTATACGATTGTTTGATTCTCTGGAATCTAACTTCTTGAGTTCTTTGTATATATTGGATACTAGCCCTCTATCTGATGTATGATTAGCAAAGATCTTTCCCAATCTGTTGGTTGCTGGTTTGTCCTACTGACAATGTCCTTTGCCTTACAGAAGCTTTGTAGTTTTATGAGGTCTCATTTGTTGATTCTTGACCTTAGAGTAAGCCATTGTTGTTCTGTTCAGAAAAATTTCCCCTGTGCCTATGTGTTCTATGTATGCTCTTCCCCACTTTCTGTTCTATTAGTTTCAAGGTACCTAGTTTTATGTGGAGGTCTTTGGTCTACTTGGACTTGGGCTTTGTAAAGGGTGATAAGAATGGATCCATTTGCATTCTTCTACATGCTGACCTCCAGTTGAACCAGCACTATTGGTTGAAAATGCTCTCTTTTATCCACTGGATGGTTTTTGCTCCTTTGTCAAAGATCAAGTGACCATAGGTGTGTGGGTTGGACATAGTACTACCTGAGGACCCAGCTATACCACTCCTGGGCATATACACAAAAGATGCTTTGACATATAACAAAGACACATGCTCCACTATGTTCATAGCAGCCTTATTTATAATAGCCCGAAGCTGGAAAGAACCCAGATGTCCTTCAGTAGATGAATGGATACAGAAAATGTGGCACATTTACACAATGGAGTACTACTCAGCTATTAAAAACAATGACTTCATGAAATTCTTAGGCAAATGGATGGAACTAGAAAATATCATCTTGAGTGAGGTAATCCAGTTATAAAAGAACACATATGGTATGCACTTGCTGATAAATGAGCTCGGAATACCCAAGAAACAATCCACAGTCCACGTGAAGCTCAAGAAGTTGGAAGACCAAAGAGGGGATGCTTCTGTCCTTCTTAAAAGGGGAAACAAAACATTCACAGGAGGAAATACAGAGACAAAATTTGGAGCAGAGTCTGGAGGAAAAGTCATCCAGAGACTGTGGGGATCCATCCTATATACTGTACTGTCACCAAACCCAGACAATAATGTAAATGCCAAGAAGTGCATGCTGACAGGTTTCTGGTATAGCTACTCCTGAGAGTCTATGCCAGAGCCTGAGAAATACAAAGTTGGATGCTCTCAACCAACCATTGGACTGAGAATGGGGTCCCCAATGGAGGAGTTAGAGAAAGTACTGAAGAAGCTGAAGGGGTTTGCAACCCCACAGGAAGAACAACAATATCAATCAACCAGATCTCCCAGAGCTCCCAGAGACTAAACTGCCTACCAAAGAGTACACATGGAGGGACCCATGGCTCCAACTGCATATGTAGCAGAGGATGGCCTGATCTGGCATCAACAAGAGAAGTCCTTGTCCCTGTGAAGGCTCAATATGCTAGTGTAGGGAAATGCCAGGGCAGGGAAATGTGAGTGTGTGGGTAGATGGGGGAACACTCTCACAGAGGCAAGGGGAGGGAGAATGAGATAGAAGGATTTCAGAGGGAAAACTGGGAAAGGGGATAACATTTGAAATGTAAATAAAGAAAATATCCAATAAAAATGGTGAGAGAATACAAAAGCAGCATGAAAATTGAGCTGCATTTCTATAGAGTAGAGGTAAGTAATCTAAAATAAAGTCAAGGTGCCTGAGAAATGGCTGAGGGCTTAAGAGTGTTGGCTTCTCTTCCAGAAGTCATGAGTTCAATTCCCAGCAACCATATGGTGGCTCTCAAATATCTGTAATGGGATCTGATGCCCTCTTCTGATGTGTCTGAAGATAATGACAGTGTACACACATACATTAAATAAATAAATAAATAAACAAATTAATTAATTAAATAAAGTGGAGAATTCTATTTACATGTGAGGTGGTAGTGGTCCTCACCTCTAATCCTAGTACTTGGTAGACAGAAGAAAGTACATCTCTGAGTTCAGGGCGAGCCTGGTCTATAGAGTGAGTTACAGGATAGCCAGAGCTACACAGTGAAACCCTATCTCAAAAACAAACATAAACAAAATTCCATTTACAAAAAAATCTGGGCATGATAGACCATGTCTCAATCTCAGCACTCAGGAGACAAGGGCAGGCAGATCTCTGTGGCTTCAAGGCCAGTCTTGTCTATACAGCAAGTTCCAGGACAGCCAGGACTACATAGAGAAACTCTCTCTTGAAAAGCAAACAAAAAGAATAATGCTACAGTGATTGACAAGATAGATAACCAGGACAGAATAGAGGATTATGAAATAAGCCTAATATTTATTTCTGGCTGACTTTTGACATAGAAGGCAGTAATTTCAACAAATGGCACAAAGACAACAGGACGTCCACATATCTAACATTTACTTTAAACTGACAACTCACACCACATGTAAAAATGCACTTGAAAATTATCATATATGTAAATGTAAGCACTAACCGTATGAGGCTCTTAAATGTCCTCTCTTCATTATATTAGCCAAAAATATGTTTCACATGCCAGCTCAGAAAGTAAAAGCCTTCAAATCAAAGGTAGGGATATTGGGGTTTTTCAAAAAAAAATTTTAATGTGTACTTCAAAGGACAGCACAATCAAAAACCAGCAGTACCTTGAAATTAAGAAAAAAAAAATGTACAGCTCAAAAGACATAATAAAGACAGTGAAGAACATGTGCAGACACCAGGTGTGACAGTGAGCACCTGAGTGACGCGAAGAGGTGAGTTCACTGTCAGTCTACACTGGCATTCAATGCCAGACTACATGGCCATTTTAAGGCTACCCTAGGGATACATAACATCTTGTCTCAACAAGTTAAGAAACCAAACAATCACACAAGGCATAACCAAGAACGAGAGACAATATTTCTATTCGTATGTCTTCTATAGGTCTAATATGTAGAGAGAATTCTTAAAACTGATTAGTAAAAAAGAAAAAAAAACTCAAAAACTGGAAAGAAAATGCAAAATAACGCTCCTCCCAGGCTTAAAACTAGCTAATGAGTGCATGAGGAAGTATTCAACCAGTGAGCTTAGCAAGGAAAGCAAAAACACAATGGTATGTCACATCTCATCCTTAAGGCTCTAATGGGAAGGACAAGAACAATGCGAGAATGTGTACAAATGAAATGACTCCTTATTGGCGAAGATATGGATTGGTACGGTCATGTTATGGTGGAGGTTCCTCCCAGGCCTACACAGGCAGTTACATTATGATGCAGCAATCCAATGCCAATGTATATACCTGAGGAGATGTACATTCTTAAACAACTGTGCACAGCAATATCAGTCATACTAGCCAAAAAACCCAACACCAGTATGAAGCACTAACCCATGCTGCAGCATGAATGAACCTCAAAAATGTCGTCAATGAAAACACACCAAGGAAAAAAAAAACCCCAAAACATTAGAGGATTTAATATATACATGTCCAGGATAGGCAACCCCATAGGGACTGAAAGTTGGTTACTAAATGCCAGAGTCTGGAGATGGAGAACAGTGAACAGTATGAGGTACAGGACTTGGTTTGGGGGATGGATGATGAAAATACATCTGAAATTAAACAGTAGTGATGGCTGCTAACACTGAATATACTAAAAAACCACTTAGCAGGTACTCCAAAAGGATGCACTTATTATGTGATAGTTGTATTTCAATTAATTCCCTGTTCCAAAAATCTTACTCAATGAGAACAGGAAGCCAAGAAGTCCTCTCTGTGGTCCTCTTAACTCTCCAAAGTCCTTCCTTTCCAACCCACTGTTCTTTGCTTATCCCTAATACATATTTCTCCTCTATGCCGCATCTATGAGGTACAAAGAACAGGTATCACCAATCCTACTCGGTGAAATGAAATCTTCCAATGGCCCAAGTTGCAGTCAGGGACAATGTGGGACTAAAACCAACACAGATGCCCTGGCTGCTCGGTGGGCTGGTCAGCGGTCTTTTGTAGTCATTGGCATACTGCTTTGTTTTGTTTGTGAGACAGGATCTCACGGATCTCGGGCTGACTCTGAACACACAGTGCAGCTCCAGATGACCACAAACTTATGATCATCCCGAGCATCAGGTGTAAGGGCTTGTGTCACACTTTGCCATTGTGTCTGTGTTTATTTCTAGTGGTAAACTGGAGATCAAAAGCGGACCTTCATGTGTGCTAGGCAAGCATTTGTCCGACTGAGCCACAGTTGAGCTTCTCCACTGGGACATTTTGAAAGCAGCTTTGGGAATCTGAACTGTGCAGTCAAGGTTGATACCCAGCAATCTATTGACTGGAACAAAGAAAGTAACGTGGGAAATAATACTTTTATTCCACAAAGAAACATCTCTTAGCTAAGTGGGTAGTTAGTATATGGCTATTATCCCATCACTTGAGAGGTGTGTTAGAGATTTGGATTTTAAGATTATAGTGAGTTTGAGACCAACCTAGGATATGGAAGATGCCATGCTAACCCCCACCCTCCCCAAAAATCAACATTTAGAACAGTAGCTCAAGATGAAGAACAAAGATATTGGAGAGGATTGTGTTCTACAGAACCAAGGCAAGCTACCAAGAAGCTCAAAAGACAAGCAGGCTCACATGTGACTCTCATTGGGCTAGTCCCTGAATAGGCCTCTCAGCCTCTGGCATAGGTCTACTGACCTACCAAATAAGCCTGTCTATTTTGTTTTAGAGAGGGGAGGAGTGAGAAGGAGGAACTAAAGGAGAGAGTGAAAAAAAAAAAAAAAAACAAACATACATACAGACGGGAGTAAGCCTAATTTACCTTCAGGAGAGAAGAGAGTGGGGAAGGCTGGCCAGTTTCCTATCCAAACAAACTGCCCCTGAACCAAATACAAAAAAAAAAATAAAATAAAAAAGAACAAGATTCCCTGCCAGGGAATTTTAATCTCACTCAGCAAGGCTAATTCAGAAACAAAGCCCCCTTCATGATGCTGAGCAACTCCAGGAGCTGAGGCCAAAGCTCTGCAGAATAACATCAAAAATGGCACACTAACAGGAGCCCTCCTCAAACATTTTGAGATAATATTAGCAATAGTAACAGCCCCACCCCTTGGGGTACTTCTCCATTGCTTCTCGTGGTGTAGGCTCAGCTAAGTGTATGCCTCATATAATCGCTCAGAACAGCACAACTTACAGATAAGCTTGGGAGGACAGCGAGGCCACTGTCTTATGCAAGGTCATGGTTGCGTACAGCAGAACTGACTAGAAAGCCACAGACAGGCTGGCTCCAAAGAGAGCACTTGTGACCTGTTAATATCTACAGTGAGGAAAAGACCCTTCTAGAACATGCAGCAAACAATATTAGCAGTCATGACTGCCCCATAATTTTAGTTTAATTTGGGTATTTTTCTGCATTTTCCTTTTTTTCCTGCACTATACATATGTTACGCTTAGAGAAAAAAAAAAAGCATATATCCAAGCCAGGTTGTCCAAGCCTGTAATAGTTACTAAGAAGGCTAAAGCAAGAAGGTCCCAAATTCAAGCCTGCCTGGTCTTCTGAGTAAAATCTTATTAAAATAAAAAAGGAGACTAACAAACAAACAGGGAAACCAAGTTCTGGGATGTAGCTCACAGGTTCATTGCCTATTATAAATGTCTACCCTTGTCCAGAATAAATGAAGTTTAATGTCTAACACAGCCACATATATACTACACACACTCACGCACACACAAGAGTGCAAGACAATGGTCTCTTACTTTTTCTTGTTTTTAATCTGTGGGGGAAACCAGCAATACATCGGTGGTGACTTTTATGTTTCACTGTATTGCATGCATTTTCTGTAACCAAACTTTGTCTTTCATTATATTGACAGAAATAAACAGGCTTTTTAAGTGGCTGAAAAAAGAACCTTACCAACTTTCTTTTATCAAATCCCAGATCCCAGGACACAAGAAAGAAACCTCTGGACTTTCTCTCAATATGATGGAAGATTTGTTGATGGATTCTTTTTATCCTTTGCTGTTTAAGTTTTTTCTTGATTGTTTGAAAATTTTAGAGGTGAATACGTTCATATCTACCTCCAATTTCCCCTCCAATCTCCCCTAAGCATCTACCAACATGTTACCTTCCAATGTCATGAGGTGGTTTTGTTTTTCTTTTTGAATTGGAATTTAAACCTAGGGCCTCCCACATGTTATCCAAGCAGTTTACCTCTGAATCAACCCTCTTCTTAATTTTTATCTTGAAACAAGGTCTCCCTAAACCGCTCAGACTAGCCTTGGTCTCAGAATCTAAGCCAACAGACCTTAAACATGTGACTCTCCTACCTCAGCCTCATACAGCCCTGTATTCCCAGGCTCAGAACAGTCAATCATTCATTCGTATTCGTGGGATCTATGAAGTGCTAAGCCTAAGGTCCTGCAAGGATTAGGCAGAAAACGGGAGACACTGTCCACCCTCACTGAGAATACTCACAATGTTTGCTCAAACCCAATCAGCAAACAGCTAATGGGAAAGAATTATGTGTGTGCCTAATGAGATGACTGACTGCCTGGTTTCAGGTTAAAGGAAACGTACACTGGAAAATGGTGTATAGTAAAATCTCAACTGGGCAGGAAAAACTTAATTTCAAATAACCTAGGAAACCAAATAGAAACTATGAAAATCTTTATATCTGCAGGGTATGAACAAGAATGTGTTGAAAAACACAGAATTTACTCTTGGGGTCAAAGTACTGATCGAGTAAAACAATTTCCCTTTTTGATGGTCTCTGACTGGCTTTTTAATAAGCATTATTATACTTGTAACACAAATATCAGGACAGTTCCTCAAATTTGCTTAAACTTGGGAGTTCCAGCCCCTTTTCAGCAGACCCCCCGTCTCAGACACATTGCATTCATCTAATTCAATCTACATCGTCCTTTGTAGAAAGTGATGTCACAATTTTGCCTCAGTCAATGCTTTAGGATTTTAAGATCTCTTTTGAAATCAAGCTTTTGATATTTTAAGTACCCTCGAGAGACCAAAAGGATATTCTGTCCCCCAGCTCAAATCTAAAAATCCGAAATATAACTTTTAAAAACAGCTCAATTTTGTCAGTCACATAAATAACTCTTCTAGGTCAATTAGCACATTTCAATGTGCCAATTAGCAGAGTGGGATTCTCAAGCCAATCTGCATTGATGGCAGTGAAGCTGTCCTAGCAACCCACATGGGGACAAGGTATGCCAGCAGAAAAGCTGCATCCCAAGAACACAGAGAAAATGTTTCAGGAATGGTAGGGAGCAGTCCTAACTAGACAGAAACACTACTCTGCAATTCTTTTGAGTCTGAGATTGGGGAGAACTTCAAAAGAACCACCAGAAGAGCAGACGAAATGGGAAATGGGGGAAGAGGTGTGGAGAAAAGGAAACAAATCTAATAGATCAAGAACGATGCACAATAATGGGAAATTTTGATAATGAGATGATCATACACTGGAGGCTTTGGGCCTTAGAGAAAAAGGAGCTGGATGAAAGGGATCATTATCATAATCTGAGAAGAAGACAGAAGTCTGCAACTACAGACACAAGTGAGGCTAGTGTCTTCTACTGGGCAAAAGAGTGTCAAGCTTGTTTCCTAAGGTCCAGTCTCTGCAGCTCAGAACAGCTTGCACTAAGAAGAAACTATCATGGGCCTTAAAGGACAAAAAGGAGAACAGGCAGAGAGGGCTGAGGGTGCGGCATGAGCTCAGTGTCCGGCTTTAGAACGGGACTTCTCACTCCTACCAGGGTATGGAGCCAGGGTAGGTGGACCTTGGTAGGTGAGACCACAAAGCTTTCAAAGCCATCTGCGTGGGCCCAGAATCAGGCCATAGATTTAGCCAGGCTTGGAAATGTAGGGATCTCCCCATTGTTTTCCACTGTAGGAATTCTTCAGAGGGATGGCATACTGTGGACCTTAGTTTGGAGTGGGCCAACTACCCCGATAGCCTATACACTTTGAAGCCTGGTGGCCAGGCAGGAGCTGAAGTGGAGAGCAACTCAGATGGGGACTCCCCTGAGTCCTGTACTGTCTGTCTACCCCAGAGGAGGAGAGGGTGAAGACAAATCCTGAGGAATCCCAAGACATAAAAGCCCTACAGAAAGAACTAGAGCAGTTTGCCAAGATGCTAAAGCACAAGAGGGTCATCTTGGGGTACATCCAAGCTGACGGAGGGCTCACCCTAGGTGCTGTCTTTGGAAAGGTAACCAAATGATCATCTGCTACTTTGAGGCCCTCCTGTAGCTCAGTTACAATAGTAAGTGTCAGCTGTGGTCCCTGCTGGAACTGAGGGTGGAGAAAGTCAATAATGAGATCATTCAGAAGAGGTACAAAGTAGAGATCCTAATGTAGGCCCATGGAAGAAATCAGAGGAGAGCCAAGAACCACATTTTAAATGTAGTGTTCAAAGTACCCTGCAGCAGATCAGCATCATCCACGGCAGCTTGAAGTAGAGAAGGTTGTAGCCTAATGTGATTCTGTAATTGCTAGAAGAGCAAACAAACAAACTACTCCCAATTAGAGGGGTCTGAGATTTCAGGGTCTCTTTTCCCAGGGAGGCTTCTATCCTTTGCCCTGCCTTCAGGGCCCAGTTTTAGTGCTCCAAGCTATGAGGACACCCACTTCACCTTGCTCTACTCTTTGGTACCTTTTCAGTGGGAAAAAGCCTCTCCCTTTGTTCCTCTCACTACTCTGGTCTCTCCCATACATTCAATCTGGGGCATTAGCCAATGCCCAGGGATGAGGGGGGAACAAAGAGAAGAGGGGAGATGGGAGATAAAAAGAACCCAAAGGCTATACCGCCAGAGTTTGGGAATTATACTTTTCATTTACTGATGAGGAAGAGAAAGCACAAAAGGTGAGGGACAGGGGGCGTTGGGGGAGGTAGTTGGAGGAAAGATGAAGTTCAGTAATGTTACTGATCATAAGCCAATCACTCATCATATTGTTCTTAAGTAAAGGACACTAGGAAGGAAGGAAGGAAAGGAGGGAGGATGGGATGGAAAGAGAGAAGGAGGGAAGGAGAGAAAGCAGAGGGAAGGGAAGAAAGAAGAAAATCTCCCTATCAGAAGATAGAATCAAATTACACAGGTTTTGAGAGCCTGACTAATGGAACCAGTGGTCCCTTGAGGTGCTTCCTCTGTTTAAGTAGCAAAAGGACATGCTACTACAAACTGCTTCATCTTAAGCTACATCCTAGCCATAAAGAGCACTTACTTATAACTTGGTCCATTGGAATAGAGGTCCTTCTTTTAGGCTGTCAGCTTTGAAGACAAAGAAACCCACTGAACTGAAGATAGAGCTTTCTAGCTGGTCTGCAAATCGGCCGGAGGGCAGAAGAGTTCACATGAAAATTCACTGATGACCCCAAATCCTTTAGCTGACTGTAGCAAGTGACTCCCTCCAACTCCCTCTCACCCTGTCTTTATGTATGCAAGTGTATATATGTCATAGGATGGGTGCACCACTAATTAGTTCTTTTTCTTGCTTCCTCATCATTGCTAATGAGGAGAAAAAGATTAAGAAGATAAAGGGCCAAGAAGGAAAGGCAAAAGAGATGTCAAAGCTGCTTTGCCTGCCTAATTGGATCATCAGGTTTAATCACCAAGTACCAGACTTCCTGTGTCTCATTTGAAGTCAATCTGAACTCAACCAACTGACCTAAAGGCCAAAGTTGCTCAAGAGGAGCCTCACCTACATGGAAGAGCCAGAGCAATACTGATTGCAAAGACAAGTGCAAAAGGAGATATGAGCTCTGTTCAGCTTTATTTTAGAAAAGGGGGCATAAAAATTTACTAAGGTGGCTGGAATCACTTCTTAAAAGAACCCATGAAAGATGTGTCAGCGACAGGTAAAGTAATACATATTCTTGATAAGCATTTGTTTAGAACACACTGTGTCTTGTTGTGACAGATCTATGGCATGACAGGGCGGGGGGAATCGATCGGGGGCGGGGGGGAACAAAGAGAAATGGAGGAAGAAGAGGAAAAAGGGGGAAAGAGTGGTGGGAAAAAAACCAGGGAGATTAAAAAAATAAAATGGTGTCAGGGAAGAAACAATGTTATCTGTATAAGACAGCACAGGTCTCCTGGACCCCACCAGGCCCTCTGCAATCTCCCTTTATATGTCAAAGATCTAATCCCTAGAATGTAAGTATATTTGGAGACAGAGATGTAAAGAAGAGATTCAAGTGAAAGTAGGCGATGAGAATGCCCTGGGACCAAAATGTGATAGATATCTTCATAAACAGCTGACCACACTAAAAAAAAAAAAAAAAAGTCAGAACAATAAACCTATGATGGCTGCTGTCTTCAAGCCAAAGAAAGCTCCCTAAAGAAGCCAGTCCTGCTGGCATCTTGACCTTGGAGGTGACAACTGAACTTAGCCTCAAGAGCTGTAAAGATTAACTAAATCCACTCAGGCAAAAACAGTTAGAGCAGCTCCTGGCACAAAGACACGCACTCAAGCAGTGGCAGCTGAGGTTGTAGTTACTGATAACAGGCTTAGGAAAACATCAGGAGACGCTGAGACACACTCAACTGCTATTTACAATATGTCTCAATAAGGACCTCACCAACAGCTTCCTAAATGCCCTCAGGTGTGTGACCAAGCCTCTTGGTGCTTTCCTTCTCCTATTGTTATCTTCTGCCAAGAGCTCAAGATGCTTCAAGGAAAACAGTTCCTGGGGTTCCCTGGGGACAGAACTGCAAGTGGCAGAAGCTGGTTAGCCAGAGCTTTGAGCTGACCGCCTTCAAACTCAGAATGGCTGGCACTATTAGTTTAGGGAATCATTTTCTGAGGGGCCCTGCTGTACAGGTCCTGGTAGCTGAGAGACCTGAGGAAAATTAAGACAGTTGGCTCTCTGTCACCCTGCTTCTTTTGGAGCTTGAATAAGGTGAGGAAAGTGATGGGACAAGAGAGCAGGGAGTCCTTTGCTAAGCCTTAGCTGTTCTTACCACAGACAGAGAACAACCCCAGTTCCATATTCCTGAGCCACGGCCAGTAAAGGAGCAAAGGGGCACAACATCAACTTTTATTTTTTTAAAGTACAAATTTAGTCTATTCGTTTGGGTTATCCATGCCATTCTAAGATACAGGATGCCCTCTGCTCTGAAGACCAAGAGAAGGATGTCTTATGGTTGTTTAGCGCTATGGAAAGAATCCAGGGTCTCGTATACCAGAGGGGAATGTTCTCCCATTGAGCTATACTTGGAAGCCCAAGACATGAGTTCTGGTTCTAGAATTTAGCAGGTGATGTCAGGTAAAGTCTACTGGGGGGCACAGAACTGAGGACAATGGGGCCTGTGATGTAAACTGTGCACACCCGTCTCACCTCACAGGGGAACACTGACCAGAATGAATGCCACCTATTAAATCAGAAACAGCACTGCCTGCCGCCTCTCATGCCACACAAGTCCAAATGGTTCCCAGAGACAGTATTTGGGAGCTCCTTGGAGGAAAGGGTCTAGGTCATCTAAACTGGCATCTAGGTAGATTCAGATACAATAATTCTGTGGTGAGGCCTGACCCTAACATTTCTAACAAGCAATACCCAGTTGATGCTTAAGTTCAGGCCACACTTTAACTTACACACTGAGAGTAATGAACTGAATTGTGATTGCCTAGCATATGGGTTCTCTGGGAACAGTCTGAGAAGCAGTTGGTTTGCTACTATCCTGCCAATCAGTTGCTCTAGGGGGTGGGACCCAGTGTTTTCTATTTGCCTGTTTGTTTCCCAGTGCCAGGAATGGGAACCAGAATCTTGAATATGCTAGACATATATTCTAGTACTGAGCTAAAACCACAGCCCAGCTGGCTAATCATCTGATGAGTCCAGAGCATAGTGAAAAGGTTCCAAAATCATTGCTTCAGGTGAACTTTTCACTTTTAATTTCTACCACTATATTATGTAAATCTAGAATAGCACAGCTTACACTTTTGAGAAATGTCTGTGAAGAGAAGATGATTACATTCTTCAGAAGGGGCAGTGTGGTGTCAATTTAGGAGTGAGATGCCCAGAATCTAGTCTAAACTGCCACTTACAATTCAGGTGACAACCGGAATGTCAGTTACTTCTGTGAAATAAGAGGGGCTGTGATAATTAATTGTTCTATCTACCTCTCCCTCCCTCCCTCCCTCTCTCTCTCTCTCTCTCTCTCTCTCTCTCTCTCTCTCTCTCTCTCTCTCTCTCTCTCTCTCTCTCTCACACACACACACACACACACACACACACACAAAGGCTCTGTAAGCTACAAAATTATATCCAAAATAGAAGTTTTTACTTTAAGAGTTAATCTCTAATGTTCATCTAGAAGACAAATTTAAGTCACAAATGCATAAAACCATACTACCTATCTTTATAGACAATTTTCCCTAGACTTTCAATAAATGGCTCATTAATTTCCCAGAAGCCCCACATGTAAGAGTCTAGACAATTTACTTTGCCTCCAGCCTTGTAGCTCCTGCTTCTCCTGAAGGTGGAGGAAGTGGCTGCTCTGCCCTGTGAATTTAGGTGGATGTAGGAGAAAAATGCTTGCTCAAGAGGTTCCCCTAGCATGTTATTATACATCACTGTGGCCCTTAAAACATCTAGAAGTCTCAGCCTAAGGGTGTGTGGTCCTAGATCAATTTCATTCCATCAAATCTCTCCAACTTCTATATAAAGTTTTGGTTTTTCATGTCCTGTTTTTTCTAAACCCTGGCTGTAGCTGAAGTATACAAACTATTCCTTCAAGCTTCTATTAACTCCAGACATGACTGTGCCAAATGGCAGCATGAATTAGGAGAAACGCTGGATAGAAAAGGCGGATTCATAGCCCGATTTAGATGTTGCACTGTTAAAAGACACTACTTACCAGCCTGGTATTTACCACGGGAAACAACAATGCCAGAAGAGCTCCATTCAACATGTGCATCTGTAACCTGAAAGAGAAAGATCAACAGGTCACGACGGAGAAGAAAATGTTTGAGGTTGAGCTAGGGCCATGTGAGAGAAGTAACCCTCTGTGGAAAACAGCCCAAGAGCTCACCCACATGCAAAGTAAATGAAAATAAGTTTATGTTTATTACCTGGAACACATCCCCAAACACTTCCTGAACACACTTTTGGTTACAGCAGTTCATTGTATACCGAGCTCTGTGCTTCCTCAACATTTAAGTCAGCCCCAACCAAAGACTCAAACTGCTGCAGCATTTGAAACCAGGAAGTGCAACACCTAAGTGCTCGCCTTTACTACTGAAGCCTGCTTCTTAGAATAATGGCTACTTGTTTACAGAGGCATGGTCATTGTTTCCGCCAAAGACCTGGACAGATCAGGCTAGTACAAGCTTGGGGGCTGTCTGGAAGGATCTGTACTCTCAACGTGGCATCTAGGAGGCAAGCTTCCGGGAACACCTGTGAGGAACTATCTAGAGTAAGGTGAATTTGAGAACAACTGTGACGGACTGTCAAAGTTGGGTTTAGCTGTGGTGGAAAGACCCACTGTGGCTGTGAGCAGGACCAATCCCTAAGCCCAGGATCCTGGCCTGTGTAAAACAGAGATGCAAATGTATTAACTTCCTGCTCCTTGCTTTTTTGGCTATGGATGTAAGATGACCACTTCCCTTGGGGACCGGCAGCCTTGACTTCCCTACACTAAGGGACTAGACCATAAAATTGTGAGCCAAATAACTCTTTGTCCCTTAAGTTCCTCTTCTCCGTGTATTCAAGCACAGCAAAGGAGGTAGGTAGCCAGATCTGCAGTGTGATTCAGACTGTTTTCTTCGTCTCTCAGCAATGCCTTTATTGATGTTCAAGGTAGGGTGAGCAAACGAGGAAACCCTCAGACTTTCTCTGATTTAGTTTATGTACACATTCTGCTAGCTGAACAGCTAAGCAATGCTAGGAACCTTAGCTTGGTGGTAGAACACTTGATTACCCTACACAATGCCCTGGGTTCCACCGGTAACACTACAGAAGAGACAGAAAGGGAGGGAAGACAAGACGAGCATCAAGTAATGATAGTGTTGCCCAGTTCCAATACCAGGCTTATTAAAATGTACACTACACATCCTTCCCAAGTCAAGAACAATTAACCCAGGAACAAACACTTCTTGTGAGGACTCTGAGGAGGAATTAAGCAGCTTTCTTCACCATTCCGAGCACATGGTTCTTACTTGAGAGAGAGGCAAAGAATGACTTTGTTCCTGCCGAAGAAAAGCTAATTTGCTGGGTCATGAACAACCGTCCCTAAACTGTTCCTCTCAGACACCCAACAGCAAAGGCATTAGTCAAATACAAGATACGGCTAAGTAATATGCCCGATGACTTGAATCTCTATGTCTTTTTCTCCCTATCTCTCTCTCTCTCTCACACACACACACACACACACACACACACACACACACACACACACATTCTAGGACAACAGAATATCTTAAAAAAAAATCCTACTAGGTGTGTCCAACTTCGGCCTGTAGGGTAATGTGCACTGTAAAACTAGGAATGTAGAATAAAAACTCATAAGCTGAATACATAACAGTGGTGGTTTTGCTGTTGTTTCTTTAATGCAGCTGTGTGGTATTCAAAGGAGAACCCTGTAGATGCCAACACTGTGTTACAGCATCAAATGTTTAAATAGCTGCACCTAGACTTTTGGCTCCTCTCATAGAGCTCACAAAAGTGGCCCAGCAACTAAGTTCAAGTACAGACCACGGGACTGCACAGAAGCCCTGAGACTGTTTTTCAGCCGTTTAAATCTATTTCTTCCTGCTATTCTTTGTCATCAAGGCCTCAATGATGGTGACAATGTGTACCCAATACATTTCAGGAAAGGATGAAATGAACTGCTTAATTCTGATAACAAATTTCTACATAGGCACTGTGACTTTTCCATCATTTTGAAAAGTAAGGTGACCTGGTCAGTGACAAGACTCATACCCAGTCCTGACATCAGACTCCAAACTCCCATCATTCTTGCTGCATTTTTCAATGCTTCCCTCTCTCCCAAGAAGTCTAAGATACAACTCTGCCCTTCCTTTTGTTTCAGCAACTCTCTACTTTCTCCTTTATCATCTGCCCTAGGGTCAATCTGACTGTGAGAGTGATCTTAGAAAGACTTTCTGGACAGACAGATTAGTAGGAGTAGGCAGCCTGAAGCAGTCTCAACCCTTTACCCAAGGCTGACCAGCTGAGTTTTCAAAAGGCTGATCCAGACACCCCGTGCTCTGGATTTTATTTAGATCTTGAGTACAGTTGACTCTGGCCTAACATTGCCCCTTCTAGGACGGCCAGAGCAGATTCATGCTGGGAGAGGAAAAGCCACATTCATGAGCCATGTACCACTAAAACCTAGGGCCAGGCTTTTCCACTGACCTCAATGGCAAGGTGACATTTGTAATGGACCAGTTAGACATTTAGGTATCAAAAGATATAGGAATGGAGAATAGAGTCCAATGACCCGTGGAAATAAAATATAAAGAAGGAAAAAATGGTATCAAGATCCAAAACATTCCATATAAAGGCAAGCCTTGTTTGGAGTTGTCAAAATTCAGCTATACAAATTGTGTGGGTGGAGGGTAAAAAACAAATTCTTATATTTAACACATAAAAAGGACTTGTATAAATACAAAAATATTGAACATGTGGAAATCACTGGGCCAAGCATTTAAATATATCTTCTAATTCAATCATCCTAGGTATTTGCTTTGTCTTTTATTTGTTTGTTTGTTTTTCTCAAAACAAAACATTGCAATGCAGCTCTGGCTGTCCCAGTATTCACTATGTAGACTAGGCTGGCTTTGAACTCATAAAGATCAACCTGCCTCTTCCACCCAAGTGTTGGAATTAAAGGTATACACCACCATGCTCCTTTTACCTAGTTTTTATTATAATAATCATTATCTTCACTTCATAACTGAGAAAATCAAAACTTCAAATAATTGACAACTCGCCTACGATCACATGGGTCAGTCAAGATTCAAACCTACATTTTCGTCACTGCACTTGTCTTCATACGTGGCATGGGTATTATGTATGTCCTCTATCATTAGTTGCTACTTGTATTATAATCAGGAAGAACTGTCTGAGGTTTTTGTCTGCATAAGTAGCCCTGTTTTCTATACACACACACACACACACACACACACACACACCACATGGGGTACGGCACACAGAGGCACACACTACCTTTTACCTTTCTGATTAGGAAATGTATGCCCCTTTAGAGGGTTGGTCTTAGAAACAGAAGGGCTCAGTTGTGAGCAGGTCTTTGATATGTTGTAACCTAACCGGTCCAAAGCTATGTTTCCTCTAAGTGCACGCCTCCACCTTAACCATCCCAGGATCAGGTATCAAGCAACTAAAATCTACCCCTAAAGTTAGAGCTTACAGAAAACATTCAAACTAGTCAATCCTGAACCCTTTACCGAGCCCTGTCTTGCCTTTCCAAAACCAACTCAATGACAGTGGGCCTAAGCCTTCCCTTTGCCTCTGCCTTCTTGACTACTTCAATTGACGTCTTTTCCATGTGGCTCTACTTGGAGTACTAGAGCCTTTCAAGTAAAATATAGTTTGTTCTCTTCAGCTCCTCTTCTATCTCCTCTAGCTACACCAACCTTGTAAAAAATACTACAAAACAGCAAATTTCTATCTATATACTCTTTCTGAATAACATTGTCTGCCACATTCCTACCAACAAGAACTGTAACCTAAAAACCCTTTTTATTATATTTTATAACTATTTTACATTTGGATGTGCCCAGAAACTATTAAAGTGCTCTATTATGCTTCTGTTACATATGTAGAATCACAAATATTATATGATACTAGTTCTTTCAAGTTATACTTTCACTCAACACGGCTTATTCTAATTATCTCTGTAAATACATCTGTTTTTGTACTGCTCTATGTAGCCTTTTGAGAGACAGTCTTTGAGATTTATCCATGTTGTTGACTGTATCGACAATCTACTCCTCTTTGTTGCTGAGTGGTCTCCCATGATATGTGTATACTATCTTTTATTTTTAATTTAAGGGCACTTAAATTGGTTCTATATTCTTTTAGTCCACAGGATATTTCTCCATTATCATATTCAAAGAATACAAATTTATTTTCTTCCCATTGACCAGATATGTTGAGATTTACTTTCTATGATTTTTATTACAGATAAAATAGACTTATTTCTATTGTAAGAGTGTCCAGGGACCTTCTACATTGGCCTTCTGTTTCTCTAAGCTCAGCATCCAAGAGCATACCATTTTGGTCAGCAGTGTAAAGTCCCACAGTACAAGCCTATCATATAGCAAGGAATGCTACATTAATCTGTACTTTAGGATTCACATCAGAAAGCATAACAAATCTTAAATTTCCATCAGGACTTGCATGTGTTCATTCTGTTCTTGTAACTTCTTTAAAAGTTTCAAATTTTTTTCAGAATGAAAATTGGAACATTAAAAAAAACACATGAAGGTGTTTTAAAAGGTGATAGACACAGGAGAAGTTTGGGTGGCTTTGCCTGTGGGTACAAAGACCATTCCCCTGCTTACAGTCGTTGGGTTCTCCACTACCTTATTCTGGACCAAATGGAGATATCTAAGTGCAAAAGGTTCCAGAACACTTCCACCTCTTATGAAATTGACATAAGCATCCATCTGGAAAATGAACAACTGATAAAAGGGGCTACTTAGCTGAAAGTAATTTCCATTGTGAAATTCTACTTATCTAAATGAAAGCAATTTTTAATCTCAAAGTCTAAAAGTGAGGTGGTGGAGGCCAAAGGCAAGGATACTTATTGAGTACTTAGTCTATGTTAGCTCCGTGCTAAAAGACTTCCAGGGGTCAGCTCCTCTAATTGTTTCCAGCATTCAAGGAGTGAGTCACATTAATACGTTCTTTACAAATGAAGGAACGGAAGCTGGGGCTTTTATCTTCATTCGGGATCAAAAGGCAGGGACTAGACACCCACAGATAGCCCAGGACATAAAATTTCACTGTGTTACTCAAGACTCCTTCAATACCTATCTAGTCAAGAAAATAAATGCTGAACTAACAGGATGCTATTGATACACTAATTATATTAACTGTACTATATTAAGATACATCATTCATCCAAATAATAGATATTTATATGGCCATTAGAAATAACTTTTAAAGGAGCTCTAATAAGATAGGGAAACAGCTATAGTATATTAACTAAATTATAGAACTAATTGTGGTTACTAACATTTGTTTTGTTTTCTTTTTGTTTGTTTGTTTGTTTGTTTGTGACAGGGTCTAATAAAGTCCAGGGCTGGCCTTGAACTTGCTATATAACCTGATCCCCCTGATTTCACCTCCTTGGTTGGTGTTACAGGCATGTACCACCACATCTAGCCTACTAGCTTTTAAAACATTATAAAGTATAAAGAGAATAATTATGAGTTTTGAGTGGACACATGACAAAATCCAGAAGAAAATTATATCATCCTACTAACATAATTATCTGTTACTCTTACAGTTTTATTTATTAAATGTTTCATTTTTTTCTGTATAATAAGCACACATAACTTCTCTAAAAATGTAACATCTCCTTTTTTTCATTCCTTCAACACACTTTACCCAAATCTTATTAACCTGTATTGTTCCTTTTTCCAATACATAACAGAAGAGAGTCCACACTTTGCTTTCTCAAGATTGAATAAGTTGTCAGGAGTGACAGCCTTTTCTTTTCCTAAGGATGGTGCATACCCAAATGATATGTTTTAAAGCACAACTACATAGAAGAAAAAAAAAAAAGAAAAAAAAGCAATTCCTACTCACAAACCTCCTACTCTCTTCCCAGGAGATTTGTAGAAGACAAAACTGAATATGCATATGTGGAGAAGAAGATAGTTCATGTTGTGGACATGGGAGGGAAAAGAGTCCTATAATTATCACCTGGAAAGATCCCTTACTCCTCGAAGCATTAAGGAAAAAATGCATTATGAATATAAGCAGGTTCCAGACAATTAATTAGGTCTTAGGAAAGCAGGTACCTGAGTATCACAAAGAGGAAATCGTTTCCCTGAAAATTTCTTAGGCGTCTTCTAGGTGTCTAGTCTTCTTCCCCTTTAAATACATGGTGTTCATCTCCCTTGCCAAAACCAAGTCTTAATAATTCCGCACAGGGCAAAGGCCATCTTCTAAACACCTTTCTCAGTAATGAGTCCAAAGCTAAGCTCCAAATCAGCCACCTCCATGGCAAGTGTTTAAAAGCTTCTCCTTTTAAACACTACCCATGACTCCAAGCTGAGCCACAGTTCCAAACCTCTCAGGGCACACAGAAGCTCATCTGATGAGCACGGAAAAACAGTGCTAATACATTAAGGTACAACAGCTTAAACAGCTTAGGGCTATGGCTACAGTTTGGTGGCAAAATACCTGCCTCAAAGCATGAGGCCCTAAGTTCAGCCTTTTAATACTATCCAGAGCGGGGAGAGGAGAGACAAAGAGAGAGAGACAGAGACAGACAGGAACACAAAAAAAGAGACAGAGAAAGAAAACAGAGAGAGAGGGAGGGAGAGGGAGAGGGAGAGAGAGAGAGAGAGAGAGAGAGGGAGAGAGAGAGAGAGAGAGAGAGAGAGAGAGAGAGAGAGAGAGAGAGAGAGAGAGAGAAGGAAGGAAGGAAGGAAGGAAGGAAGGAAGGAAGGAAGGAAGGAAGGAAGGAAGGAAACTAGCAAAGAAAGGCAAAACAATAGCTAAGAAAACCAACAGGTTCAACCCAAGTCCATCCCACAGCCTCAGAGCAGTTACAAGTATATGAGGCTTACTGGAGGAAGGCATGCTATTTTAAATTCAATACGTGTTAGTACTTCAGAAAATACTTGATTCAGAGAGTACAATAAAATATAGGTGGGATCTAAAAAAAAAAGTGAGTGCCACCAGGCTATAGAATTCTCCTAAGGCACTGTGGCCCAAAGGTCAACAGGGTATCAGTCTCGCAATGCCATGATCACATGTCAGGCTGACCCAATTGTTGCCCTCACCCACCCCCACATTTGCCCCACCTACCTTGGCTCACACCTGGCCTAGAGTCCTCTCTCCACCCAGCAGTGTACCTCTGCTCCCTGCAGCACAGCTGAAATTCCATCTCCTCTCATTCAAAAGCCTCCCCAGTCTGAGTCAGCAGATACTCATGACCAGATAATCACACTTGCATCACAGCTCTTCTGCTTTCCGTGTGCTCAGGAAAAATGAGCAGCTTTCAGAGTTTCAGCACTGGGCAGGGGGGCGCATAGCATGCATGGGCTTCCTGAAGCAGAGGTTCTTGGTAAGCCTCCTGCTACCCACTTCTCTTACACAGGATGGGTGGAGGAGTTTGTAGCCATCCAAACTTCACAGCTCACACACTTAGGGCTTGAGCTTCCCAGCTCTTGGGGAACATCTGGATAATCCCTCACATTAAGTAGTGAGTGCTCACAGTGCAAGAAAACTCACAGATCATAAACCAAAGCTGGAAAAATGTTAGCCGCCATTCCCTTTTCTATCCATTCCATCAAGATATCGAAAGAGAGAGAAAGAGCAGGTTCCACACGACCAGTTTTCCTAAGAAGCCCCAAGCCCATTGTGAAACCTTCTAAAAAGAGTAAAATCAATCAAATTCATAGGAAGGAAGCCAAATCTGTGTTTCTTGTAAGCACACAGAGGAAAAGAAGAGGTTACATCAGCAGTCCTGCAAAGGTTGTAATTAGGAATACTATCACTATAATACACCAAATGAGGAGGTCGAAGGGAAAAAAGGATAGATAGATAGATAGATAGATAGATAGATAGATAGATAGATAGATAGATAGATAGATATAGATGATAGATAGATAGATATAGATGATAGATGGATAGATAAGTAGATAGATAGACAGACAGACAGACAGACAGACAGCAGACAGACAGATAGATAGATATAGATCAAATCCTTGGTATTTAAGTGAACTTAAGAACAAAATAATATCTTCATCATATTATATCTAACCTAAGCAATTAATAGCCATTGTTAAGAGTTTATTAATGTCAAATATAAAAATATTCCAAATAAATGGAAGACCAGAAATATTTCCATTAAAATCATAAGCAAGAAGCCCTGCCAGTATTAGTAGTATTTAAAATGATGCCAGAAACTATAGCAAATACAACTGAACTTGAGCCAAAAGAAAAAACAAACAGTTCTCTCTTTAAAAAGAGATACATTTACCATTTAGAAATTAATATTCTCAAAATTATCTAAGGGATACAATCTGAAGAAGTATTATGTAAATAAGAATTAAGTGTACTGGCCCAACAGAAAACAAACACAGGAAACTAGAAATCTTTCCTTTGTATTATGAGTAGTAACAGAAGATATGATAAAGATCATAAACTACCAACTGTTTTAAAATGACCTTGCTGAGAAATATGTAAAACACACACACACACACACACACACACACAGACACACACAGAGGCATGCATGCAGACACACAGAGACACTGCGGAATATAAAAGAAAATCTCAAGAAATTAAGAAATGACTCATGGTTTATCCTGGCGAAGGGATTGAACATTGTGATGATATTGGTGCAATTGGAGAACTCACGTAAATGCAGCGAAAATCCTGGCAGATTAGGGGGAGAACCTGAGAAGAGGAACTGAGAGTGGCTAAGACAACTCTGTAGGCAACAGAGCCGACAGAAAAGGCAAAGAGAAATCTGGTCTACCTACCGGCTGTTACAAACCAAATTCCACAAAGCTGGGGCCTAGCCTGTCCCTTTGCCCAGCCAACGAAGACCATGATACTCTGTGCTACTCTTTCCGTCAAGAGACTTCTTGTGGGCCTAGAGAGCTAGCTGAGCACTGAAAAGTGCTTCTCTTACAGAGACGCTGGGTTCAATTCCCAGCACACATATGGTGCCTCACAATTGTCTGCAACTATGGTTGCAGGGAATCTACTTGCTTCCGTGGATACTGAGTACGCATGACGTGCACAGATATACACAAAGGCAAAATTCCTATGCACGGAAAATAAAATAATAAAAAGAAAAGGGTTAAAAAGATTATGATGCTGGTTTAAAACCCAAGAGATGAACGGAAGGTAAAATAAGCCCTTGAGCTAATTCCTAACACACAGAAGAACATACTTACTAAAGAGTTGTTTGTGTAAAGGACCTTAAGAAAAACCTTTGCTGTATGTAATGGTCTATCCCTCTAATCTTAGCACTGGAAAGATATAGTCAGGAAGATCAAGAAAAGTCCAGTGTCTGCTAACACAAGTGTCTCTGTTGGAACAAATGAATAATGAATTAAAAAAATAAGTGGATAAAATAGAGAAAAATATAGAATATGGCCCTACTTTACCCTATTTCTAGAATGCATTTTAAATGGCCACATTTATTTATAACACTGGATTATACAGCTAATCTTACAATGAGGAAAGTATCTTTTCAGGCATAAAAATACAGGGAGAAAGCTGGTTATGGCAATGTATTTTCGAAGATAAAACAGGGGAATCAAGAATCCCAGGCTGTACTGGGATACAGTCAATTTCAAGCCAGTCTGGGTTGTGGGGTGAGACCCTGTCTCAAATACTTACATAATACATGCATACATACATATGAAATATGCATGATCTGAAGGAAGGAGTAATCAACCTAACCAAAAAACAAAAACAAAAAGCAAAATTGTTATATAGCAATCACTTCATTAAAAAGTTCAAAGGCGTGGAGGTATGTGGTCCATGTTTTTAATCCCAGTAATTACGAGGTTGAGGCAGACAGATTTCTCTGTGAGCCTGAGGCCATCAAGAATCAAGAGCCACATAGTGTGGCCTGGTCTCAAAAAACAATCTATTAACATGTAAGCAGGCATGGTAAATGCCTGCAATCCCAGTACTGGGGGGCCTGAAGCAGAATGATCTCCAGTTCAAGTCTAGCCTAGGGGACATAGTGATTTACAAACTAATCTGAGATACATGTCAAGACATGTTTTAAACTTCAAACACCGAACTGGAACAATTGCTCAGTGACTAAGAGAGCTCTCATAGCAGACTATAGGTCAGGTCCCAGCACACAAGTCAGGAGGCTCCCAACACCCATACCACCACCTCCAGGAGAACTGACACCTTCTGGCCCATACACGTGTGCATGCACACACTAAGTTGGAATGGAAACTTCTAGTTCTTTGGAAAGTTATCATGTTTTGCTGGGGTACACAGGTGAAAGGCTGGCATGCTAAACCAAACACTCGAAAGACTTTTCCTGAAGTAGACACAGGCGAGAGAATATTTGGGTATAGCGGACACATGAAGGACACTTAATGAAGGAGTATAATATGACCACAGAGACAAGCGCTGAGCATTGGTTTGGTTTGCATCACCTCGTTACTCTTTGCTAAAGACACACATGTATTGGTTCATCTTACTTAGCACTGCTGAGCTCAACTTGTGGTAATGCTGCCATTGAGAGAAACTGGCCCAAGAACTGCTTGTGAGGTTCCTGAGGCAGCTTGCTGCTTCTGAGGCCTCACTTTAGGCTGGTTGGCGAGCCTGGCAGTTTCTTCAGGACTGAGCTATAGGTAGGTACCTGGTGTCTGCTTGCTGAAAGGACTGGGCTGTAGCTACCTGTTTGTGCCTGGTGTCTGCCGCCTAGAGGACTGGTCTGCAGCTTCTGAGTTGTATGTGGTGTTTGCTATGGGACTAAACTGCTGCCAGTGAAGATGGAACTCACGCTCAAAGAACTCGTGCTGAACAGGTCCACTTCCCCCATGTCCTAATAACTTTCCTCTTCCACTACCTCTGCTGAGCACTGGGCTGGAGGAGAGATTGAACCCTTATTAAAAGTAGGTTGTGACACAGCCATTACAGTCCATTGAGCTCCACAGAGACAGCACCAGGGCAAGCGAGAGCCGGACGGGCACTGGGCGATTCTGTGCCTAGTGGAAGAAAATCAACTAAACATGGGCAAAGGAGATCCTAAGAAGTTTCGAGGCAAAATGTCTTCATATGCATTCTTTGTGAAAACCTGCTGGGAGGAGCACAAGAAGAAACACCTGGATGCTTCTGTCAGCTTCCCAGAGTTCTCCAAGAAGTGCTCAGAGAGGTGAAGACTGTGTCTGCTAAGGGGAAATTTGAAGATATGGCAAAGGCTGACAAAGCTCATTATGACAGAAAAATGAAAATCTACATCCCCCCCCAAAGGGGAGACCAAAAAGAAGTTCAAGGACCCCAATGCACCCAAGAGGCCTCCTTCGGCCTTCTTCTTGCTCTGTTCTGAGTACCGCCCAAAAATCAAAGGTGAGCATCCTGGCTTATCCATTGGTGATGTCACAAGGAAACTAGGGGAGATGTGGAACAGCACTGCCACGGATGACAAGCAGCCCTGTGAGAAGAAGGCCACCAAGCTGAAGGAGAAATACGAAAAGGATATTGCTGCCTACAGAGCTAAAGGAAAACCTGATGCAGTGAAAAAGGGGGTGTTCAAAGCTGAAAAGAACAAGAAAAAGAAGAGGAAGATGAGGAGGAGGAGGATGAAGGGGATGAGGAAGAGGAAGAAGAGGAAGACAAAAATGAAGATGATGGTGATGAATAATAAGTTGGTTCTAGCACAGTTTTTTTTCCCTTGTCTATAAAGCATTTAACCCCCTGTACACAACTCACTCCTTTTAAAGAAAAAAATTGAAATGTAAGATTTTGTTTTAAACTGTACAGTGCCTTTTTTGTATAGTTAACACACTACTGAATGTGTCTTTAGGTAGCCCTGTCCTGGTGGTATTTTCAATAGCCTTGCCTGGTACAGTCTGGGGGTTGTAAATTGGCATGGAAATTTAAAGCAGGTTCTTGTTGGTGCACGACACACATTAGTTATATACGGGGACAGTCGTTTGGCTGGGTTTTTCTGTTTGTTTGTTAGTTTTTTTGTTTTTTGTTTTTTGTTTTTTTTTGGTTTGATTTTTTTTTCTTTAGGCTTTATTTTGGGGTTTTTTATCCCCCATCTTCAGTTGTCTCTGATACACCTTATATGAAGATAATTGCTGTTCTGTTAACTGAATACCACTCTGTAATTGCAAAAAAATAAAAAATTGCGGCTGTTTCCTTAATATTCTGAATGCTTCTAAGTAAATACAATTTTTTATTTAAAAAAGTAGGTTGCAAAAAATGTATGCCTACAATAAGTCCTTTGTAAAATTAACAACAAAAATGCAAACAAAGGGCAAAAGAAGTATTTACTTCTAGATTTCATGTACATACAATTTATTCAAGTAAAAGGAGAAATATCCTTATATAAAGCTAGTAACATGAGTTGGTAGTCCACAGAAGAATTTACCCAAGTGTGTAATGCACAGGTGAGAATAAATGTAACACTCATATATCTGAAATCTCCTGTAATAAAGAAGGAAAACAAAATTTAAAAAACTGCAGTGAATGCTTATAAAGCCTAGGGACTCCCTGGCTACTCCAACGTGGTGCTCTGCCCTCTTTGCTTTATGAAAGGGAAATCTTGTTCATTAAGGCTGTGGGTTTGGCAAGCTAGTCCACACCTTTAATCCCCATTCTTGGGGGAAGCTGCACATGGATCTCTGTAAGTTGGGGGGCAGCCAGGGATACATTGTGGAATCAAATCTCAAAAGGAAAAAAAGACCAAGTGGTTCACATAATATGACAGGATGAGTTCCCTAATGGTGACTAGGACAGATACTTACTTGAAAGATGGTAGCAGAACAGCAATTAATTAGTCTCTATGATACACAGTCAGACATAAGTTATCTTCCTGCAGCCCTTGCACATACCAATCTCAGTGTATTCTAAAGTCCCTTATATAAAATGGTGTGGTGCTTGTGTACAACCTACAAATAAACACAATGCTCACATCCTCTCTAGGTTAGTTGTAACAACACTCCATACACTGCAAACTCTGAAAACATGTGTCTAGTACTATATACATTTGTATAATTTCTTCTGTGGACTATCGTTGTTTAAGGAATAATGACCAAATAAAAAGTCTCCAAATACAATTTAAAACAAACCAATAAACAAAAACCATTCTGTCTGTAGTTGATTGAATCTGGGGACATGGAACCTCCACACACAGGGCAGAATGTATCGATTTTAGTCTCTATAGAAAGTGCTGGAGACTGCACTTCAGGAAAAAGCAATTCTAAATCAGCAAAGAAGCCTTGAACATGTAATTACAATAAAACAATGATGAGGCTGCTGGATAGGCATCCATAGAGAAACACGGAGATCGGGGACTTTGGGAAGCAGGAAGCTACCAGGCTGGAATTCCAGAAGTTGGTGCGAATAGAATTCATAAGACCACCATGCCCAAGGTTGCTGTGTGGTGAGCCAAGTAGAAACGCTGCCAATTCTCTCTCCCACCTCTCAGACATGGGGTTTCTGCTGAAGCAGCCTTTGTAGCAGCAGGCCCCAGCAGTAACACTTAACACGTCACATGGCAGCAGAGGTAAATGAAATGATCAGAACCTAGCTGGAACACTGGCAAGCTTTCCTTCTCCCCTGTGAAACAGGGCATGAAACCCCTGTAGAGAATCCTGCCCCTTCTCCGCCACCAAAAGAACTGTGAGCCCCAGCCCAGCGTGGAATTGTGCAGCTTGCTGTACACAACATCATAACCCTTTGCAAGCAGTGACTGGGCATGTCTCTGCAAAGGACAGGCTGAGCTCTGTTTAGCTGGGAAGATAGCAAATTCATGCAGGACTGGTCTAGCAAAGCACCAGTGGAAAACTGCGAAGTAGGTAGACAGTGCTTGGCAGTGAGCCTATGGCTGAGCCTATCTGTGTACACTGAGATGCTTCAACTGTGGAATGACATAGTCACGGTCTTAACACTTGAAAGGAAGGCAGGAAGGATGAATAAGTTCAAGACTGTATTTGTGTAGCAATAATAAATTGAGAATGTACTTGCTGAACAAATTTAAATACAGCTGAGCCAACAGAAAACATACAAGATTAAGTACGACCAAAGCATGACTACATGAAGAGATATTCTTCAAATAATCATGAGTCCTACATACTCACCGAAACTTATGGCAACCAATAGGAAGATAAAAAGCAGGCAGATGGTTCCATAACCAACACAAATTACCACAATTAAAGCAAAAAGATTTGAATAGGTTGGTTCCCATAAAAGACACTGAAAATGTAATTATGGATCTACCATAATGAAAAAAAGATACCAAGACCAGGTGAGTTTTACAAGTGTTTCATCAAACCTTCATAGGACACAATTTCCAAGTGTAACTAAAATATTATAGACCAAATAAAAGGAAGAAACTTTTTATATACTATATGTTACCCATCTTATATTTAATCTTCAAATCTAATGGAAAAAACCACATTGGTCTTCAATCTTACTTAGAAATACTAAAGGCACATTGGATATAAAATGCAGATGAACAAACTTCAGCTCTGAATCAAAATAATAACATACTGTAATCAGAAGACTTACTTCAGTAATATAAAAGTATTTCAAAACCAGAAATTCTATCAAGAAAATTCATTGTATTGGAAAAATCAATGAGAACCAGGAGTATAGCTCAATAGCACAGAACCTGACTAAAGTGCTTCAGGAAGAAAAAGAAAACACTTAGAGGAAAAACAATGTTTCATCACCAGATGCCAATAACACACAGCAACACAACTCATAAGGAAATGTAGAAATAAAAAAAAAGTGAAAATGCAAATCCAAATAAACAAGTGCCAAAAGCAAATATAAAAGAAAAAAAAACATTTTGATTTACAATTTTTTACTCTGAGTTCCTACAAAATGAGACAAAAATGAAAGTGTTGAAAATAAAAAGGAAATTTATCAGAAATAAAAGAATCTGTGTAATAGGTGAACATAGCAAAATATTTGTAAGAAAAAAATCAATAATCATTTTCCTTGACAGCAAATAGCACTTAGCAATGGAGATGAGGAAGGTATTGAAGTTCCAACAGGAAAAAGCTATTAATTTTTAGAAATGTATGTACAAAAGCATAGAATAGATAAGAAGAAAAGAATAGATCTAATTAACACAAAATCAGATGTGAGCATGCAAAGAAATACAATTTCTTGACTAAAAAGAACTACATAATTAAAAAGTTCAGCCCAATGTAATGTGATTCTAATTAGAATCTTGGTAGAACTCAAATGGAATATTGAGTAAAAGGAAGCTTTAAAATGTAGAAATGGGAAAAACTGACAAGAATGTAATAAATGAATTTTAAACTAATGCAATCAAGTGAATATAATCGTGGCACACAAACCAAGGAAAGAGAACAGAGAATCAATAACTCAAGACTAGTTCATAAAACATTGAATAGCTGACAGTGATAGATATTCAGTTTACAGGAAGAAGCAGGGAGTATGTATTATGCTGTTCCAGTACAACTGGCTATCCATCTTTGGTAGTGCAACTTTAGATAGAACTGGAAATGCAGAAATTATATAAGAATAATATTTGTATAAAAAGAAAAATTATACAAGATATTCACATACACAGACACATATAAATTAAAAGCATCAATATACAAGGTTAGTACACAGTAGTGGTTATCTCAGAAACTAAATTGTTATTAATATGTAAATACCAAGATGTTATATATTTATGACATATTTTGCAGACCTTCTTAAATAGGACATGCCAATAGACTTTGATAGATTTCCATGAGACATTATTGAATGAGAAAGCAGGTTGTATCAAAGAACTAAAGAAAACAATTTACAAAAACTTGAGCTTGCTCATATACATGGAGAAAGATACAGAAAGATACACATTGGTTGAACATATGGAGGACTGGTATAAACTAGGAGCCAAGTTAAAAAAAGAAAATGCAAAGGACCACTATGAAAAAAATCTAGTAATCATATTTACATATTTATATATGAGTATAAAATAAGTAAATTGAGAAAATAAATAGTAAAAATAAGAGTAAAGAATATGATTTCTGCTTACCAAGAAAAACAAGAAATAAAGGCAATAACCAAAATTCTCTCTTGAGGGTAGGATGGAAGTGGTTTTTATTTTCTGATGAGAATTGTTGCTTCCATCCTGATGAAATAAAATCAATGCATGTTGCTTTAAAAACATCACACTGAATAATTGAGCTCATTTTGAAAAGGCAAGGGAGGGGAAGTGAGGTTCAATTGCCCTTTTATGTGGGAGCTGTCCACATAAAATATCAAAAGTCACTGGAAGAAAGGTACTCACCTAAGGCAAGAGACTAAGTGGCTATTCGGCGGAGCTGTTTGCAGCAGCAAATGGGGTAGTTTTCCCCCTACCTCGCAGTCTAATGACTTAAGTAAATCAGAAAGCCATTTACTCTACTCTCAACTAGCCAAGCATCTGCTAGGCATATTGCTTCCTGTTCCCTCCCTCTGGCCATTTCACTATTCACAAATAGCTCCAGCACAGGGGTGGGGGTGGAGGAGAAAAATTAATTCAGCCCATTTACCTTCGAATTAGCAACTCTAATAAAAGGTCTAATGAGGGAGATGATCACAACTCATGACTAAAATGAGGGTTCTGGGACTCGGACTAATTTAATTTAAGTAATCCTGCCTTCAGAGAAACATGGTTTGCTTGAGTATCCTTTAATGGATTTAATGCTCGCTGATATTTTAAAGAAACTTGGGAATTATAGAGCTCAGTAGTAGAAAACGGTGTAAGGCCATGAGTTCAGTTCCCAGAATCCCTGTCACTTCATTTTGCACTTGACGGAAAATGGCCATAAAGACACAGGAACAAAAGACTTCAATAGCATACCCTCAATGAAGAGATAGATGGTGGAAGGATATGGAACATAGCTCTGTGGCCTCCAGCAGGTCTCAAAGTAACTTAAACAGGAAGACAAGCTGACAAGTCACCCTGCTTTGGCTGTGTAACCACAAATATTGGTTCAGTAGAATTTTCCAGAGTTCAACAACAGCTATAACCCACATACAACATGTACACAACAGTTCAGTGGATCCTAACAGATGTGTATTCCTCATGAAAGACCAGGGGACCAAGCAGTCCAGGCCACAGGCTTGACACCCCATCGTCCTTTGTCATCAAATGGAAAGAACCGCCTGAAAAGAAAAGGCCACAGAGTAAAACACAAGCCTCTCTTACTTGAAGATGACGGTAGCTCCCGGACATGGAGGACAGGCCAGGAGGAAGATCTGCAATTGAAGAATTAAGAATGGTTAGAAAGCAAAACACTTGGCACAGTGTTCTTTAATAATATTTTTTAAAAAACTTTAAAAGAAAAAAAACTGTAAAAAAATTAGAAAGGTAAAGTTTATGTTTTGTGATTAATATTTGTATAGTTTACAAAGCAGATAGTTGACCAAAGTATATTTGTGTGTGTGTGTGTGTGTGTGTGTGTGTGTGTGTGTGTGAGAGAGAGAGAGAGAGAGAGAGAGAGAGAGAGAGAGAGAGAGAGAGAGAGAGAATTTTCAGTATTTCAACTTCAATATGCCATAAGTAGCCAGTCTTTGAAGCTTTAACCCAGGGCAGGTAAAAATAGATTCTGCACATGAAACATGCACATGAATCCCATCTGGTTTACCTCCCATGGGGGTAGGTGGGCTTATCAATACCCAGAACGGCCAAATTTAGCACATGAAAATACAGGACGCCCAATGAAACTGGAATTCCTGAGAAACAATGAATAATATTTTTTTGTAAGTAGGTTGGAAGTGTTGCATGAAGCATATTTTTATTAAAACATTGCTTGACTTTTATCTGAAAATTGAATGTAACTGGGCATTCTGAATTTTCTGATAACCCTAACAAACTGACACCCCAGACTCTAACCCCTACTTGGAATTTGTTTGTTTCTTCTACATATGTCTACCTAGGTGATTTTTCTAAAGTCCTGTTATCATGACAGGCAAAACTGGAAGCCGAAAGAATCTTGTTGTTCTAACAGGTAAATTGGCTCCCTGACCTTGGGTGTAACACAGGCATGAAATCCAGGCTCTGAAAACCTGCAGTTGGTCTTCAACCGCCATCAAGGTCAAAACGGCCTTTACCAAATTTGCTGATGATGGGGTTCCTAAATCTCATATAAAGCACCCAGATCTGCAATCCTGAGACCTCCTCTCACCACATCTGCATGTTGAACAACCATTCCAGATGGAATGAGGTCAGCCATTCCTTGCCACCTCACATGATATGTGTGTGCTCTTAGACTAAACTACTCTGAGGGCCAAAGACATTCCATGAGAATGAGGATTATCCAGTGCCCATGCCTTATGTTCGCAGGGTTCCTTTCCATACACTGATTTCACTTTATAAAAACTCATCATCGCTAGCTGTCCCTGTCACGTTGAGAGCTCTGACGCTAATTTGCATTATGGGTTTGTTGGCTTTGCCAAATGTGTGTCCTTTGGCATTTTGTTCCTCCATTCACCAAGTCTACACTGAGAAGAATAGTCTGTACTATAGGGAAGACATGTGCTTGGAGGCTAGAATCCGGAAGAGGAAAAGAAGTGAGCATGGAAAAGACAGTGTCTTAAGAACACCAGTGGGAATCCATCCTCCCCACTACCCCATCAGAGAACCCCTCCACGGGAAGAGCCACCTACCAGCACCAATCCCATACCTTTTCTCTGTGAGTCAATTTGATTAAAGTGAAAACTCAAAGAACATTTTGAGTCCACAATCCTCTATTGGTAAACCCCAAATTCAAAGGGCTCTAAGACAAAAACCGTTCAGGCCCAATGCATGGCCTGAACGGTGGGAAATCTCACTTTATTTACTCTGTTTATAGGGAGTTTCCATGTGTTTCCCACAGAAATTAGATGTATTTCATTATGTGGGGTGCTGCCCCAGACCCCACTGGGAGTACATGGCAAACATCTGCTGCCTTTCTAAAACACACAAAACAAGCTGATTTCTGAACTCCATTTAACTCTAACTCATTTTGAATCAGGACTGCGTACTTGAAACTTTGATTCTGCAAATATTAGTTCCTTTGCACACCCTTATCTGGCTCTCAGGAGCAGTCCAAGAAAGAACTAAATGAAGCTGGTATTCTTTACCCCAGACACAGCAGAAAGGTTACTCACCTTAGGCAAAGGACCAATTTGGAGATTGCACAAACCCATCATCAGGTCCACCAAAGCCTACACTTTGAAGCCACATTACAGAGAGGATACTGGGCCCCAACCACTTTATAAAGGTTTCCAGTTCATCTGGAATGCCCCCCAAGAGAGTCATGCCAGTAGCCTTCCTAAGCTTCTAAAATACCCAGACACTTTGTACCATGCCAAACAGAAAGTAAAAATGCTGCAGAGGACCTCAAAATGAATGAAGTCTTTTCTGTGTCAGCAGCCTAGAAGGGACAAACACGTAAGTGTTTGGCTAGCTCTGTCCTGTAGAAACTCCTGTCAGGATTAAGCCTCCAGTGTCAATCCACTGCATTCTCCTATTATCTGCCATCCCTCGGAGACAGCTAGCTAATCTAGTCTTGATTCTACATGAGCTGGTCAACAGTTACTTTGACAAGGAGAAAACCTTCTAATTGACATTCCAGCCCTTCTCACCTTGCCTGTTTATACCTATTACCAAGAAAGGAGATGGTTTTTGGCAAGCAATCTTTGAGCCAAGTACAGTGAATACATCAGCATCAGCAACAACAACAAACCAAACAACAAAAACCTCAATATCCAATGCATTCCATTTCTAAGAAACTCACAACCTCCTTCAGCAACTAGAAAGATTGAAATTGAACCTCTTCTTAGTCAGGCTAAGGTCACATCTCTAGTCACCCTTCTTCGATCGTCCATTATAAAAATCACATTTTAACCTATTAGCCCAAGGATCCCTAGCCTTGCCTTCACTGTCATTCTCTTCTTCATTGGATGGCTCTAGACACCTCCAGATTTTTGACAGCATGTTTTAGATTGCCAGATGGCAAAGTAAAGCATTCGTTGAGCAGCAAACAGAAGACAGATAGAAGTACAAATAAAAGATGAGAGATGCAAGCCTATGACAGCAAATCTCAGCATCAACTCTCCATCTGTATTCCAAAGAGCTCAGCTCCTGAAGCAAAGAGAAAACCTGGAGAGCAAGCAGAATGCTACAGAGAACCAACAATTCCCAATCCAGGCGGGGCCATGCTATTTAACCCCATTTCACAGATGAAGAAACTGAGGAAGAAGCATTTCTGATAAAACCCCAAATTCAATGTACTTGCTACCTAGGCTCTTCCCCTATAGCCCTGCGTATGCACTGCATCCATAGCCCACAGAGAACACCCCAATAGTTTTCTGCCAGTACTACCATACATTCGTGAGATCTATTTTGATCACCATGAGATATATCAAAACACACCCAACAGGGCAGCCCACCATACAGATCCAGCAATGCCCACACAAGCTCCTTTTAGCTCAAACCCATCTCAGTCCCAGGTCTGGTGGATACATGTGATTCGCTGAAGTCTTCGTGGCTAGTCATTCCAGGAAAAAATGCTCAGATGCTATAAAAATCCAGTCTTAATTCCCTATGAAAACCCCCCAGACAAGTCCAGCCCAGAACACAGTACATTTAACTTTTACCAGTTACCAGGTTGCCACCTCAGTTCATCTTCTACCTCTTAACCACTGTAGTTCCAGGTACCCACCCCCTGGATCCCCCATCCTCTCAGCCACTATCTTTTCTTACTCCCTATTCATGCCCCCAATTATCATGGCCCCAAGTTTACCAAAGACCATCCTAAAGGAACTGCTGGACGAGTTAACTACTAAAGGGACATGGTTGAACGACGCCAGATGGAAATAGAGTTCAAGCCACAGAGAATAACAGAAAGCCTTGCACACAGCATTTAGGTCCTAAACCTCTGGCTCCAATTTTCTTTGTTCTGCTTCCAATGAAGACACCCAGATTCCTGAGAACACATACACATGACTTACTTATCACAGCGAAGTAACACTCACAGGGGGGGAAATCAAATTCCTCGGTTGTGCAGTCTTTCCTGAAGCTCTACTCACACTCCGGTCCATACCTTCGTGCCCTCATCATTTCTCTCTGGACTACTGTGACAATCTCTTCCCTATGACCACCAGCAGGCTAAATGCTACAAGAAGGATTTCTCTAAAATGCCATTCTGCTGTGCCATTGGAAATCCCAAGGCTGGACAATACCTAAAGAAGAGCACAGCAGCTGAGAACATCTGTGCTCCAGTCTCTGTCCATCATCTAAATGTGTATGATGTCAGCTGTATCCTAAACATGTGTCTATGGTTTCACTTCTTTGTACATTTTTTAAAGTACTTTTAAAAATACATACAAAGAGTTACATATATATATATATATATATATATATATAATACTATGGCTGTATTTTGTCTGCATGTACATCTGTGTACTACATAGATGTAGTGCTCAAAGAGGTCAGAAAAATGGCATTAGATTCCCAGGAGCTGGAGTTACAGACAGGTACCAGCCACCATGTGGGTGCTGAAAATTGAACCTGGGTCTTCTGCAGGAGCTGCAGCCAGCCTTTAACTTCGAAGCCATCTCTCCAGCCCTATTTACAGCCTACTGTCTAACAGCTTCATTGTACTCATTTACATGCCCATTCAATATTTTACCCAGTCCCTTTGCCATTTCCTAGGTCCACTGTTACAGGAGACTGTCTAGGTTCACAGAAATGGAACGAGTCAGTCCTCCCTAGCCATGTGGAATTGCTTCCAAGATCCCCTCAGATCCCCACATCTGTGGGTGTTTAACTCCATTATATAAAATGCTATGGCATTTACATATGTATTTTTGTTTTACTATATATTTTAACAATCTCTAAATTACTTATGCCCGATACAATGTAAACTCTATTTAAAAACCTGTTAAACTGTATCATTAGGGAGATTTAAGAAAAAAAAACTGTCTTGACAAATCTTAAATACATTTTTTTGGTTTGGTTTTATTTATTTTTAACAAAAAATACATTTGTCCAGCAGTTGGTTAAATCCTTAGATATGTAACCAAATGATACAGACCAAACCAACCACATATTCTTTAAGACTTTAAATTTCATGATAAACTGCCCTCCAAGAAAGTTCTTTGAATTGATAACCCCATACACAACAGGCACATATAAAAATGTGGTTTTGGCCTCATATCTATATTATATTAATAGCATTTAGAGCCAGGCATAGCAGTAATCCCAGTAGATGCTGGAGGATCAGAACTTCAAGGTCAGTCTTAGTTACAGCCCTTTCTCAAGAAAAACCAAAACACTTAATTCAGACTACAAAGATTTTTAATGTAAATATTTTCCCTCTGTAACAATTCTACCTATGGTATTTTCTTGATGCATAGATGCTTCTTTTAAAATCACTATGGAATCAGCTATATATTGTTTCCTTCATGGCTTCTATCTCTGATATATATTAAAAATCTTTTACAAAACTGGGCTTTTGACCCACCTATTGTTTTCCTAATAGTTCTATAATTTTAGTTTTTAAATCTACAATATTAGCCAGTTGTGGTAGCTCACAGCTGTAATCCCAGAATGCGCAGAGACGGAGACAGAGGATGAGTTCCAGGCAGGCCATCTAGATACTAGATACACAGTGAACTTGAAGAAAGCATGGACTAGAGAGTGAAGCTGCCAGTTCTCTATCTCTGCTTCCTGCTTAGCCCTTAGTTTTTCTTCCCTTTGACATCAAAGATTCAGTCCCTATGCAACCATAAGCCAAAATAAACTCTTTCTTCCACGAATTACCTTGGGCCTGGTGTTTTATCACAGCATTAGAAAATAAGAGACATTTTCCCAAATCAATCAACTGATCAATCTGCAACACCTAGAAACTGCCCTTCATATGCCTACACATTATTCCAGAGTGGTCTCCCAGGAAACCTTTCCACCTTATGACTATTTCTGATATACTATACAAATGCAGATTTAACATCATTTCCCCTGGGAAACTGCCATATAACATACCCATGGTTAAAGGCCCAATCCTCGCACCAGATCTCCCAGTTTACCTCTTTCTAAGAATTTACTATTTTTTGTCAGTGTAAGAAGCTTACAAAGAAGTTTCCCGCAACAATTCCCGAAATGTGGGAATAAGCGCACCTAAAAACAAGCAAGCTGTAAAGTCAGAGACTTGAAAGACAAGACTGTAACTGCTTTGAGTGATCTATGAAAAATTATCAGGGTTGGCTAGCAACTATAGGGATGTGAAGTAAGGAGAGGAGCAAAGGCATATTTAGTGATGTCCATACTCAAACAGTAGCCACTCCCAGGCTCTTAAATCCACCCAGATTAAAAGGCTGGGTAATTTTTTGTTTCTTCACAGGATCACACAAATAGTCTCTAATTCATAATCCTCCTGTCTCAGCCTCCTGAATGCTGGGATTCCAGGCATGCACAACCTTGTATTACTTGTGTACAGGTTTTCTTGTCACGGCAGATTTGGTTTAGTACACTGATTCTAATAGTCACTAATCCTGTGGCCTTAGAAAAGACAGAAGAGTAAATTTTATCAGTAAATTGGGTTCAGAGATGATCAAATATGATAAAACAAGTAAATGTATCTGGCACAATGCCTAGCCCAGAGCCTGCCCTAAATATTTAGTAGCTATACATCTGATTTCTATGGAGAAGTCCATTCCCAGGGTGAACTACACCAGCACTCTATTTGATTTGTTCTAAATTGCTCACATTAATAACATTCTGGTGTAGGACTTGCCTTCCCTTGTCCAGTCACCTAGAGGGAGAAAATACTTAACCATTTAGGCTCAGGCCCTTTATCTGTGAAATGGAGCTTACAATAGTGTTGTCTTAGAGTAGGTGTCAGAATTGAATGCTGAATTAGAGTTCAGTGGATGGCGTAATGTAACTTCAGTGTGCCCTATGGAGAATATCCTCACTGGATACCCCTTTCCCTTGTCCTTGTACTGTGAATCCCCCTCAAAGTGCATGGCAAGTTTTACGTCTTCCACAAAGCCTTTTCCAATAACTCCAGACACTACCCTCATAACCCTCTACTCCAACAGCCTGATATTATAGTCATTTAACTTAGGATATTACATGGCTCTTTATTATCACACACAGTTGCACATAGTGGCATGGTAAATTGAAAGATGGGACCTAGTATTAATGCTTCCTTCCAGTAATAAGCCACCGAACAAGGGCAAAGCAGTAAAATCACAGCCAACACCAATGTGGCTTCCTGGTGATGCTGTGCTGGTATAGTCTACTAAACCTCCATTTCTGCATCTCTAAAGATGGGAAAGAATTATGATATGTAGTTGTCCTGTCACAACTTCAACTGCTGTTTTCTTGTGGATACCAAAGTCTTCCTGGAGATTTCCATGTAGATGGTATACAGGCGTGTCCGATGTGGCATTTCTAAAGCTGAACTTGTTACCTTCCTTCCATAACTGTTTCTGGCAAGAAGCACTGAAAGACACAGTAGTTAATAAGAAAAATGATACCATTTCTAAAATAGCCTTTTACCCTGGGAAAACCTAACAAACCACCCTAATCAAGAATCACCTCTAACATCACATTATCAAGACATGCCATCATCTAACTCTTGTGACAGAGAAGAATGTTGTGTTGGTGAAAATCTGACTCAAATTACCTAATCCCAGTCAAAACATGAAGAACTCCTCCACAGAAACTGACCAGTACTCTTCAAAACTTCCAGGGTCCCATAAGAGAATGGGAGATTGCTGAGGCTTAGAAGTGACTGAAGTGAGAGAACTGCTGGGGATGATGTAAGACTCTAGACTGGATCCTGAAGAAGCAAATGGAGTGTAGAGAGCGGGTGTGGTGGCAGTCCAAAGATGGCACTTGGGACTCTGGCCTAGTCTTGTGACTAGCACCTGACTTCCTCCTGTCCTTGTCCCCCCCCCCCCAGATTAGCTACTCCCACCGTGCGAGCTGGGCAGGCGCACCCATGATGCAACATCAGGCCAGATGACAGGGACCTATGAACTGCAGCTATGAAACATGGACTGAGGGAGTGGAGTTGGGAGAGGATAAAAGGGACTGCGCTTGAGGGGTGGAGACAGAAAGATTTTCACTTGCTTGAAGTTCCTAAATAAACTGCTTTGAGAAGAATGCTGTGTCGTCGCTCCTTTTCTTCTAGAGATGGTAGCGACAAAGGAGGTTCATGGAAAGACTGGTGGGACCTGAACAGAGTGCACAGCTTCGTAAAAAATACTACAAATTACACAAGATGCTAACACTTGGAGGAGCAGGGTGGCAGGTGTACAGGGTGGCTATCAGATAGATATCTTTGCAAGCTTCCTATAAATCCTAATCACTTTAAGAAACCAGGGGTGATGTTGTATGCCTTTAGTCCCGGCACTTGAGATGCAGAAGCAGAAGGATCTCTGGGAGTTCTAGGTCAGCCTGGTCTACATAGTGAGAGTTCTAGTACATAAAACAGAGACCCTGTCTTTAAAAAAGAAAGGAGGAAAAAAGGAGGAGGTAAAAAGGACGAGGAAGTACGAAAGAAGAAAGGAAGAAAGGAGAGAATAGGAGGAATGGGGAAGGAAAGGGGAAAGGACCTGTGAGCCAATCAATCAATGCATCAGCTTCTCTTAAACCTTGGAGCTACTCTGATGCTTCCTATCAAATGTAGCCACTCTCTGAAGCTTGGCGTCTTGCCACTTCACCTGTTTTCATGGGTCTGGAGTCCAGCCTCAATCTTTTCCTACTTTGGTCGACATCACTTAACTTGCTATGTAACTTTTCCTTACTAACCTCCAGGTGTCGGCCATCTGTCCCTCTTTACCCTAATTCGAAGTACTGTCATACTTCTACTCTTGAAACATCATCTGGTCACATTTTACTCCTGAGGAATTTCTGATGACAGACTTGCTACAGTCCTTATCACAATCCCGGGAACTGCAGACAGTGATAGGGTGATTCTCTAGTTCCCATGACAATACGTGTAAAATAAGAGCAAGTAAAACTCACAGTATCCGGCTACAAAACTACAACCAAAGCAGTGTGGTCTCAACATCAAGGACAGACACTTGAGGATGGGGCAGAATTGAGAGTTGAAAAATAAACCCTTACAACTGATTTCAAGGAGAGAATGAAAAAGCCATTTAAAGGTAGAAAGAATGTAGCCAACAGCCTTGGATCTCCTTATTCACATGCAAAACAATGTCTTACCACTGACAGTGAGCTACACAAAATCAAAGCAGCAACTGTAAGAAATGCTTCTGACTTGACAATGATAGGACATCAAAACACAGGCATCAGGAAAAAGATCCTCTGAGCCTTCACCCCTGGCTAAAGCACTATTGGCAACTTTTCTACTGAGATATAGCACTAGGTTGTCCCATGTTCTATTGGATAGCCCCAAACCAGGTGCATATGGACAGCTCTAGTTGGACTAAGTGGGCCATTTTTAAAGCCAGGCTTGGTGGTGCTTACCTTTAAGCCAGGCTGAGAAGACCGAGGCAAGGGGATATCTGAATTTGAGGCTAGCCTGGTCTACATAGTGAGTTCTATGTCAGCCAGAGAACAAAACATTGAATTTTGTCTCAAAAAAAAAAAAGACATTAAATGAGGAAAGAGACTTGAGGGGAACTGGAAGGAGTTGTAGGCATGAATGGGAAAGTGAATATGACCAAATATACTGAATACATATAGGAATCTGAACAGACATGTGAATTTCTTTTCTTTTTAAGATTTTAGATTGTGAGGTGGGGAGAGGTATATGTGCATGTAAATACTGGTGCCCGCAATGCTCACTCAGAGACATCAGCTCCCCTAGAGGTGGAGTTATAGGTAGTTGTGCCCCACTTGAAATGGGTGCTTGGAATTGAACTCAGGTCTTCTACAAGAAACATGCATTCTTAACCACTCAGCCATCTCTTCAGCTCCAAAAAAAAAAAAAAACAAAAACAAAAACAAAAACAAAAAAAACTCTGTGTGTGTGTGTGTGTGTGTGTGTGTGTGTGTGTGTGTGTGTGTGTGTGCACATGTACCACGTGTGTGCCTATGACCATAGAAACACCAGAAGGGGACATTTGATTTCCTGGATCTAGAGTCATGGATAGTTGTTAGTGGCTATATGGATGTTGGAAACTATACCCAGGTCTAGAAGAGTAGCCAGTAATCTGCTGAGCCACCTATCCAGCCCCACATATATGAAAATTTTCAACAAATAAATATAAATTATACTAAGAACTTGGAAAACAACAGAAAATGTAAAATGGGCTTTTCAAAAGTTAAAACATTTTGGGTCTCAAAGAATATTAAGAAACAGACAGTTATGATGCTACAGGCCATGAATGTGACAATGATGTGACAATGAATGATCCAGGTCTATAAAGATCTGTTGAAAAAACTAAAAGTCTGAGCTCAATCCCTAGGACACAAGTACTTGAAGGAGAAAACCGACTCCAGCAAGTTGCCCTTTGATCTCTACACAAGTGTGTACATGTATGCATATGAACATACATAAATCAGTATAATGAGTTTTAAAGACAAACTAAAAGCCCAACATGATGTTATAGTGTCTATAATTCTAGCATTACAGAACTGCAAGTTGGAGGTCAACAGGGGATAGTAGTGGGACTATATATTGTAAAATAAAATGCAGAAAGAAGAAAAATCCAAAAGAATATGCTAAATATTTGAATAGACACTGCTCAAATATATATATTAGTCCATACGTACAAAAAAAGATGTTCAACATCACTAGACATCAGGGAAATGCAAATCAAACCCACAATGAAATAGCACTACCAACAACAGCATAGGTACAGTAAAGGAGACCATCAGCACCGAGAAGATGACCCAGTAAACAAGTCCCTTAAACGTATGAGGGACTGTATTCAGATCCCTGGGGCCTACATTAACTTGGATGCAGGAGTATGCAGCTGTAATCCCAGCACACTTACATCAAGATGGGGAATAGAAACAGGAGAATCCATAAAAAGTGAGAAGCCAGCTAACCCAATGTATGCTGTAAGGAACAAGTTCTGCCTCAAACAGAGTGGAAGGCAAGGAATGACACTCATCGTTGTCCACTAACCTCTGAACAGGCACAGTGGCTCCTGCATTCACATGAACATATACTCATTCACAAAAATAAGCAGACACACACATGCACACTACACACAGGCACATATGCATCATATAGGTTTTTAAAATAACAATTAGTATTCAACAGAATATGGAGAAATTGAGGTCCTCCTACATTATTCAGTGTGGCCATTTTAGAAAACAGCTTAACAAGTTCCCAAGAGGTTAAACATGGTTACCATATACATGACCAAACAATTTTACTTCTTTCTTAATTTTGTTTTATTATTTTATGTGTAAGGGCATTTTTTTCTACATGTATGTCTATGCACCACATGCAGTGTGTACCAGGAAGGCCAGAAGACAGCATCAGATCCTCTGGAACTGTAGTTACAGATGATTGTGAGCCTCCAAGTGGGTTCTGGGAATTGAACCTGGGTCTCCTGGAAGAGTAGCCAGTGCTCTAAATCTCTGAACCGCTTTGCCAGTCCCTAATCCTTCTTCTTTTTTTCCCCTAATCCTTCTTCTATAGCCAAAAGAAACAAGAACATATGCCTATCTAAAATTTAATACATAGAAGTTAAAATATCACTATTCATAATAACCAAAAGGGAGGATTAATTACAATGCTCATCATTGAATAAAAAAAGATGCACAAAATATATACATCCATACCAGACAATATGACATTGGCTTAAAACAAATGAACTACCAACATATATGCTACAACATTAATGAACCTTAACAATGTCATACCAAGGTCTATGGTTGAGGTACAGTGAAAGGGCCCTTTGCCTAGCATGAATGAGATAAAGTTTGATCCTCAGCACTGCAAAAAGAAAAATCATGTAATTACAGACACACACACAATGAAAAACCCCACAGAAAGACATGTTATAACTTTATTCATATAAAATGTCAAAAACAGGCAAATCTATAGATAAAAAGCACTGTGGGAACATTGCAGATGGTATAGGAAGGACAGGTAGGAGGTTAAAAGCTAATGGCATGAAATTTCTTTGGTGACTTTATGAAAATGTTCTCAACTGAATAACAGTGATGGTTACATAGCCATATGAACATACTGAAACCCATTCAACAGTGTGCCTTACTTAGCTATTCATTCACTTATTTCTATTTGAGACAGGGTCCCACTCTTGTATCCCAGGCAGATAGTGAGTTCTCAATTCTCCCGCCTCCGTCTTCCAAGTGTTGCGATTGCAGGCATACACCACCATCACCACAGTGGACTCAAATATATGTTTCAAATGGGTACTTTATAGAGTATGTGAAAAGATCTCGATAAAGCTACTTTTAAAACGCACACACTTTGAAGAGCTGCTCTGTGGTTAGTGAATAGAGGTAATCAAGTTACCCTTCATCACTTGGTCCTCCATAACACTTATTGCTCCCCACTCCTTTCACTCACTTATCCCAACCTCCATATTTCCTTCCACTACCCTCGCCCCCCCACCCAGGGGGATTCTACAAAGCCCAGTGCCAAAGCTCTCTTATGCCAACCCTTCTCTACATTTTGACACTTATACAGTAAGCCTTCAAACATTGTTTGTTGCACAAAGAAAGGTAAATATAACTCCCATTTGATGACTGCCTATGCCAGAGAATAATGAACCACCACAACTATATTCTCATTCATTTATTCCCTCCTTCCCTCTCTCCTTCCCTCCCCCTCTTTCCTGGTCACAGCAGCAGCTTTCTGTTTCAGATCTCTTGGGAACACTTCCAAGTCATACCATCCTATATCCTATATTTCTCCCCCAGACCACACCCTCGATGAAGGCAGCACTAATACATTAACTTGTTATGCCAGGATCGCCGAGTATAGCTGTGTAGGTTGTACACTGCACAACCCTAGTGGCGCCATTCAATTATAGTCTATGTGAATGGCACCCCCTCCTAGGGTTGTGCAGTGTATAGCCGTTCCTGGAGTCCCTTCGTGGAAACACACCTGGAATTTGGGAATAAAGCCAAAAAAAACAAAAAGAGCATTTGAGGAGAGAAATGACATATAACAATATCACTTCCAAATTCTATCATGAAGATAAGATGGGTGTTGTGGTACAAACCTGTGATCCCAGCACTCGGGAGGCTGAGACAAGAGATTCAGGAGCACCAGACCAGCCTGGGCTATACATGGAGATCCACCGGCTTGGACAATACAGTGAAACCCTGTTCAAAAACAAACATACAAACAAAAAAGACATGGCAACAAAACTCTTGAATGGATGGATGAATGGATAGTACAGTTTGTACATGGAATCAGGAAACAGAAACTCCCCCAAAATTGTTATTGATGTCTCTGCAGCAATGGACAAAGCAAAACACATTCAGGCAATACAACAGAGGCATGATTGATAAACAAAAAGAGACAATTCTCTATAGCCTACCTGTCACTACCTGGGCTTTCCCATGGGGCTGTTGAAGTGATTTGAGATTAGAAAACAAACTAGTCTGAAATTAGGCTAGAGAAATCTTGCCATCAGAAACAGCTAAGCCAGCGTTACCATCTGTGTGCAGATCTATCTAAGCATCAACTCATCTAAAGGCCATAAGGTTCATTGCTCAGCCCCTAAGAAGTCAACATGCTTGTGTAAGGTGATTTAAAGTGGGCACTCTGAACCCACAAACCAATTTTCAGAGTTAGAACTTATACCAAGTCCCCCGAAGCACACAGATTCTCAAGCTCACCTGGAAGAACCAACTTGAACCCTAACCTCATTATTCTATACTGTATACAATAAGGAGATTCTTGAAATGGCCAGCCACAAAGGGCTGGAGTTAGTTGTCTAATGACAGACAGCCTGCTGGACATCAAATCATGTTAGACACTGTCATCACTTCAGATCACTCCAGGTCCCCACTTCCGTATCTTCTCCATCTTGCTTGTCTCAGTGCATTTCCTCTTGGAGTGTTTTGTGCATACCCAGTCAAATTTCTCCTTCTTTCTCCCAAATCCATTTATTTTTATTGGTACTGTCCACAAAAGCAGTCACCAGCTCATTCTAAGAACCCCCAGAGAAGACCTGAAACTGCCAAGGACTGCCAAATACTAGAGATGGTGTTTTTTCTCCTGTTGTGATCAATTTTTAGTTCAAAAGTGAGACAGTAACAAATCAAATGCAACAATGAAACACAGTAATTACAATACAATAAACATGGACAAATGAGATCCCTCACACATGGGATACTGTCACATTCGATTTGATAACTGGGATGGCTACTAAATGACTATCTGGCATACACAACCTACAGACATTGGACAATTGGATTATTAGTATCCTGAACAGTACAAAGCAGAAAGCATCTCACACCTCAGAATGGTACACTGTTTAAAAGTGTATGAATTATTCATTTCTACAGTTTTCATTCAATACTTTTGGATCACAATTGACTGGAGGTGATTAAAACTGCAGAAGGACAAAATGCATGCAAAAAAAACTGTAATGTTTGCTACTGTAAGGTTATCATTAGTAACAAAAGCAGCAGCAACTATTCATTACCATGCACTTTATATGTGCCTGGTATGAGCTAGAATGTTACATGTACTACTTTGTGTATTCCTCTTAGCAATCCTGTTCTATAAATGATATTTAGCCCCCCACCAACCCCTGCCCAAGTAGACATTTGGGGAAAGTTAAGCTTCAGCAGAGAAACTTCCCTAAGACCACATCAGTAAGAGTCAAAAAGCCAGATCTTTTGCCTTGTATCTAGCTCAGTTGGTAAGATAAAACAGATACATTGAGTGTGTGGTATTTCATGCCTGTAATCTGTAACTCCAGATTTTGGGAGATAGAGGTATTAGTAGGCATAAAAGTAGAGGAAGTCTTCTTTAATTTTTCTTCAAGCGTACTCTTTCCGTTGGTCATAAGAAGCTTGAAGACTGTTTCCAATTACAAGGAATGCTGTAAGTAAGCAGACACTGACAGGGGCGGGGCTTGGGGAAATGGGTTAATCAGCTAGGGCCTCTGTTTTCACTCTTCCAGAAGTCTGGCTGGCTCAGGCTTTGTCTTTTCCCTCTTAGCTCACTACAGTTTCCAACGACTAATGATGGAAGCCAGATGTGACCAGAAAGTTCCACCACCTTTGCCACATCACTTCAGTGTCTCTGGAGGAGCTCTTTCTTGCCATGATTTTTTTTTCTTGAATGATGATTCCCTTAACTTAGCATGCTCAGAAGTATGAGTATTAATCTGTGCATATGTAGGAATGCACCCTCCCTCTCCCCCATATCAATCCCTCCTGCTTTCCTTGATGGAGGAGAGCATGGCATCTTTGGAAGCTGTGAAATAAAATTCAGCACAATATAAAAATGCTTCTTTCCTTTTAGGTGTGCAGGCTGTGGTGTTTGGTATTATGCTTTAAGATATTAAGCTACCATGTTCACTTATAGAAGGACTAAGAGGAGAAAGAAGTTCAATGTCATCCTTGGCTCCTTGGGAAGTTTGAAGTCTACATGACACCCTGTCTCAAAAGAATCAGACCTTGCCCCCAAAGCTACCTAGTTGCAAAGGTCACATTTATATCCATTACTACTTCCTCCACAAAGTAACTTGTTATATTCTCCATAGTACTAACAACAAGAAGAGTTACACCACTTCCAAAGCACAGCCAGGGATACAATCTGAAGGAGAATGAGGAACTGGATTTTCCACACAGCATAGGGAGTCCTCCTCATCTGACCCACTTGAGAAATATCACGCTGACACCTGGAACTCAATCCCAGAAAAATATTTAGAACAAAATGACCTGGATGCCTTGGAACTTCAAGAGAGTTCTGAAGTAACCAAGGCTGTGCCAATCTGTAGGAGAGATGGACGGTGTCCAGTCCCCCTGCAGGAAAGTGACCAACTGGGTCAGGGTCACAAGCACACAAACCAATACATTTTCAGAGTTCTGCCAACAAGGATCTAGCTATGATTCTGTGCAACATTGGTGAAGGGTCCTGTTGTTTTGTTTTGTTCTGTTCTGTTCGGCTGTGTGTGTGTGTGTGTGTGTGTGTGTGTAGTGTTGTTGTTGTTTTGTTTGTTTTTAGCATGAGATGTAGGATAGGAAAATGAATAGACCAAGGAAAGAGGATTAGCCACATCTTCAGGTTACTTTCTCTTCTTTTTCCATTATTTATATATATTTTTTTTCATTATTTTCTTTTTGAGAAAAGATCTTAGATATTCCAGAGTAGCTTCAAACTCCATATATAGCCAAGGATGATTTAAAAATTTTTTAATTCCCTACCCCCACCTTCTAGCTGCAGGGGTTATAGATTCATGCCAGCATCCCTGGAAGGTGCTGGAGTTCGAAACCAGATTTTGTGCATTAGAGGCAAGCAGTCTACAAACTATGCTCCATTCCCAAATCCAAGCCCAGTTGTTTCTACCTTTGAAAATAGGAATAGGGGTTTTTAGGATTTTGATCAGTGGTAGATCTCTTGCCTACAAAAAAAAAAAAAAATAAGTCTGAGTTTGGTTCCCAGCACTGGAGAAAAAAAAAACAGTGAAATAAGAATAAGACCACCTACCATGGTGCTGGAGAGATGGCTCAGTGGTTATTTAAAAGCACTTTACTGCTTGTACAGAGGACCCAGGTTCGGTTCTCAGGACCTGCAACAGGTGGTTCACAACTACCTGTAATGGCAACTTCAAGAGATCTAACACCTTCTGGACTCCACAAGCACCTATACTCATGTGCACACACATACACACACATACACACACACACACACACACAGACACACACACATAGACACATAGAAAGTAGAAAGAAGACACAATCTTTTCACAAGAATTTCTATCCTATGGAACTCCTAAGGAACAAAGCAAGAGAAGACAGGATAGCTCACTACCTGAAGCAATTTGTGTTGTAGGTACACAAGAGGTCCAGGGCATAGCTCCTGTCTACAGAAAGCCTAGAGAACACCCAGCAAAGGGCTTCCACTATGGAGTAAATAACACAACCAACAATGACAAAGCTGGTTGGTTACTTAATTAACCTACCTCTCAGCAACTCATTCTGATGGGTATCTGTTAGAAAAGAAGGTGGGAATCCCTAGCCAGAATAAGTTAGCTGTGGTGGGAATTTACCTTTGCCTCAGTGGCTTTGGTGCCAACCTCTCTCTCATTCTGACCTCTGATTCAAAGAACTAGGGTAAGAACTCAGGAAACAGCTCAGTAGGTAAAAGGCTTGCCAGAAAATTCTGCTAAGAGGTGGTGGATTTAGATCAGTAGTAGAGGCCTTGCCTACCAACTATAAGGCCAAGTTGGACGCAAGCATCAAAAACCAATCAAATAAACATATTACAGCCACTACCCAATATTGAAGCAGTTTGTGTTATAGATACATATCGAGATACTGGACACAGCTCCTATGGGCAAGAAATTCACTACAGATAGCTTCCGTGCACTGTAGCCAAGCAGCATTCCCCTACAAGTTACCTAAATACTGAGGGGGACAAAAGAGCAGGTATATTCCTGAACAGCCAATCTAATCAATCAATAGGCTAGAGGTTTGGTGAGTTCTTGTCTCCATACAAATGCATGCACATTACTGTGGGCATACAAACACATATACACACCAACATGAATGTGCTTGGATACATGCAGAGATGAGGTTGGCAAGGGGGAATGAGAAAAGAGTTGAATGGAAGATGGGACAAGTACCTAGAAAGTTCTGGACAAACCATTCCAAGCAGTACTCTCTGTTTCTGGATATCTGATCACACTGTGAACCCTGAGATTATGTTATTTACTAAAAAAAACTTTCTAGTTGTGGTATGGCTTGGCCCATATAATACACGTTTAATCTCTCTGGATGGAATCTAGACACACCCTTAGTACATACTTTGAATCTCAAACCATAAAAGTAAAGTTAGTTTGCAGAAGGAAGCAGCCATGTTTGAAAGTGACGAATCAGAGAAAGTATGACAGTATATGATATTCTCCACTCTCATGAGAAGACGGAAGAAAGAGAGGGCACTTAAGAAGGAGCAACACAGAGAGAGTAAGAGGAGGCAGTTTTGCCTGGAGAGTTTTACAAGACAGGTTGAAAAGAGAACAAGCTAGACACAGGTGAAGCTAGAACAAGCCAGAGAATGAGAAGGAGCCAGATTAGAACAGATTGCCAAAGTTACTATGAGGCCAAGTAGAGCAATTCAGGAAAGGCCAAGAGAGAGAAGCCAGACTGAATCAGTCAGCTTGAAGAGGAGTTCGAGAATAGTGGGGTTGAAACAAGCAGCCAGAGCTCAGAAAGAAGTGGTGGATTTATTTGGCAATAAGTCTCAGAGGCTGAAAACATTCTAGGCCTTGAAAAGACAGTAGGGAGGCACAGATGCTTCCAGGACCAGGACTAGGCCTATGTTAGCAGACTGACCTTTGGAGACAATTACTACAGGAGAACAAAAGTTACACTTACAACTCTCTTTCAAGCAACTGAAAGGATTTCTTTTAATCTGCGACACCATCATAAACGGCTATTAGAGTCCAGATGCCATGGTGGCTGGGTACCTGGATATTGAGGAAGGGACATTGCCTCTCTGTGGGTGCAGTAGCACAGGCGTCAGCTCACACTGCACCTCTTTAACTTGTCAAGCTTTAGGGGTCCTGTCATGACAGTACAGTAGGCCAAGCTGAGCTACAGTCAAAAAAAAAAAAAAGTGACTTGTACTTCTCATATGTGACTCAAACTGCCTGGAACCTGGCTGGTAGGCTTGAGCTCAGTGGCGTTCTAAATCTTCAATGAACTGGAGAATCACCTCAGGAGTTTAAATTAAAAACAGCAATTCCCTGAGATTCATACCTCAGCATCCTCCGTATCTATGATGACTGGGTGTCAGTATTTTAAAAGTACCCTCAGTAACTTAAGTTCTTCAATCACTGTCTACCACTCCTTCATAAGGAAGCAACCCAGTGCCTTCAGAGAAAGACCCTTGGGACAGTCTTGGAGAGAGGAAGTAGATATGAAGTCCCACCTAAGTTAGCTGAGGAGCTATTGATAGTTGTTGGAAGAGGGAGAGCAGGCTTGTAGACCACCTAAACTCCAGCAAAAGGCAAACATCTAATAGTATACATATAAATGGGCAGCACAAACTGTATTTACTAGATTGGAAAAACAAACAAAAAAAAAACAAAAGCGGACACAAAGTTGGATAAGGAAAAAAGTGGGGGTAGATACAGAAGGACTTGAATATGATAAAACTACAATGTACAAAACATTTTAAAGGCCTAATAAAAATGAAAGAAATTAACATTAAAAAAGAAATCTTCTTTAAGCAAGATTCCTCCCTCAAAGGCAGGTCTATAATCAAGACAAAGAGCTAGGAGCACAAAGACATATCTTCTGTGATTTGAAACCAATGGCAGCAGAAAACAAAAGCGATATAAAAACCGGTGCAGAAAAATGGGAAGGAAACCAGAGAACAAAGGGGTCCTGTGAGAGAAAGCACTCCAGTATGAGGAGAGCAGAGCTCTATTCCACCAAGCAAACTGTCATCTCCACAAGGATGCCCAACAGGCTTAAAGCAATTGGAAGTAGCTCCTTAAAACCTTAAAGCTGTCTTCCTGATCGAACTTATTTCTTTAAAATAATAGCAATTTTTACCCCTCAGTCCTACTCACTCTTCCCTTCATGTTCCCGACCCAATTGTGATACGAGATGACAGTGAGCTTGGGCTTTCAAAAGGATTCTTCCTCTGCTTGTCCTCTGACCCTGAAGCTTGGGATGAAAGAGCTGGGTATCCTGAAAATTGAAAGCTGGGGAGATGGCCTTTTCTCCTCTCTTCTTCTTCTTCTTCTCCTCCTCCTCCTCCTCCTCCTCCTCTTCCTCCTTCTCTTTCTTTCCTTCCCTTCTTTTCCTTCTCCCAGGCAGGGACTATTCTAGAAAGCAGACATCAGAAGGAAAGTCCCAGCAGGGAGGGGGCTGAAATTGGATGAAATGCAATGAGACATTTTTAAAAAAGGCAAAAAGAGAAAGGAAAAGAAGAACCTTTTTGTATCAGAAGGGGTCCTTCCGAAAACTACCTCAAATTATAGCACTTTCCACATTTGCTTCACAACGGGTAGCTTCACATTGTAACCAACACTGGATCACATTTTGCAGTGTTATGAGAAGAAAGTGAGAAGGATGCAAATGGGCCACAATTTGGTGGTTTGGCAGCTGCGGGAGAGAATCGAATGGGTGAGTCTAAGAGAAGCTCCTTTAGATTCCCTCTGTTCCTTCAATGTTGGCAGACCCGTGAGTTTCTTCAGGGTGCCATTAAGGAAGAAGCAAAGAAGCAAGTCTGCAGTAAACTGCTGCTGGTCTGCAGGCACACACAGATACTACTAATGCCACAGCTGGTGGGGTGCATGGTGCGCTCCTTTATGATGCTATTGGACAACTAACCATGAAGGAATGTGTGAGACCAGAGAGGTGGCTCTCACAAGCCCTTAACAAAGGCTTTGGGATTTAAGATCCTCTTCTTTACATCTCTGCCAAGTAGTTTCTTCACTACAGGGAGAAAAGGCAGTGGGGGTGGGAAATCCCTGATGTGGATCTTACTGCAAACCAGGTGGAAATGTGAACTGTCTCCCTAGGCAGCACAAATCAGCCACAGGAAGGCCAACTTCCCAGCCTACACCCACAGCATGGCCCTCTCTTTTTTCTTCCAGGGGCTGTTGATATTTTTCTCTCTCCAAATGGATTGTCCTCAGAAATGCCTTTGCACTCTCCAAAGGTCATCCATTAGGCTTTGTGCTGTCTTACTGACAAATTCTGTTCTGCACATGGCAAACTCTGAAAACCCACGGTGAGAAAACAAACAGCAGTTAGGAGTGAGCATTCAAGGCACAGGCTGATTACGCCTCAGTGAAATGCAAGAGGCCACGAATAGTTCAGATACCCAACTTTTTCAGATTCTGCCATAACTGCAGAGACTTGAATAGATAAACATCCCTAATTCTAAGCTTGGAAATCTGACATTTCAATCACTAACCATTACTCCTTAGTAGAGAAGTAACCCAGTGCCCTCGGAGAAAGAGGCCTCAGACAGACTTGGGAGAGAAAACATTCAAAAATGCTCCAAATTTTATAGCATTTTTCTTTGTTCCAGATGCTGCCTTACTATGGAGCTCTTGGCTGTCCTGGAACTCCTCTATGTAGGTCAGGCTAAAGTGAAACTCAGAGGTCTGCCTCTGCCTCAGAAAGTGTTGGGATTAAAGATGTGAACCACCACACCCAGCTGAAAACATTTTTCATTTCTATTTGTCTTTCTCACTTAACATTATTTAAAATGTCCATATGCAGGAGGTAGGGTGATAGAGGCAGGACAATTAGCATGTTCATCTCCTTAAACATTTATTATCTATTTGTATAGGTATATCTTCAAAATCTTTGCTTCCAATTCTTTACAATAGGAATTTTCTAACAGAGTGTATCACTAATTTGCCCAGCATCCTGTTATACTTATTTATCCATTTGTGTGTGTGTGTGTGTGTGTCTGTCTGTCTGTCTGTCTGTGTATGTTGGTTCTCTCCTACCTTTATGTGGCTACCTTTATGTTGAACTCGGAACACTAGGCTTGGACATTGCACAGAAAGTACCTTCACCCTGAGCCATCTCACAGGTCCACCTATCAACCTTGTCTGACAGCCAAGCTAATTTTCCATCATTCCAGTTTTAGAATATGTGCTGCCAGGTAAACACTAAACCTCAAATATTTTGAGCATCTTATCGGCACTCAGAAAGTTTCACATGTCAGCTTTGCATACTATGGTCAAGATATATTATGTACTTTTTAAATAGTTGAAGCAAGTGACCTAATGTATTTTCTTACCTCTATAGGAACTACATGAAAGCATTGCTATTACTCATGGGTAAATGAAGTTTATCAAACCATGTGCTTATTAAATGCAAAAGAGGTCTAATAAATTCCAAATGGTGTTATCAAAATACTGAGTCATTTCAGCAAAGCACACAATTAGGATATACACACTAAACATGCAGAGATGTTCTACACTCTTTACAGAGGTAACATCCTAGAATAATGGAAAAAGCACCTGCTGTGTTTAAGCAATAAGGTCAAGATTAACTGAACCAAAGCAGAATGTCAGGAGATACTTTCTACACTGTTGCATTTTCCTGTTTGCACTTCCTCTTACCCAGTAACATCCCTAGCTAGCCAAGTGTTTGAGACTATCAGAAAAAATCCCCATGTGGATTAATTGGCTCCAGTGCCTTCAGGCTTTACTTAGGAGAAAACACACCACTGGAAGAAAATGCAATCCCTGGGATCAAGTTCAAATGCTAGAATAAGTTCTCATGAAACTTACAGACTAGTACAACCATTTGACATCATCTACAAAGTTCGCACTTTCAACACTGCCTTGATTTATGATTTTCTTTGTCCATGAAACTGTTTCCATGAAGCATTATAGAATCTGGTTTAACCTAGCTTCACCCTCCCGAGTCTTGGTCGATTATGTTTGCCTCTAGAATAAACTATCTTTTTTTCCTGTTGAGGGAAGAGCTGCATTTTGGGGGTAGACAGTTTAATGATAAAAAGCTTTTGAACGTGTATTCCAACTGTTTTCTTGAGTCAGAGAAAGCGTTTGAATTACAAATAAAGCAGTCAAAGCCTATTCAACCAAAATATCACCCTATTGATGGAAGCTACAAGCAAGTTATATTGAGCATGCAAACACACAAACACAAACACACACACACACACACACACACACACACAGAGAGAGAGAGAGAGAGAGAGAGAGAGAGAGAGAGAGAGAGACAGAATTAGATATCATTTGTTTGCCTACCCACACAGAATTAACTAGCAGACATCATGCTAAGTAAAAACCCAACAGGAGGAAAAACCTGTGGTGAGTCTTGAAAGCCTGAAGCATTGGCGCTGTTTAGAGGGCTGGAAAAGAGAAGATCCCGGAAGGAACCATAAGAATAGATAAAAGCTTAACTTAATGGTCCAGAAGTTATAAAAATGCACTCAGGGAATACAAAGTAGCCTTTTTGACTAGACACCAAGCAATGCCAAGGAAATATGGTAAGACATGATGCTGAAGCTGCCAGGTCACACAAAACCTAGCAGGTCACTATGTGAACAAGTTGGAATTGTTCCTTCCACCAACAAAGTCCTATGATTCTGCTGAGAGTAAAAGGTAGCACATGTGCCTAAGATCACAGGGCTGAATACTGGCTCTTTTCTCCATTGAAAACACATTTAGAACTTCTAGTTAGGTGTGGGAGGTCTGTCCTTGGACTTTGCACCACATTAAATAGGCTTTTGCAGGCTTCTCTGGGAACCTGACCCACCAGAAAACTATTGTGTCCGTGGGAAAGCGCAATCTGAATTTGAAATGGCCTTCCAAAGAAGCCTTTGGGAACAAATCCATTCAGTGGCTGTTGGAGAATGACTGGAAGGCAGTGAAACACAGGACCTCGATTTGCTCCACAGAGAGAGACTGAAACTGGACATGGAGGACCCCTTTAATATCAGCACTGTGGAGGCAGAAACAGATAGAGCTCCGAGTTCGAGGCCAGCCTTGTACACAGAACAAGTTCCAGGAAAGCCAGGGCTTTGCAGAGAAACCCTGTCCCAAACCTCCCTCCCCCCCCCCCCCCCAAAAAAAAAAAAAAGGAAAAAGGGAGAAAGAAAAAGGGGGAAAAAACAGAACGCTATAAACACTATATCCTCATGTTAATTAGTAGGATTATTAAATTACCATAACCCCCCACCCAAACATATTAAGAATAAATGGCCATTTTCACTCTAAATAAAGTCAACATCAAAAGAGAGAAGAGGATGCTCTAATGCTGAAGGCATCAATGGATGATGGCCAAACCCATTAACTGACATAGTTTTCCTGTGCCCTTGCCCAATCACCTCTCAATTACCCAAGCATTAATTAAGCAGAGATGAGAGAGGCTTCTCTTTTGTTTGGCACTTTTCTTTCACTAAAGATCCCTTAGCTATCCCCTCTGGCACCTGGAATGCATTTTTTTTTTTTTTTTTTGCTCCCCACTCCCAGTATCAGTAATAAGTGATAGAGAAGTATTATGCTTCTTTCCCCAGAACCAGGCGACAGCACAGTGGCGCTTCTCCAAAGTTGAGTGTGCATAACCATCACCTGGAGAAGAGCGAATGAAAACCCATATTCACAGCCAAACACAGTGACACGCGTCTGCCATCCCAGGACTCAGGAGGCTGAGGCAAGTGGATTGTAACAAGCCGGAGGAGGCTGCATTCTGGGCCAAAGTGGACTCAAGAACACAATTCTTATTTCAATAAATTAATAAATACCGTATTCCCAGCCCAGCCTCCCTTCCTTCTCCCTGGGTCCTGGCCTTGCCAGGTCTGCAGTAGCACTCAAACATCAGCATCTTTAACAAACACCCAGAGAGACTCTGAAGCCAAGAGTCAAGGGCTATACACTGACAAGCACCACTGCACATATTTTAGCCATTTCGAAGCCGGAATCCTGAACTGAGAACAGTTGCTAAGAGCCAAGCCATCTCCCAGTAGATATCAGAAAAAGAAGTTAAAACAGGGAGCACTTCAAAAGAAGGGATAGGAAAGAAAACTTATTAAAAATGTTAATTTGCACAGCCTACCCCAATAGATCTCATTCTCTTCTTACCTCTGGCTAGGTGTTTCCATTTCTGTTTTCCCTTCCAAGGGCTCAGAGCCGTTCTGACTGGAAAGAGAGGCCAAGGTGGGACGCTCGTTTATAATTCACATTAATGTTTTTCTCTAATACATGAATCATCAAGACTTGGCTGGGAAGAGGAATATGAGAACTGTGAATGGCAAATCCTCCTCAGCTGAGAGGTTAAATGAGATAAAGAAGGCCCCCTGTTGGTGGGAGCTGTGAGGTAATAAATGAACAGTCAGGATCCCTGCCTCGTTTCATTCGCACTGTTTTGCCAGGAACAAGACTCACAGCTTCAAGCATCAGTACTAAGCTGGAGAGAAATAATCAAGTACCTGTGCTTTTCCACTCTTCCCCGCAATACCTTCAATGCCGTCAGCATTTCACATGAGCCCCAACTGGTACCAGACGGCTGTTGGCTCAATCCAATGGTAGAAAAGGAAGGGGCATGGATCTCATCTGACTACTTACTCTGATTTTAAGAAAATGGAGTCCGGAGCAAGCTGGCTTCGGAGAGGACAGATCTGTGGTGAGAATGCCGGTATCCCACAGGAGTCTGGCCTCAGAACTGGGCAGCTATAGGGAAAGGCTTCCCTGTCTCTTGGGGGTTTCTTTCGGCCCCTCCTCTCCCTCTCTTCACTCACAGCTTGTCTCCTCACAGCCTCAGCATGGGCGTGGATCGTCATGATTGCTTGTCTTCCAGTTTACCTTTTGTCTGTGTCGCAAACTGCCACCATCAGCCTCTTAGTGTCCCAATTCTAATTTCCTGGGAGAGGAATACAAATTGCATGGGCTCATCTTGTCAAGCCTCTGTTCCTCTCCACATGATGGATGGGCCATCACAGAAACAGGTGGCCCACTCTTAGTTCAATTGAACTGTGCCAGGAAGGCAGGCTCTCTGGCACAAGTTCCTGTTGATCCTTTACCCCAACACAGCTGGCACAGACAGTTTACCTTAGAAAGGAACATGGCCAGAAAGAACAGTGAAATATCTACATGCGGAATGCCTAGCACATAATTTGGAAGAAAGTGGTGTATCTACCCTTGAACTTCAAAAACCTACAATCTTAGTGTGTCCCTCTGACCCACACCCATGTGTGGAAGATGTTCTCTATCTCTGTGTGTGATATTTCTGTCTCTGTTTCTGTCTCTCTATCTCTGTTTCTGTCTCTTTGTGTCCTCTTTCCCTCCCTCTCACCCTCCACACCCCTCCCTCTTTGTATGTGTGTGTGTGTGTTGTCCTTGGAATGGAACCCAGAGCAGCATGCACACTCGGCAAAACATTCTACTGAGCCACACCACACAACTCTAAATCTTACATTAAAAAAAAAAAAATTAAAGAGTTACCATTTCACTCCAAACCTGAAAACTAAGTCTCTTCATCCCTATTAAAGAAGTCTCATTAAATTACTAAAAGAACCTCTACAAGTTGAATCCAGGGGGATACATCAACTCTCAGCTCCCCCGAGGGAAGAAAGGAATAAGAGAGTAAGACAGACAAATGCTGATAAACTGACACCATTGGCCTTTAGCCCATCTCTCCGCAAGCAACCACTCCATTAGCTTTACACCCTATGATCATCTTCCTCTAAGTTCCACCCGATGCCCTGTGAGGTCAGTGTTCAATGTTGACTAGAATGAGGCAAGCAGCATCACAACCTGACAGATGGCAACTGGGAGCTTATCCTTCTTGGATTATTTCATTCCTAGGAGGGATGCAAGCCAAAGAGTAAAGCACGTTACGTTGACAGCTACCTAATAATAGCTGTCCATACTGCTACTACCTCTCAGTTAACCCTTCCCCCAGATAACCTTCTTCTCCCCCACCAATCCCCTGGTGTCAGAATAATGAATGCCACTCCTGAGAGATTCAATAGGAGCTTTACTAGTGACAACTGCCCATTACAAAGAAACACTGACAACCAACCATTGAGAATAGACAGGTAAAAAATGAACAAGAAAATCTATTTGTTATCATTTTAGATAGGAAACCTGGTTTTAATTCCCAGAATGTTAAAAAAAAAAAACTAAACTGAGCATAGTGGTACATACCTATAATCCTAGCATTCTCAGGAGGTAAAGGTAGAAGATCAGAAGTTCAAGGCCATCCTTGGATGCACTGGGTGACTTTAAAACCAATATGGCCTGCATAAGAGCCTGTCTCAAGGGAGGGGTTGATGAAAAAATTTAATGAGCAACTGATGTGCAGTCTTTCCTCCTAATTATCCCTGAGTAGTTTTACGAGCTTTCCAGTAACTCTTAACTGTATTAACTAAATTTTTAAGATTTTTATTAACATATGTTAATTATGAGCTTCACTATGACATTTTCACAGTGCTTATAATGTATTTTGACCATATACAAGCCTTATTACCCTTTCTCCACCCCTCTGGCTGGTTTCCCTTCCTCTTCCCAGCTAATCCCACTTTTCTTTTTTTATTTCATTTCTTTCTTTTCTTTCTTTTTCTTTCTTTCTTTCATGATTCTGGGTTTAATTAGAGTGGTATCTTGGTCAGGGTTTCTATTCCTACACAAACATCATGACCAAAAAGCAAGTCGGGGAGGAAAGGGTTTATTCAGCTTACACTCCCACATCGCTGTTCATCACTAGAGGAAGTCAGGACTGGAACTCAAGCAAGTCAGGAAGCAGGAGCTGATGCAGAGGCCATGGAGGGATGTTACTTACTGGCCTGCTTTTTTATAAAACCCAGGTCTACCAGCCCAGGGATGGTACCACCCGTAATAGGCTGGGCCCTCCCCCCTTGATCACTAGTTGAGAAAATGCCTTACAGCTGGATCTCATGGAGGCATTTCCCCAACTGAGGCTCCTTTCTCTGTGATTAACTCCAGCTTGTGTCAAGTTGACACACAAAACCAGCCAGTACAAGTGGTAAACTTACTGGTAGCTATAGCACTGGATAAAATGTCTTCCCTTCCTCCAACAATTGTCTCTGCATCTTCAGGGAGAGGTGGGGCCTCCAGCCCAACCATTTGGTAAGTTACAGGAGCCAGTATCGAAAATTTATGGTGGCTCTGTTCACACTCAACAGCAGTTAGCAGCCTTTCTATCCAGTCCGTATATTACCTACCATACCTTCTTCAAACTAGCTCTTCAAAATCTCTTACCTTTCTTTTCCTACAATGGAAATTATGCAGCTGTTAAAAGGAAATGAAGTATTTCTTTTCCCCGGCATAGAAAGCACTCTTAACTCTATTATCGAAGGGAAAAGTTTCAGATAACAAAGAGGCCCTGGCACTTTTTTTTTTTTTTTTTTTTTTAATGTGTAAAGATGAATCCCTACCAGAATAAGCAATAGCTGTTACTAATGATTATCCCCTGCAGGTGGAACTATGAAGGATTTTCACCTTCTATTTTTGCCATTTCTGACTTGCTGAAATTCTCTTTACATGCATGTGCTTCTGCCATCAGGAACAAGCTGTCCTTAACCCTTTCTAGTTCCATAGAAACCAACTAAGAATGGCCCAGAAGGTTAGAGGGAAGTAACTCACCCAGTCTATGGCTGATGTACTCAACACGGTAGCCATTCCTACTTTCATTGAGGGGAGACAGTGTTGTAGTTGAAGATGGGTTTTCCTTTTAATCATATCGATACATGTGCAGTTTGCCATTGCAGATGGTATTAGGTTGTGTTTGATGCTTTAATGAGCCAAGCACTCTACCAACGTATTTATTTACTTACTCAGCAAGTTGCCCAGGCTGGCCTCCTGTTTCTGCCTCCCCAGTACCCACCATCGAAACCTAGTACTGGTCTTATTCTATGGGACTAGTTAATATTCTGGGAGTCTAAGAGCACTGGCAAGGAAAGGAAGGTCTCAAATAATCAGTTTTGAAGTGTGTCCCTGAGGCTGTGAAGCAATAGGCTTAATTGCTGCTCAGCTTCCAGAGTTGAGACCAAGACTCTAGAGAGGAGGATGGGCAAAGGGGAAAGGTGAATGCCAAGAGGTCATCCACTAAGAATTCATTCAGTTCTTATTGTTTCAGATCCAGTCATCATACCTGCTGTTACTATGAAAAGTAACTCAGTATACACTTCCTTAAGAGGCACAGAGAGGGGATGCATGGATGGCTCAGTGGTTATACTCGCTGCTCTTCTCATAGGTTATAATGACTTGGTATATAGGAATATACCACTGCACAGGGGTCATGGTGATCCCATCTTTCTTTCCTTGGGCAACTCCCTCAGCCTCATGCATCTCCATGTCAATGTTACACAGCCCTCCTTCTCTGAGACATTCCTCTCCTTCCACGTCTATACACTGCACTCTTACAAGCTTTAGCTAATGAGGACAGAAAATAACCATCCAGAGCCACTGAGTATCTACAGTCCAAACCTGTATAAGCAGTGCTTCTCAACCTTCATAATGCTAGCTCCTCTGGACTGCCCTTGAAAAAATGCTCTTATAAAAACCATACAAAACAGACACCATTATCCCCACTTAATATGAGGTAAGCTGAGGTTCAAAGAAGTACAGAAATGTGTCCAACTTCAAAACAAATAACAAGAGACAGAGACAAAATAGTAATTCATTAGTAACTGATTCTAGAACCTGGAAGAATTAAACAACAACCAGGCATAACAGTACAATCCTATAGTCCTCGCATGATGGCCTCTGGTTGAAAGCTAACCTGGACCACCTAGTAAAACTCAATCTTTTATTTAACCTACATTTCTAACCCTTAAACATTTCCATGAGTATCAGAGAAACTATACAAAGATACTCAATTTTGCTAAGCATCATAAGCATATAGTTCCACACTGATTGTTTTCGTGTTTTGTCTTACTGGTTCGCATGTAACCCAGACTGGCTAGAACTCATTACGCAGTGCCCTTGGATTTCTGATCCTGCTGATTCTATGTCCTAACTGCTGAGATTACAGGCATGAGCCGCTATGCTATGCCAGTTGTATGTGGTGGTGGAGAGCAAACGCAGAGCTCCACGTATACTAGGAAAGCACTCTACCATCTCCAAACAACCTCTGCCCTCTTGCAAATTTGTGTTCATTTTTGTCTTTCCCTTCCTTCCTACCCCCTCCCCCCACTGCAACTTAGTCGAGAAATTGGCTGTTTCTAAGGAAGCTGCTTCATTCTACGAGAGAATCAAGTGCTTCTCCCAGATGTTGCGGCTGTCTCTCCAAAGTGGGAGGAAAATGGGGCCCAAAAAAGGCTGACCTTGCTTTCCCTCGGCAACTAAACAGCCACTGAACAACCTCCATGGGAGAGCACTTATCCTTTGGGAGATATGCTGACGCCCAGCAATACAACTGTTAGTTGTGTCCCAAGGCCCCTTCTGGGTCAAGTGTTTGTTGAGGATTTCAAGGTCTGATTAAATTCTCAAGAAACAGCTTGTTCCTAGACTAGGCAGTCTCCCTGAGCCAAGCTGGGCCTGAGAGTGCTGACGACAAGGACAGCAGAAATGGCATTGGCTGGGTCAGGTTGACAGGTACACTGGGGTACGGGAGAGCGGGTGAGGAGAGGGAGAGTTCCCTCAGCAGCCTTTTTCACTAAAAGAAAAACCCTAGAGATCTTTGGGCTAATAGCAGTTAATTATTAAACTCGTGTGTTAAAGTCATGACACAGTTATGGAAATATAAGCAATGTAATAAAGAAAGGCTGAGGGCAAGAAAGAAAGAGTATGTAGAAGGAAGTAGATATATAAATACCTGCCCTGGGTCAAGGTTAAAAAAATGAAATTAGACCTGGTGTGGTGGTGCATGCATGCAATCCTAGCACTCTGGCTGAGGCAAGATGGTTGCTGCAGGTTTAAGGCCAGTCAGGGCTATACAGTGAGACCTTGACTCCAATATAAATATTCGTGTGTGTGTGTGTGTGTGTGTGTGTGTGTGTGTGAGAAATAGAAATGAGATTTTCTAATATTTTCCAAAGAATAACTGTAAAAGAAGCAGGCAAATGGGAAAAGAAAAGCACATTCTGGGTGCCCATTTTGTTCCCAAAGTCACCCACCTTTCAAAACCCCACGGTTACTAAGGGCAATTCTTGCTACAAGCAGAGAAGAGGATACTACCTCCTTCCACAGAGGCAATTACTCTCTGCCACTCGTTAAACTGCCAGACCTCAGCAGTCTCTGCTGCCATGTCCATGAGCCCCAGGAAAACACACAATAACTGGAAGTGAATGGGAAAGTAAACAGTATGTCTTTTCTAATGGAACTGGGTTTGACAGTGATAAGGTCGGTCAGGAGTGATTCACACCTGACCAATAAAGGACCCAGTATCCCACATTCTATCCAAGTAGCCCACATGTGCCTGGCCAAGGCAAATTTGCAACACCTTTCTCATCTCTTACTCATCTTTGTATGACTCTTATTTGATGCCCCCCCATTACCAACTACGTCAAGCTCAAATCCCCCCTTATGGTATTCTCTGCATCCATGCTACCCTTTGGGCACCACCTCCCCTTTCTCCCAACATACATCCACTGCAATCATTGTCTATTTTGAATCAAACCCACAGTTTTCTTTTTACTTTTCTCTCCCCACAGTTCTACCTAGATCTGAGCTAAAAATTCTAGACGGTCACAATTTCCATAGTTTCCATGGGTCAACTAATTTCTATTAGTTTCTGGGTTACGGGTGTAGCTTAGCTCAGTGCTTACGTTGCACACACAATGATTTTGATTAGCTACCAGCCATTTCCATAAGCCAGGTGTGCTGGCTCTGGCCTATATTCCTAACACTTGGGACATACAGGACAGGACGACTGATCAGAAGTTCAAACTCATCCTTGACTACAAAGTGAGTTCAAGGTCAGCATAGGGTATGTGAAATTCAGCTTCCTGCCAGTTAGGAAGACAGAGTTTAAATGGTCTACCTGGTTATGATTCATCAGTAGCTGGAATCCAGGGCTGCTCATTTATTGGAGGTTACCCTAGGGCCTAGCATGTTACTGTTTTCATGCTTCCTCCTTTGAATGACCTCTGTGACACAGCCTCCTTCCTGTATCAAGGAGCTCCATGTAGCAATGGAATTTTCCCTCCAATAAAGGGGAAAATATGTGAATTTGTGAGCTCTGGCTGGAGAGGCAGCTTAATGTTCAGGGTGATGTGATGTTCCAGGCTTCCAGAAGTCTATTTCCAAGGTTTTCTTATCTTCTACCATATAATCTAGAAGGAAGACAGGGAGATGACTCTGGGTATAGTAAGAGAAGAGGCAAAAGGGAAGACAAAAATGAATTCAAAACTTTCTCGAGAGCTGTCAAGGAGCTTGAAGATCTACCCACAAGCAGAACCTAGTCTCAGTGGCTCGGAGACCTGTGCCCAGCAAAGAAGCCCAGCCTCATCTGCTTAGTTTCACTTTTAGCGAATGGCAAGTGCTGGCTACATGAGGCAGAGCCTCCATATTCCCCTAGATCTGCCAATGCCTTCAACACCCACCCAAGCCCACTTCCCCAGCCACACCGCACACAAGCATCACACTCCAGCAGAGATAGAAATGATTGGAAAAGCAGTTTCTCTTTCAAAGAAACAGACCACCACCACACACATACAGACACTCACACACAGAGAGAGGGAGGGAGAGGGAGAAAAGGGGGAAGGGGGAGGGAGAGGGAGAGTGATTGAGAGATTAAATGAGAAATGACTTTTTTTTGTATTTCAACAAAGTAATGCTTCGAATTTCACTTGGGACATCTTAAAAAGTGGAGCCATTTACATCTAGCTCTGCTCACTTTTCTCTCTTAATTTTATTTATATTGTACGTTATTGAAAGGAGAAAAGATATGGAATACACCAAGATGCTCAATTATTTAACAGATCATACTTAACATTTTATATTCTAACACAGACCCGTGCCAACAATTGTTCTCATGAGCTTTCTGAACCATTTAGCTGCACTGCTCTCCTTCTAAATCAAATATAAGTAATTTGTTGTCATAGCAATGCGTCTTCCTACTCCAAAATAGTTCAATGCAGGCTTTGTTTCAGCAGGCAACTATCTGTCTACCAAAAATTGGTCATTATCTTCCATCTTCTTGACAAATGTCTTATTAAATCTAGCTGCCTGGCTGTTACTCTCATCAGGAGACAGGATTCTGTGGCACGCCCTGGCACCTGCACAGAAAGGGGGCTTAGTGGACCTCTCAGGAAGAACTGCCTGCAAGCATATCACAGCAAAGTCACTGGGTGACAGCTAATCTTGGAAGGCAGGATGACAGTCATCCCTGGCCTCATTACCCAGCTTTTACAGTGTATAGCGTGCTATCGCTTACTTTACTGTGCCTGTACTCAAGGAAGGGCAAGGTGCTGCACATAATGCTTCTGCTCCACCATGCACTACAGTTAAGTTCCTTAGCTGTCCACATCACTAGAGGAAGTGACTCGTGTTCTGCCCCTTCGTTTTTAAGGCTGAATTTTGAGTTTCTGTCCTTTTCATGTGTTATATAATAAGGTAATGAAGGCAATTAAAGAAATAAGCTGCTGGAATTACAATGACAGAGTCATGGGCTAGTTTGTCAGTGCCTTGTGCAATGGTCCCATGATGCTATCAGACAAACGGGGGATCACATACTAGTCAGTTGCAGTATGAATGGTAATTGTGTATGCGTGGGCCATGACAGTTTACTGAATAGCCTCACCAAAGTGATCTAAATTTTGAACTCTACCTCTTGGCCAACCATCCACCAACACATACAAAGACAACTGGATCTGAGTGCCAGCACCTACAACTTTATTCTCTGCCTTAAGGATAATCCACTGTTTAAAAAAATATGCATTTTAATTGTTGTTTTCAATTACCGTTCCTTTAAGCCCCGAACTTTATTTCATACAGCCATGTCTGTAGTATAATGCCCTCCCTATATCAAATTGGATAGTTTTCACTTCACACTACACTTTTATGAGAAATGCAAAGTGACATTTGCCAAGGCAGAGACAATGGGGGAAATAGACTTCCGGGAGTGTCGCCTTTCTTCTGTCTCCTACTTTTACATATGATCATTTTGTTTCTGTAATCAAAACTAAAGAAAGGTTCACTTCATAAAAACTCAAGCGACATTAAAGGGAGGATCATCATGCCCGCACGAAAAGAGACATGGGCCCACCTGCTCCTGCTTCTCGAAAATTCTCTGTGTGGAACGGAAGGTGATGAGCAAGAGCTTATTTGGGAAATGCAATCAGAACTAGGAGCTGCCCTAACAGAGCCTGAAAATAAGATTTCACAGCACCATGTAGGTTCAAGAGCTGGAACTGAAAACCTCCATTCCCACCCGGATGTGCCCAAATGCAATTTGCCTCTCAGTAGGACTTCCCACTTCGCATAGTCTGATTCCATTCAAACATCTAATGAAAAGAGACAGTGATTTGCGATCATTCTGTTGCTTGGTTCTTGTGAACGCTTGTTTTCTACAGATTGTAGATAGTTTTTCTTTCTCAGCAGAGTGAGCAGAAGAGATCAATTATTTAGAACACTAATGCAACTCTTGTCTCAATTTTTCCACACCTCACACCTGACAAATCATTATAGCCCCAAACCCAAAAGGAAGAGAGAAGTCAAGTGATGCCACCTCAAAAACAGACAAGCAACAGGATGAAGCCTAGAAGCCTGTCTCACCCTCCAAGCGTCATTAAGGCTCATGGACAACAAAGCTCTGCCCCACAACTCTCTGCTCAAGCCCAGAACTATGCAGCTTTCTATGATGTATGAAGGCTGATGAGAGCCTCAGACACTTGGAAGATATGAAGGGGTTAATTATGTTTGACAGTGTCAAATTTAGGGATTTATTCTAATTCTTTAACTGAAACTGTGCAATTTTGACTTTAAACATGTTTCTTCCCTGGGGCTCAAAATCCAATTTACCTAGCCCACCTAGAAGGGTGGCGCCTTGTTATCACCATGTCACCGGTATTGATCTTCTACAGACCCAGGTTCTGTGAGATTCCTATATGGAATATTTGACAAACGGATATGGCAAAAGAAGTGTGAATAATAACTTAATCCATCTAATAGTGTAGTTCTAAAATACGTATAGTTAAAGGTGACTAAAAGAAGAAATGGCTAAACCCACCTTGTGGCAGTAAATGTTAACAGCTTTCCCAGTGGTTGCTAAACTGAGCAATTTCTTTAATAATTCTAAAGGAAAAAAACATAAGAGAGACATTTCTTATCCTATGCAAACTATTGCCAAATTTAGAAAAGGAGGAAGCACTTACCGCACCCATTAGATAAAGCTAATAGCATAAACTTAATACCAAAACCTGACAGAGCAAGACAAAAAAAGGAAAGCTAAGGCTGTGGTGACGCACACCTTTAATCCCAGCACTCAGGAGGCCTAGGCAAGCAGATCTCTGTGAGTTCTGAGACCTGACTGTTTTACAGAGCAATTTCCAGGACAGCCAGGGCTACACAGAGAAAGGCTTTCTCAAAATAAATAAATAAATAAATAATAATAAAGCGCTCGGGAACGCAGCTGTCCAATCAGAAAAACATTAGCAAGCCATATCCAGGAACAATAAAGAAGAAAATGTATCATAATCAAGGTGAGTTGGTTCCAGGAATGCAAAGTCAGTTTAATATTAGACAATCAATCAATGTGATCCACCATGTTTAAAAACCAAAACAACATAAGCAGTAAGATCTCAATAAAAAATAAAGTCTGTTAAAATGCAACATTCATTCATGAGTCTTTTTTTTAATCTTAGCAAAGTGAGAGCAAAATGACCCACTTTAATCTAGTGAGTATCACTGAACAAATCAAGGGCAACAGCACACAGAATGGCACAACACTCAGCATATCCTTAAGGCAAGAACGAGGTAAGAATGTAAGCTGCTGCTACTTCTACTAAGCACTGTATCAGAACAGTAAGGCAACATGAAGAAAAATATTCTGCAGTGATGACTGGGTGGTTAGGAGCACTTTCTGCTCTTACAGAGGATGAAGGTTCAATTCCCAGCACTCACATGGTGGCTCACAAGCACCTATAATCCCAGTTCCAGGGAATCCAACAGGTATGCACAAGTTACACATGTATATATGCAGGCAAGACATTCATATAGATAAATCTAAACAAGAACCAGGAAATAAGAAAATGCAGACTAGCTGCAAATGAAGCCACAGGTGTCTCATTTGTCAATTACGTATGATTACCAACACTGATAACTCAAAAGAATTCCCCAGTAAATTAATTATCATTAACTTAAAAGTACTTAGCAAGGTTTATAGCTAGAATCATGAACAAAAATCAATCATATTTCCAGGTACCAACAACTGACCAAATTTTTACTCCAGTTAAAAGCAAACAGAAATGAGTACCTAATTAGGACCCTAGGCTCTGGGTGCAGAACACCAGTTTCCTAATTTGACCTCCAGCCCATGACTAACATGACTCTGGCTGAGCTAATTCTCGCTAAGAACTAGTATGGGTATTAAAGGAGTTAAGACATATAGTAAATACAACAGTGCCTAGCACAGAAAGAGAACTAAATAGAACTGCTACAATGACTGGGAAGAGGCAGCTAATAGACCCAGAGCTCCATGGCTCTACTGGACTCCAAAACATCTCCAGGGAAGAAAGTCAGGGCCACATGTCACAGGAACCAGTAAAACTTGCCCATGTTTCCCCAAAGGGAGGCCACTGAGCTTCCACACCCAGCATACAGTTCCTTACCCACACACTCCGCTGTCTACAGAGTAATTAGCAGAACACCCTCTCTCTGGAGATTTCTGTGCTAACCTTACCAGCTCTTTCTTTCACTGGAAGCAAATGTCAACAACTTCAAGCTTCCTGTGAAGATGGAATCCAGACTTTCTGGTAGATATCCTTCGAGATACCTTTCCTTATCCAAAAAAAAAAAAAAAAAAAGGCATATCTTATACATTCAGACAAAAGCTCAGCGGGGTCCATGGGTTAATAGAAGAAAGATCATGTTACTGACTCCATAAGCAGGAGCTGTGATATATTCTTAATATTCCCTACATATCACATAGCATCCTCGGGGCTTCAGGAAAACGTTAACTCTTGGTTAGGAAAGATAGATTCAAGCTATGAAGACTGTGTGCTGCTCTTCCAGAAGACCCAAATTTGATTCCTTGTCAGGGGGCTTACAACCACCTGTTCCTGTAGCCCCAGGGGATCCAATGCCCTCTTCTGAACTCCACAGGCACTTGCATTCCACTACACACACACACACACACACACACACACACACACACACACTCGATCAAAAACATCTTTTAAAAAGTAAAAAAAAAAAAAAAAAAAAAAAAACATTGACTCAGTTCTCCAGTAATCCGATGGAGTCGACAGACCTGCAGTATGTGCCAGAAAGCAATTTATTGAAACCCATCTGTATGGGCATCCACCTCTGGTCCCCCCAGGTAGATGCTGTGTGAGACCCTGCCTCAAAGAAAGGACGGGGATGTCAAAACTAAATGTAGTGTTGGGTTTTATAGATTATTAGCTTTAGTGATGTTAAAGAGTAAACAGAAAAAGAAAATTACACTAGAACTAGTTATGTAACTACTCAACTCTTAAAAGCTTGCAAAAAGATAAACATGTATATGGCCCATTATTTAGACTTGTTTCTCTTCTAGCCAAGCCCCCTTGCAAAACAGAACACACATTCTTATAGTTCTAACATAGAGCAATACAATATGAGTATCTCATACACATTTATGTCCCCTGTTAACTTACAGCCTTTATTTGATGTTTATAAATATCTTTAGAGACCACAGCCCAGAAATTAAATAACAACAGCCACTTTATGAAAACACTTTCTGACATGGGGCTAAAGGCAAAGAAACTCCATTTCATTAGAAAAAAATCCCGTAGGAAAACCAAAGCAATGGCTGAGAATGCTGAAGCCATGTGATACTGACTGACCATCTAGAATGCATCACTAATTTTTCCCCCATTTTTATGTTGCTGACATAGTTGGTGCCCTCATTCTGTTTGATTTTTTCATTCTACTAAACTACAAGAAATGAACTAATGTCATCACAAGTTGACTAACAAGCCATGTCTATACTGCCTGCTCTAACTCTCCCAAAGATGCAGAGACTAGGTCTCTGGGAAGGGAAGTGACTTACTCCACATTGCAGGTGATGAAAGGTCTCCTGAAACAGCTGGTCCCCCAGTACAGAACAGATCCCTTCTGACCAGCTCTCTAAAAAACCTGACAGAAAATTGTCAACAAGCTTGTCATAGGTACCGAACCATGGAGTTGTGAGTGTCCTTCAGTGGCGGTTCTATTACTTTAGCAAATACTGACCAACACCAATCCAAAAAGTAAAAAATGTCCAATGATGTATCTATGTCTTTCTCAGGATGCCTAGCACAAAAGGAATAGAGCAATTGTGGATAGAGGACAGGGGTCAGAAGAAACACACTAGGCCTGGGAAAGGGCCTTAGAAGAAATAGAAAAGGATTCTAAGAAACCAGAGTTCAAGGTGCTCTAGTTAAGGGGAAAGTAGCCATGCTTGGTCTTTGATAAGGCAAGGCTAGCCTCTTCTGAGCAAGGTCTTAAGAGAGGAGATGGTGGCCTAGTGAGGGGGTATAATTTCCTTCAGTGATGTAACTAACCATCAGGACTTGCTGGTGCTCCAGTAACTAACCTCTCACCCACACTCATGCACGGAGGTCTCATTAAACTCAGAAAGACATAAAAGTGTGTGAGGGAAGATGGGGTTTAGCAGGAGAGGGAGGAGAATGATCAAGGAGAATGACAGGTAAAAAGAACTTTCATTTTATGCATTTATAAAACTGTAAAACTAAACACACACATTCTCGAGCTCGCACACAAACACACACACACACACACAGACACACACACACACACACACACACGCAAGGTAGGAGGGGGGAATCCCCCCTCCCTCTCCTAAATCACAAGGAAGCCTGGAGGAATAAAACACAAAATGGAATTCTCATTAAACTTTTAATATGGGACATTAGGTTCACTCATCCTTCAAATGAGACAGAGTGTCATATAACCTCAAAGGGTGATGGCATGACAGACCACTCATGACTCTGCTACTCCCAAGTGGTGTGGCCCTGGGCGAGTAGCTTCCTCTCTGAGATTCTTTCCCATCTGTAAAACCTGGGTCATGAACTACAGGGACTCAGCTCCCTCCCACCTCTTCCATTTGCTGGACAAGAATTCAGTATGAGGCAGCCACCTAAAAACACAGTCATCGGACTACAAATGAGCCTTGACAATAAATTCCCCGGAGGCAGGAGCATGCACCCTGGTTCCCCCACCTCCCATGCTATGCCCAGAGTAATTACTTAATAACTGTTAAATGATGTAGATTCACCACACTGTACTTAGCAGATAAGAAGCTTTTTGCATGCCAAACAGGTCTCCTCAAACATCTCTCCCACCAGAATTCTTAAATATGGCAGATTTTACCACCCCTGAGCTTTTAATACAAAGAAGCACTGCACAAGAAAACAAAGTTCCTTGTCATATTATGTGACAGTGACTGAATAGCTAGGCAGCACAAATTCTGCTCTTTTACACAGTGCAAAGCAAATCTGGGCCTGAGTGCTGGTACCCCACCCATCCCACAAGGTGTATGATTCAGGGTGAATCAGTTAAGGTAGCTCAGTGCAAGGCCCCACAAAGGCAGTGCTTATTATGGGAAAACTCCTGAATTTGCCATCATAGGCCTGACCTCATTCCAGACAGATGCAGAGTTCACTGGCATGCAATGAGACAAAACAGTTTATAAAAACAGTGGAGCCCAAAGGCTTTTCAAATGCAGAGGGAGAAACACCTGTGTTGAGACACACAGACACACAAGTCTCAGTTTTGGCTCTAAGTGTTTAACCCATTTCTACACTAGTGAAGGATTCCTAATCCTGTCTGCTGACTGGAGTCATGTGAGGAACTGTAAATGGTGCCTTTATCCAGACCTCAGCCCAAGCCCATTTAAGAACAGGGAAGAAAGCCAAATATGGTGGCACACACTTTTAATCCCAGCACTTGAGGGACACAGAGACACAGATCTCTTTAGCTTGAAGCCAGACTGGTCTACAGAGTGAGTGTTAGGATGGCCAGAGCTGCATAGACACTATGTCTCAGGAAAGAAAGGGAGGGAGGGAGGGAGGGAGGGAAGGAGGGAGGGAGGGAGGGAGGGGAAAAAAAGAAAGAGAAGGGAGGAAAGGAAGAGGGAGAGAGGGGAGGGGAGGGGAGAGGAGGGAGGGGAGGGGAGGGGAGGGGAGAGGAGAGGGGAGGGGAGGGGAGGGGAGGGGAGGGGAGGGAAGGGGAGGGGAGAGGAGAGGAGAGGAGAGGAGAGGAGAGGAGAGGAGAAAGTGTGGTAAAGGAGCACAGAGATTTGTTTTTGTTTTTTTTTTTTAATTTATTCTGGCCTCACTTGACTGAGCGGTGCAACCAGAGTTGACAATCCTGTCTTCCACCTTCTCCAAAGTCAGTGTCAGATCCAGCAGGTGGGTCTGAGGACTGGAAAGAGGCACCAGCATTCGAGTTCAGTCCCTTAGCACACAGTAGGACTGCAGGGCTATTGCCTGAAAACCTCTCAACAAGGGGGTTTTCTGTTTCTTTTCCTGACAGTGCTAAAGATGCAATTTGTCCTTGGCAGGTAAGTATTCCACCATTGATTTACACTCCCAGTCCTGGGTGAGGACCCTGGGTTAGTCAGAAAAGACTGCTATGGATAGCTTCTACAGCCCCAGCACACTGCTAACTGTATCATATCCCACTTAACTGTCCTGGAAGCTACTTTTCTGAAAGCATTTATACTCCAAAAATTGGTATTTCATGTATGCCTTCTCAACTCTCTACAAAGTTTCAAAGGAGTTTGTCAGTCTGTCTGTCTGTCTGCCTCTTTGTGTGTATGTGTGTGCGTGCACGAGTCTTATATGTCTCTCTGCTTTTATCTGTGTCTTGTCTCTATGTTTATGTGTGTGTGTTGTCTGTCTCTGTCTCTGTCTCTGTCTCTCTCTCTCTCTCTCTCTCTCTCTCACACACACACACACACATGTTTACTTTTTAAACTGTCTTAGTTCCTGCTTGCTTCTAGAAAAGGCATTTTGCTGCCCCTTTCCTCTTGGCTGAACTTCCTGACAATGAGTATCTTCTCCACCTCACCCCGTGCACCACACAGGCAGCAAGGTGCCCAGGGCACAGACTCCCACGGTTTTTCAGTTGCCAACTCTTTCCTCAGGAGTTGGACTCTTTCATCCATTGACTCTTTCATGATAACCATTCCCTACCAGTCACCTCTTTTGTTTCCTAATCATTTATCTATTTAGACCTTAGTGACAGAACCTAAAATAATTTCCTCCATGCTAAACCCACATTCACCACTGAGCTTCACCCAAAATTCCTTTGATCCTTTAAATATTTTAAAGGTACCACTGTTGTTCTAGTTATTTTGTTTTGCTAAAGATGGAGTCCAGGACCTCACACATGATAGGCAAGTGTTTTACCACTGAGCTACATTCATAAGCCTTAATATTTTTTCCTAATTACAAATAAAAATCTGTGCTTACAGCAAATTCACACAATATAGGATGATAGGAAGGAAGAGATTAGACTGTCTCCCTTCTTCCAACACTCAGGAATAAGCATTCTTTGGCATGGACTCTTCCAGTCATTTTACAGTGTGCTCATAAAAAAGAAAAAAATAAAAGAAAGAAAAATGCACTTATAAAGAGCTCTTTAATCACACACATTGTTCTGCAATGATTTCTTTGTTTCAGTAATGTACAGTAAACAGCTTTCAAACTGGTTTCAAAAGACTCTTCAAGCCAAACAGTATTTACTGACCTGATTTATTATTCAGCTACTGATGGACTCTGTCACAATGCTGTTTACCAACTGCCATAGACAGACACACACACACACACACACACACACACAAACACACACAAACACAAACACACACACACACACACACACACACACACCCTGAAGGACTCTACAAATTAAATTCTATAGGGTAAATATTGAGAGGTGGGTGGAGTGATAGGCAACAGAGGCCAAGCAAGCCTTTTCCTGAGTCCCTCTGGGCCCTGCATTGCTTGGCAGAAGACCAGGCCCTTTCCTGAAACTCATGACACACATTTCGTTCCCTGGGGGGGCTGTCTGTCTACTTCCAATATGGCTGCTGTTTTGTTAAATCCTACTTCTGTCCCTAAAAGGAAACATTGCCTACAATATTCTTCTACTTTCACTTGAGCCTGAAGGATGCCCCTTGCCTTTTCTTCCTTTATATTCCCAAGGCAAATGCCTCCCTAACTGACATTTATAGACCTAACCACACATCAATTGCCTTGGGAATATTCCAGCCTCCAAAGGCCTCAATGTCACAAATATCTGAAATTTAAACAAACCCCAAAATGCACTCGTGACCTTTTTCTCTAAGCCAGTCTCCTCACCTGAAAAGAAAAGGGAATGGGCCACTCAATTAACTGTAAAGCAAATTTAAAAAGAAACAGGAAGAAGCCAGGGATGGAGCCCAGTCAACAGTGCTTGGGAGAATAGACAACCACCCCCCCCACACACACACACACACCACCCAAACTGAATCTGGCAGCACATAGCTATAATCCCAGAACACCGGTAAACCCAATCAGAGATGGAAGCAGGAAGATCAAAAGCTCAAGGCTGGCCTTAGCTACATACAATTTAAAACCCGTCTGGATTACATGAGATGGAGGAAGGGAGGGAGAGAAGAAAAGAGAGAAGGACGGAGGGAAGCTGACCCAGAGTGCGCCAGAATTTAGATAGAGCACAGAAACAAACGGATTTAAAAGAACCAGAACTCACACTGAAGGAACACAAACTCTCAGGAGCGGCAAGGTAGAAACAAGTACAGAAGGTAAGGCAAAAGAACATGCTAAAAGAGACAGGTCTGGTTTTGGGAGCCTTAAGACAGCTTCATGGAGAGTGCCTGGGACAGGCCTTGAATGATGAACAACCAGAGGGACAGAGTGCACATGACACAGCCTAAAAGCACAAGGAAGCTTGGAACCGAAAACAAAATGGAAAGGCCTGGGAACAAAATCATAGCAGATCCTCAGTCTTAATGTATGGAGCCCAAGCATCAATTCCCTAGAGGACTTGTGTATTCACCAACCCTGTCTGTGTGCTGTCTCTGACTGATTTGATAAGTGGCTGACTAGAAAATTACTCTAAAAACATTTTGAACCTGCACAGATACTCCCTGGGAAACGTGCCTATGGCTGATTAACATCATCAGCCGAGAATGCCATAAAGTATATGCACCTCTTTGTCTTGCCATCCCTGCAAAAGGCAACTGGGAGTGGCTCATGGGCTTTCAAAAAACATATCCTGCTGGGCGCAGGAGCAGTAGATAGAGCAGGAAAGATACTCGAAGCAGTGTATATCCATCAGGAGGCTGCTGTAATGCAACACCTGAAACACATGATATAGATGATGATGAAGAGAAAGGTGATGATGAAGAAGAATTAGATGTACTATGACAGAGGAATCAGAAGAAAAGGAAAAGATGGATTGAAGACAAAATGGAAAGGACTCAAGCTAAAAGGAGTCAGAGGCTATATCAGTGGGGCTGTCAGGCAAATGCTGAGCCTGTTTCTGCCTTCCCAGTGTCCTCAAGGGGCCTCTAAAGTCACACATCTCAAATCAAGTGGCTGGGAAAACTAGAAAGAAAAGCATAGGCTATTATGATAGTATTCTCAGAACATTCTTTTCTTGGTCCTTGCCATCACAGCCTATCTAGTAACCCAGGTTTAAAAAATGCTACATTTGTTGACCCCCTTCTTCATGATTATTCCATGTGTTAACTAAAAGTTTACTGAAGCTTGCTTGAATCTCTTCTTTCACTTGAGTCCCATGCTTACCATTTGGGCAAAGGAGAACTGAGGTTATCCCATCCCTTCCAGAAAATGGGGGAAGGGGCGCTCACATCTCTGAACGTTTGCTATGAATGAGCAATCTAAACAGTTCACAAACAGTCGTGTACTTAATTCTTTAAAGAAAAACCTCATGAGATGGCTCAAGGATTGAAAGCACTGATTGTTCTTCCTGAGAACCAGGACTCAATCCCAGCACACGACAGCTCATAACTGCCCACAACTCTAGTTTCAACGGACCCAATGCTCTCCCCGGTCTCCTCTGGCTTAGGTAATGTACACAGACACACATATAGGAACAACATGTATACACATAAAAATAAACTTAAAACATTCTGCTGGGCAGTGGTGGTGCACACCTTTAGTGCCAGCACTTGGGAGGATCTCTGAGTTTGAGGCCATTCTGGTCGGCAGACTAAGTTCCAGGTCAGCTAGGAACATAGAGAAACCCTCTCTCAATCCCCACCCCCAAAAAAGGACCCCTTAAAAGAGATACTGGTATTATTACCATTACACGGTTAATAAAACAGATCCAAGTACTTCAAGTATATTTTTCCAGCAACAAAGAGAAGACAAAGACAAGATTTAGAAACCTCAAGATAAAAGAAAAATGAAAACAAAAATAAGCCAAGCCCAGAAATGTCAATAAACTTAGCTAGGTTAGAAAGCAGAAATGCTGGGATTCGGAGCCAGCTAGTCTGCCTCTGGGGCCTGTATACATAACCAGCCTCCATACATCTTATTCTATGAGACTGAAGCACAGACAGGCTATTTGTCAAGCCCAAACTACTCAGCACTGTCAACCAGTTAGTAACAAAGCTAAAACCAGGAGCCAGGTCTACTTAGCCCCTAACCCAGTACTTTTGTTCAAGTCCACTGGGCTAACAGATCATCTGGAGCCATTTCCCTCTTTTCCCACTGTTGCTTATGCTAGACAGAGCTTCTAACTTCTGATCTGGGTCTCAGGTGCCAGTCTCTTCCAAAGAGGAAAGAAGGAATGGCCTGTTTGTCGCCACAGCTGCATGTATAATGATAGCAAACAGCATCTGGGGTCAGGCTCTACACACAGGATCGGGGGTTCACACAGCTTCCTGCACCAACTGTCTATGACATGCAGCAAAAAATGCTGGCATCAAGGACAATGTCTCTAATGGAGAAGTGAAGGCAAAAGAGAAAAAGTGTGTTGGAGGGGATCACTATACAAGATAGGTAGACTGCAGCCAAAGAATCCTCATTTTGAAACCTGCAATAGATGGCTATGTTCAAAACTCCCAAGTTTTCTAGGGCTGGGAATGTAGCTTAGGAGTAAAGGGCTAGCAAGTAAAATGCCCACCTTTTAACCCTGCATGCCACAGACAAGATTTCTATGGGCAAAATCTAGTGTCATTGTATGCTACAAAAGTTGGAAGTGTACGGAGGCTTTCCAAGGCTTTCCAGTAAGACACTAAGTTGGAAATCCAGAGACAACCCAGCACTGCCTCCGTTTAGCCCTGTAACTTTGCCACAGGTCTACTTGGGCATCCACTGGACATCTGCTGAGAGACCTAGGTTCCTGTGTCCCAGAACAAGAGACTGGACAGAGATGGATGGATGACAAAAAGACTTAAGAGAAAATGCACTTCCGAGAGAAGGAGGAAGAGGAGCTAGGAGAAAACTCAACAAGCATCCCTGCTGTACTGACCAGGGCAGTCACGGGTAGCAAGTCAGGACATCTCAAGTCTCTGAACATGCTATCAACACGTTGATCTTGGTGAAGAGGTTTCCAATCCTTCCCACAGCCTACTGGAGTTCTTCATACGCTAATTCTGACCTGAGCTACCTATCCTACTCTGCTGCCCCAACTTTGGGCAGTCATTTCACTTCTCCGAGTCATTTGCTCATCTAGAAAATGAGGAAGGATCGACAGCTCTGAGCTAGACTCGGAGGTTTCTCTTAGCTCTTTTTCCAATCACTCAGCTGTTTCAACAAGGGAAGAAAGTATTGCTGGAATATCCTGTGCCTACAGGTTGACAAAGAGGGAAATGAAGGAGAAGCAAATGAAATAATCAGAGAAACTCAAAGTGACCCTGTAGGAGGCTGCAGATGAAGTAATGTGTGAGCAGTAAACGTAGCACCAAGCCAGCAGCATATTTAATGAGTGCTCAAGATTGTTAAAAGTTGTTGTGGGGCATGGTCATGCCCACCTGGAACCCTGGAACTCAGAAACACAGGAAGAGGGCTCCTAGGTGCACAGGCAACCTGGACTACATAAAAAGACAAGCGCCTTGTCTAAAAGACAAAGTCACATGTGTTATTATTACAGTCAATGTTTCCTGCAGTGTGGAAGATCAACATTACAGTGGGTTCCTGCTCTGCAGTCTTTTCCCATCAGACCTGCTCATGGTTTATAGTAGCTCAAAGGGCTGGAGGAGACTCAGAAGACAAGAGTTTCTGTACTATAAGCACGCCAAATATACTGCCACACATTCCTGTAATCCCAGAACTGAGAGCTAGCTATGCTTAAAGTACACGGCAAGCAAAGAAGAAACAAGGAAAGACAAGAAGACTGTGGAAGCAACAGATAGCCAGTCAGACATCAGGTCACTGATGGATGGGAGGTCATTGAAGATGAACCCTCCCACTCCTGCTCAGCTTTGGACCACACCCTCGTTTCTCCAGCAACACACCATAAGAAAGGGAAACATCACAAGTCTTCTGCCCTAAAAAGTACAAAGCTGTACAAAAGGAAGGCAGAGGTGGTAGAGCTCTGTTGAGGTCCATTAAAGGGATACTACCTCCTCCTGATAAATCCTAAAAGATGAGCTTTGAGAATGGGATCTGAGCTCTACCTCTGGCTCAGGGTGGAAACAATGTTCTAAACTGAGCTAGGGTTATAAGAAAGGTTATAACCTCATAAAACATGCTACTGCCTCCTCCCTACCCTTAATCATTAACCTACTTGTGCCTGCCAGTGAGCCACGTGACCACCTTCAGGAAAACTGAAACCATGCTAAGGAGATGGGAGGACTAATTATCCTCTTTTAATGAGACAATGTACTTACACCTCCCAGAAGCCTCTTTTTCAATGCACTTGCTGGGAAATCTGCCTGCTTTTCTGATTCTTAACTCACAAAGTGTAAGTCCCCCCCCACACACACTTTTATTACTTCTTTGGATAGCAGTAAAAATCCTAAGCATACAGAATAAAAAACATAAAAATAAGTCCTACATATGCTTGCCCTGACACTAAGCTTTCTCATTCCTTCTCTGATGTTCCTCCTCCTCCCTGCTGCTGGAGCTACTTGCAAACTTACATCTAGCTCAAAACACTCTAAGAAAACATTATGCTTCCTTCTGACTCTAATTTAAAGTTCTATTATCCACGAAACTAAAGAACCTGCAAAAGGGGGTCAGTTGCAGTCACAGCGGGATTCAGGACTTAATAATATAATCCCAAATTATACTGATGTGACTGTAAAAAAAGAGTATTTTTAAAATAATAGTAATAATAATAATAATAATAATAATAACAAAAACAGGTGTGGGTCACAATGTACTCTGCAAATTGTTTTTCAGGACAGACCCAAAGCAGGGAGTAAGAAATTTGGGGAGCTGATCCAAGCCTGGTTTCCATGTGCACCCATCTGAGCAAACACAGCACTAGCTGGGAGACATGGCCAAATAGGAATGGACTTGTCAGGAGACCCAGGGACACGGCAGGCAGCCTTCACGTTCTCTGCAGATCCCAACTCGGCCTTGGACAAAAGCCTTTCCAGAGAGGATGGCCACAGGGCTAGGTCAATCTATCTCTTTGCTGGATGGGGAAATTTACACAGAATAGAGACCCACAAGTAAAATGAGTCACTTTCCTCTGGGTGCTTCCTACTGGAAATGAGAAATGCCTGGGGGAAGGGAGGGGAGTGGGCAGCAGCTTACAGCCCTGGGGGCCTAGTGTTTAAGATAATGAGGCACAAGTGCACTGCTCATGACCCTCAGCAACATCCCTAGAGGGTGTGAAGAATACAGTGCCGTGAACAGGATAAAGAATAAAATTACAGTGACAAGCCAGCATATACATTCACACCCAAGTGCCGGAGGCTTCCATAAATATGACCAGATAAGGAGCAAGTTCTAATATGAATGGGACCCTTTATTCCAATCCTTCCTAAGTCTTAGAACAGTGACTTTAGAAACGCTCTTTTTTGTCTTCCTTCCTTCCTTTTTTAGTTTTGGTTTTGTTTTCTTTCTCCCTAGGTTTCTCCGTATGGCCCTGGCTGTCCTGGAACTCACTCTGTAAACAAGATTGACCAAGAGACTGATCAAGAGATCTGCCCACCTCTACCTTCTGAGTGACAGGATTAAGGGTATTCGCCACCACCGCCTGGCTGGAACAGCTAAATTCTAATGTCTGTCCTTCCTTCCCGTTGCTGTTTGTTGTAGACATATGCTCCAAACATCTGTCCTAGGGAGCCAGGACTATCACTGATGACACTATCCTCCTCAGTCCTCACCGAAAGAATTGCCTATTACCCACAATGCCTATGAATAGACCCAAGGATCTTCCAAGGTGAGGGTGAGGCATCTCCCTATCCCATGGCTGAAAAGTCACAGACCAAAGGGGTATAAGGCCTAGAAACTGCATTTAAATTGGGTCTTCCTTTAGGGAAGACTGGTGGCCTAGACTCCGAAGCATAGTCTATTTTAAAGCAGCATTTCTTGAAAAGAGAAGTTTACCAGATACTAGAAGGCACTGTGATCTGTTGCTGCTGCTATTTGTTTTGTCCTATCCGCTGGTCCGTAAGCAAAGGCGTCAGGAGTCCGATGCCCTGAGCAGCATGCCTTCCACTACACTGCTTGCCCATTTGCTAAAATACTGCTCTGCTTTAACCCTGCTTTTCTGGGCCGAGGTATGTATGTAGCTCAGTGGTACATGTGCAGAAGTCCTTGGGCTTTATCCCCAAACTCTGCAACAAAATAAAAAGAAATGAATTTGCCTCCCTCTAAGCCCCAAGAGTGGTTCATTCTCTGTAAACAAGTACCTACTCCTCAATCAAAAGACACTAAGAAAAAAGTGAAAGTGAAATCCATTCACCTGTCTTTATCCACCCCACCCACCGAAAACCACTCTCTTTAGCTCATCTCCTCCCTGGTTACCTAGACTACCAATCTCAAGATAGCTTGCACCATGGAGTCAGCCCACTGATACAAAGAAAGAATAAGGAAGCCAAGAGGTCCCTGGAAAACCACCAGAGCCACCTCCTGACCCCCATTCTTCCAAAGGACTACTTAACCTACAGTAACCCTCAGAATACCCACAACCATTATCAGCCATTATTGCTAGCTTCATGAAAACCAGTATTTCTGTCCACTGCATGCCTGACACATAGATTTTAGGGAAGCTTTTTGTTAGTTAAAATTCTAAATCCAGCATCAAATCCTTACCATGGGGCACCAAAGCTTGAGACAGCAGCAGTCACAGTAATAAGCACGGAGGCATCTCTCATTTCAGTTGCCATTATGGGAGCTGGGGTGACAGTGGTGGCTGTGACTGTTGTCACCCTCATCATCACTATCACAGCCACAACATACTGAATGCTCGCTATGAGTGTACACTTACTATACAGTGACTTACCAATGGTTTCTCAATCTTTCCACAACCCTGATATATTTAAACGTGCTCATTTCACTTCACAAATGTGGAAATACAAACCAAGCTGCCCAGGGTTACAGAATGAAAATGATTTGAATTCAAGTCTATTAAGATCTCAGCCCATATCTGCCTTGAAATACATAGTACTACAGTGACTGCCGATAAAAACTACTTTCTTGCTGTATGCTCACAGTGAGCCAGGACTTCTGCTCATTGCTTGATTGAAATGACTTAATTTAATTTTCACAACAACCCTGATTGATAAATGCTGTTAGTATTCTTAGTTCGCAGATGAACAAAGCCAACAGTGTAGTTCAATAGCATGCCTAAGGTCTCATGACAATGGAACTCAAAGCCAAACCCAGGAAATAGAATTCAAAGGCTCCCTCCACTAGGCCCACCTTACTTTAGGACAAGGAGATATTTCCATTGCCCTACTTAGTCGGGAATCCTGCTGTGTTCTGTCTCAGCAAGTTAATGCCAGAGAGGAAAGCTCTCTAGTCTGTCGGTGCACACTAGGGACTGGTTAACTCCAGGAAAGGAGGATCCATCTCCTATATGTGTCTAGGACATGTCTAGAGGTGTCTCCGAGCTCCCATTTCCTTCAACCCTATTTCTGAAGAGAACGCCTCACCATGGTCCTCGATAATGCTATGCCCAGACCATCTAATAAATGTTTACTCAGAGCTCCCAGAGCCACAGTTAAGGGCCTTAATGTGCAATCTGGCTGCATGCCTTATTTAATCAGCACCTGAATGAAATGTCTCTTTGCTAGCAACAGCCAGACCCTAGCCAGCTAGTCTTTCCGCAAACACAGCTGGTGAAGTGGCAGAGGCCGTTCCACTCACAGGCAAAATATACCCCAAGGCGACAGCACTGCTGGCTTGTCATGGAAATGGGGCTTGGAAAACACCAGGAGGGAATGATGGTAGGCTCAGGCTTCCTTTCCCTTCCAGATGATCATGGGCTCCCTCTCCTACACACCTGAGCACTTGCCATGGGTCTGAGTCTGCATACTTCCTGCCAAACCCTCCCACTCCCAGCACCTCTAGCTCCCTGCTGTCCGGATCCTTTGGAAGCAACCAGTACAAAATAATATACTCCAGCAGCAGGAAGATATTGATAGCTGCAATTCTAGCTAGAGGAGGGGAGGGGAAAGCACAAATCCCAGTCAAGGGACATGGAAATAGCCAGCTGCTCAAAAGCACTAGGCCAGGGGATGGTAACCAGAACTTTTGTCATTGTTTTTCTTTCAAAACAAGGTCAAAGGATTTGGAGGTTTTCTTTGCAAGGGATGTTTGGTTGGTTGTTTTTTTCTCTGGCTATACTGAAATTCATTATGTAGACAAGGCTAACCTCAAACTCAGATTCACCTGCCTCTGCCTCCCTAGTGCTAGAATTACAAGTGTGTGCCCCCATGCCTGGATACCTGGATGGTCTGTCTGCCTGTCCATCTGTCTGCCTGCCTGCCTGCTTTTTCTTTCTTTCTTTCTTTCTTTCTTTCTTTCTTTCTTTCTTTCTTTCTTTCTTTCTTTCTTTCTCTCTGTTTTTCAAAGCAGGGTTTCTCTGTGTAGTCCTGGCTGTCCTGGAGCTCACTTTTGTTGACCAGGCTGGCCTCCTGCCTTGACTCAAGAGATCCACCTCCTTCTGCCTCCCCAGTATGGGTATTAAACTCATGTGTTATCACCCCATTGTGAGGCTTATTAATTTTAAGACTCAAATACTCATTTAAAAAGGTGGTTTTTTTCTTTTAAACAAATTCACACAAAGAAATAATAAAAAAATGACATCAATAACTAGCAAGAGAAATAATAATTATATTCATTTTTGTGTGTAGTTACCAGTTCTGTTTTCACTAACAGTGGAAAACAAGAAAAACCCAGAGCCCAGAGCCTCAGATCTTCAAGCAGAATGTCTTAAATAAACACATGGAGTTAAAAGGTTCTCTGGCCCCACCCCATTTAAGCAGCTATGCATAAAAGGCTGTCTTCCTTCTTTATATTCAAAAGTATTTTAATACAGTCTCAGTCCTTTGTCTAAAGACAAAGAGACTCAACTTCCAGTCCAACACAAAAGAGAAGCTCAATGATAAATAATGCAACAACTTTCTTCATTTTTAAAAACTTATTTTTCTTTTCTGCTTTGGAGAAGTATCTCACTAACATAGCCCTGATTACCTTGCAACTGGCTATGTAGACCAAGCCATCCCCCAAACCACACTAATCTGCCTGCCTCTGTCTCCCAAGGGCTAGGACTAAAGATGCATGCCACCATTCCCAGATTGGCTCTTTCATGTTTTAAAGAGACAGTTCAGCAGGTAAAGGCATTTGATGACAAACCCAATGACCTGAATTCCATTTCCAGGACCCACTTAGCAGGAAGAGAGAACCAACTCCCAAAGCTGCCCCATGATCCCCACACATGCACATTTCATACACATACCTACACACACACACACACACACACACACACACACACACACACACACGTAACAAAAATAAAATATCCAAAAATCCCAAGTTACAGAAAATGTTGAAAATTGTTGAAAGATAATCTATTAAAACTGAAAAAAAATTTGAGAAAAACTCAATTTTTAAAAAATTCATTCTTCCCTAGTGGTCTGTCCACATGCCATTCTCACGTCAGTGTGGCCCTTTTCGTTGTCCCCAGTTCCCCCTGGCATGTCACACTGTGAAATAAAATGGAGATTTGTTTTTTATTATATTGATTTACTTAGAGCAGGTGGGTTCATTCTCCTCTTCCATTATCGGAGTCCCAGGGATGGAATACAAGTCAACAGGCTTAGCAGCAAGTGATTTTACCTGCTGAGCAACCTTGCCAGTCCTGGAATGAACATTTGACATTGTAGAAGCCATTGTGTTAGAGCATGAAAAACTCTGGAAGGAGGCCAACTTGAATGCAGTTGTCAGGTAAAAAGACAGAGAAATGGGAAAGAGGATTATGAAAGAGGGAGGAAGCAAGAAGTCTTGAAAAAAGAGAAGGAGAGAGGGAGGGAGGGAAGGGAGGGAGGAAGGGAGGGAGGGAGGGAGGGAGGGGGGGAGGGAGGGGGGGAAGGAAGGAGGGAGGGAAGGAAGGGAGGCACAGAGAGAGAGGGAGAGAGGGAGAGAGAGAGAGAGAGAGGAGGGAGGGAGGGAGGGAGGGAGGGAGGGAGGGAGGGAAAGAGGGGTAAAGCTTACTTGGTGAATTTTGCTGTGAAGCAAGCTCATTCAAGAGAGCAACCATCTCATGAATAGCTAAATAATCACATCTAGGTTGCACATAGGGTGCATGTTATCTCCACTAATCTCTGCTAACTTACCTCGATGTTCTTCTGGGTATCTGTCCTTGACAGCATGGGTCTTCCTTGGGATAGAGCAGAGAACACAACCTTCTGCACTGCATGAACATCTGTGACTATAGTCAATGGCCAAGAAATGATAAAGCGCTCTCAAAGCTTCACTTGGCCTTAACAAGGAAGGAAAAGGAAATGTGACCCTGATAACAGCAGGTTACAGTGGAGATACTGTCTGATGAAGGAGGCAGCAACAGTGTGTCTGTGTCTAAGATCTTTTGCTTTTGGTTTGGCAGGGGTCAGAGTTAAATTTAGGGCCTTGAAAGCGCTAGGCACCCTCAGCCTTTCACAATTCATTCGTCCATTATCCTTTCTTCCTTCCTTTCTTCCTTCCTTCCTTCCTTTCTTTCTCACTCTCTTTTTAAAGACAGAATCTCTCTATGTAGCCCTGACTGGCCCGGAACCCATCATGTAGAACAGGCTAGCCTAAAACTTACAGAGAACTGCCTGCCTCTGCCTCCTCAGCGTGGGGATTAAAGGACCTATGCTCCCATGACTGGCCCATACATTGTGTCTTATAGCTAGAATTCGCTTCTTTCCCTCTTTGTTGGGCCTCATTCTAGGTATGTAAACAGAGAACAAGACAAAAGCCCCTGCTCTCAAACCGCTAACACGAGTCCTACATGAGCTAGCTCAAATCAAATGTCACCTCAAAGGGAAAAAATTCCTTAAATGCATTATCAAAACCACTTTCCCCTTCTGTGTTTCATTCATGTATGACTCTACATGTAACACTGTAAATGAGTTGATCCACTGTCTTATCTTTCTCATCTAAACTATGAAGCACCTAAGACCCAACCCTGATTATCACTAATCGTTGAATCTCCAGTGCCTGGCTCCAATGTTTGGCATACAACAGGCATTCATAAACGCTTATTAAATAAATCCAGAAATTAACAAATTTGGGGATGGAGATATGGCTCAAAAGTTGCTCTCTCAAAGAATCGAGGTTCAGTTACCAGCGTGTTCTACACGGTAGCTCCCAACCATCTGTAACTGCAGTCCTCAGAGATCCCATTCGTTCTTCTGGCTTGCGCAGGCACCAGGAACACACGTGGTGCCTAGACATACATGCAGCAGAGACATACATGTAGGCAAAGTATCCATACACATAAAGTTAAAAACTCAAACACAAATTAAGAAGGAATAAATTATTATAACCACTTAAAACCAGAGTCTCACATACAGAGAGTTAGGATGCAACAACCAGGTGTCAAAATGGGCCTCCTGGCAGTTGGGAGAACTTAACTGGTTTTAAAGAAGAATGAAAAAGAACTAGAAGATGACCAAGTCCCACTTGAAATACTCTAATGACATAACTCCCTTAAAATGCATCTTACAAAAACTGGATGACCTTTTCCTATCACTTAAGCCATATGACCTACATAACTGCACAGACTACCTACACAGTCTGTACTACCAACCCATACACACCACTGCCGGAAGCCTAAGTGCCTTGCCCACAGGCTGCCCAGTTTCACAACAATCAGGAGAAGTGAAGTACTTAAGCCATCTTCCTGTTTACTATTTCAACCACCAGATAGCTCCCCCCCCAAAAAAGGGATCCAGGACTAGGGGAGTTTTGTTTAGTTTGGGGATAGTTTTGTGTTCACAAGAGACAGGCCACCTCTGGAGTGCTGGGATGACCACTATAGCTAATGACGCAGTACTGTGCATGCTGGGCAGAAATTCTACCAAGTGGACCTATAACCCCATCCCACCAAGGAGTTTCTTTAAAATTCAGAATGCCAAGCAGGGTGTAGTGACACATGCTTTTAATCCTAGCATTTAAAGAGGCAGGCAGATCTTTGTGAGTTTAAGGCCAACCTGCTCTATATAGTGAGTTTCCAGACAGCTAGAGCGACATAGTGAGCCAGTATCCCAACTCCCCAACACCCAATAATATTCAGAATGCCAGCTCCACCCCTTAGGGTAGAATGTTTAATCCCAACACTAAGGAAGCAGAGGCAAGCAGAACTCTGTGAGTTCTAGGATAGCCAGGGTTACATAAAAAGATCCTGGCTCAAAAAATAGTAATAAAAAATTAAAAAGTAAATTTAAATCAAAATATCATACTGCCATCATTCATTATACCCAGCCCCTCTCCCAATATTCTGAGAAATGCTGAAAGGTTGTGAAAGGACAAAGGACTTTAATAGAATATTAATTTTAATAGAATGACAAGAATAACTGGAGTCAGGTCAGGACCATCTAAAAAGGTTTCAAAAGAGAAGAATCCTCAGAGGAGAACTTACAGAAAGAATCCAAAACAAACCCAGGGAAGACTGAGAAAGTGGTGTGTGTGTGTGTGTGTGTGTGTGTGTTAAGTTAACAAAATCCAGCGAGCCTGCAATCATAAATTGAGCAGGAGCCAGAAACATACTGCTGTTTGAAAGCAGGCAGGATGGCCTTGGATTGTATTCACAGATGCGTGGCATAAAAAGGCTGAGACGAAAAGACATTCCTCTTTGCTTGGTATGGGCTGGACCTCTACAAAAAGTTACAGTGCCCAGCTTTGCAGACTGTGCATTATAAGGGCATGGAAACCTGGGCAAGGATCCAGAGAAAAGCAACAGGGATTATTAGAAAAACAGCTCTTGGTAGCCATCTGGAAAGTGGAAAGGAGTTGAGTCTGAAGTAAAAACATATTGGTCACTCGCCATTTTGATCAGCTTTGCCCAACTTCTCTGGTTAAGTGATCGCATAGGTATTTATCAGGTTAAAAAGCTTTGCTTTCCTTGTATTCATTTTCATGGTAAAGAGCTAGAAAGAAAAGGGTTAAATAATTTGTTCAGGTTCCCATAGAAAGCCATATGCATCAATAACATTCAACTCCAGTGTTAGATAGAGATGCTTAATTCACCAATCCACAGCACCTTTATTTGTAATAAATGTAGTCTCCTAAAGACTGCCGACAATGAAAGATGGGGAAATTCTCTGCAGTCTTCTCTGGAGAGAAGAATAAAACAAACTAAAATAATACCATGCCTCAATGCCGAGACCTATATAAGCATTAATTCCCTGGTGCCCTACGGGTCGGATGACAAAGAACACAGCCCATCTGATAAGCTGTCAGCAGATTGCTGGATCCCTCACTGTACCCATTACCCATGAACATCGATCCTATATAGGAACAGTAATCAGTGCTCGAGACAGCAGACGGGGAATGAGGAGCCGTCATCAAGGGGGAAACCGAAATCTTCATTCTCAACTCTTTGTCAGGTTTTCTCTTCTCTTAAACAAATCCATCAGTCTATAGAATATACCAGTGAGTATTTAAATCGCAAAGGATAGCACCAAAAGCGCAGTTATGTTTTGTTTTAATTTTTGAGATGGGTCTCATAGATCCCAGAATGGCCTTAGTCTTGCTATGCAGCTGAGGATCACCTTGAACTTCTGCCTCTTCCTATGATTACAGGCATGTGCCACCATGCCTGGTTTATCAAGTTCTGGGGAACAGATTGAGCCTAGGGTTCCATGCATGCAAAATAAGTACTCTTCCAACTGGGCTCCATCCCAGCCCAAAGCTCAGAATCTATGACTACAAACCACTGCATACTTTTAGAAGGGCAGCCGTGGGGGGAGCAGTTTAATTCTCATCACTCGGGAGGCAAAGAGCTGTGAATTTCAGGCCAGCTTTCAAAGTGAGCTCCAGGCCAGCAAGAGTAGAATGCTGAGTTATCGTGTCAAAAAAAAAAAAAAGGAAGAAGAAAGGAAGGGAAGGAGAGAAGGAGAGAGGGAGGTTGGGAGGGAGGGAGGGAGGGAAGGAGAGAAAGTTTGAAAGAAAAATGAAAGGTAAAAGAGAGAAAGAAAAGAAGAGGGGAAGAAAAATAACGTTTAGCAAACCCAAGGCAGGAAAGTTCCACCTGGTGGAAATCAGGCCTCTACTATATTATGTTTTTGAAAGACAGAGCATGTAAGAACAAACACAAATCTAAAAAGAGAGGGCTAAGTCGAAGAGGGGGCTGAAAGAATCAAAGTGCTCGCCGTGTAAGCTGGACAACCTGAGCTCTATTTCCAGACCCAGATGTTTAGGATAACTAACATCTGGAAGTTATCTAACTTCCATACATGCGCTGTGGTATGTGTGTATAGCCACATAGACACACAATAATAAAATAAATTTACACAATAAGAAAAAGCTCAGCATTTCTGATCGAAATTAAAAAAAAAAAGTACTAGCTAGAAGCTACAGGTCAATTATCACAAATTAGAATTTGTTAACTGCCTGGCCTGCTTCAAGAGTACAGGCATTGAGGATTAAACTGCCTATGTTGTACCTGGCTAAATAAGTTCAGTGCCTAATCAGATGTAAACAGACACTCGCAGAGTCCACAGGAATTCAGCAATTAAACAAAGCATGGAAAAAGATCTTTTCATTAAGTTCTTAAAATAAACACAACATAATTAGATTCTGGGGAAATAAAGTAAGTTAAGATGTGTTCAGAACAAAAGAAAGAGAACAAAGAGAAAGAAAGAGAAAACAAAGTCAATAAATTAAAGTTAGTCATAGATCTTTATTCCTTGCAACACAGTGAGCCAGACTGTTTTGTTTCAAGTTGATGCAGTCCTATTTTGTAGGCCAGACTGGCCTTGAACTTGCTGTCCTACCTAAACCTCCCCGTGCAGAGATTTCAGACATTAGACATCACATCTAGACCGGCATTTATTTTAGCTCTTCTGCTGAGAAACTGTAGTCTTTTGGTTTTTGTTTCCCCCGCCCCCCAGGCTTAAACAGCTCCAAGAATCTCTTCTGACTAATCCCAGGTTCCCACTGTGGCAGCTGAGAGTTAAAGCCACCTGCGCCACTAAGTTGCTGGGAGATTTTTTTTTTTTTTTTAGTAAACAGCCCAATGGCTCAGTAAGTCCATCCTCTCCGAGCCCCTCCCCATAATTCATACCTGCCAAAAATCATGGGCAAAAGGGGATTGAGTGGTCATGCTTGAAGAACCCCTTATTGGTGTAGTTGGCAAGCAGAGCAGATATTTAGCACGGGGTTTAATAATGCTGTACTAACCGGAGCCCTTGTATCTCTCCCTGGAGCAGAGCTGTGAGCTGGCACTATTGCAGTCCCATAAGCCACTAACAGTCTCCCATCCTCAAACCTCAGAGGAATCACATGAGACCAAAAAGAAACTCAACAGCAGGAATGTTAATCAGGGACAGAATCCAGACACAAGTTATGGCCTTCCTTATGTTACTACAATTGGCAGCCACCCAACGCAGCATGGCTGTGCCGAGGGTCTGTGGAACAAGGCATTGCAAATGAATATTTTGCAGACTGAAAAATGAGAGCTGGGAAAGGAATCAATTTCCCTCCAACTCCCCTACTTCCTGGCCTTAAAGTAACATGGCCCTTGTTACATACTTAAACTGACTCCCCTAAAAAAGCTCTTTCTACAAAGCTGAACCGGAGTCAACAGATAGTATCAAGCATTGAGCATGCTCACGTTGAAACTCCTTTTCATTTCAACTCATATCTCCACGGTCTGTTACTATGTTATAGCCTAATTTCAGCTAATTCATTTGCAAAAAAAAAAATCCCGATTCATAATATCTTCCCCTTTGCCATAGACACAGTCACAGGAAACATTTTAACATCTTTCCTCAGGCCTAAGATGATCTAAAACAACCTCGAATAAGATAATGCATATGAAAGTGTTTTATGAGCAGCAAAATGCTAGATAAATGGAAGGTGTTAGTAGCCTTCCAAACTATCATTAGTCATTTCTGAATCCAAGATAGAAAACGATGGGCTGCAACCATCCAATGTTAATGTTTTTTTTTTTTTTCTGACTTTCATCAACTTGAAAAAAATCCAGTCCTACTTCTAAGGAAAAGAGACACACAGAAGGCATTGGAAGCTGGATGCATCAAAGCCTAGGACCTTACTTAGGCTACAAAAGTGATTGGGAATAAAGGACAATTCCCAGGACATTGCAAGAATGTATCAGCATGATTCTTTTCTTTCTCTTCACCCTATAGCTCTAGGGCATAATCTAAGAGGAGGGAAAAATACTCCCAGGGGGACAAAAATCAGCTGCTAGTCCCCCAAACATTATCTGTCCCTCAAGTGCCACCATCCTCTGCATGTGACCCAAGGGTCACTAGGACCATTTTACTGAGCAAAAGCAAAGGGTGGACAGGGTGGCTACCTGAGCTCCTCAGGGACCAGTTTCCCTTTTGCTGCATAAGGAGGTCAAAAGCCTTTCAAAATGTCTGTTATACACTCAATGGTTATAGAGCAAAGTATCACAGAACAGACTGTCAAGGGCTAGGAGTATAACTCTTGTCTCCTATTACGGGTAGAGAAACGGAGGCTCAGAAAGGGTACTTTCCCCCAAATTCATACAACTAATTAATTCCAGGTCTCCTGAGTCTTCGAAGAGCCTCTAAAATCTTTTCTTTAAAAACCATGGCCCTTCCAGGTTTGAGGTCATCAAGCCAGTAGCAGCCTGAGCCGTCTGAGTGAGGCGGAATTTAGCCCATTTAGCCCTTTGTTGACCTTCAAGATCTGTGGTTGCCAGAGGCCTCTTTGTAGAGGTACTCTCTGACCCACCACCTGCACTCCAGTCTGAAGAGGCACACACAACAGAAGCTCAGAAGCTCAGATTTGTTGTTTCCCCTCATTAACAAAAAGGCCTTTCATTTAAAAGAAAGAAAGAGGACCGGTCAAATTTGCACAGAAGGTCTAGCTAGCTAAGACAATCCTGGACTTTGCTGTGAATGGCACCCCTTCCCAAGAAATTTCCCTCTCTCCCCCCTTCCTCCCTCCCTTCCTCCCTCCCTCCCCCTCCCTCTCTCTCATCCCTCCCTGTCCCCTTACTCACTCAAAAAAAATGTTGTCCATCCCATCTCTTCTCCATGCTTTTAGTGACCCAATCAATAACACCCCTTTATTCCAGAGTTATCTACACCTCTGCAAGATGCCAAGGGGCTAAGGTCATTCTCTGATGAGGCCAAGAATGGGTCAACAAACGGATTTTTAGGAAGGGGGAGCTAGCAAATATCTGAGTCACAAATACACAGTAAATTCCCACAGGAAGGCCTCATCACCCCCAGCCACCCCCACTAAAGACTTGCAACTCCACAGGAGAATGGGTCCCTGATGCTAATTTTTTTTTTTTTTTTTTTTTTTTGCCTTGAAGCAAGTGACCTCTATCCTTGAACCTCTAACATGAGAATAATATCAACCTCTGGCCCTATTCTGGCCCTATGCAGGGTTGTTACAATTCTGAGAATAACCTTCAACAAATATAAAAGCAATAAAGATGCCGATGACAGGCTTCAAAACTACTCCCAGTAAAACACACAAAGTTTTCCACAGCCTAGAATCTAAAAGAACCGACTGCCTTCCCTTTCTTCCTTTTCTCCTCATGCTCTATGAATTTATAGCTTCCGAACATCCCTGAGCAGGCTGAGAAAAGAAAGTCGGCCTCTTTGGTCCTCACAGACAATTACTGGTACCTAGCTGGCAATTTCCCCTATCAATCCCATTTTTTTGCCTTAGCATAGCTAATGGGTAGAGTTCAGGAAAGCAAAAGCAGTCAGCTCTCTCCGGCACCCTTGGAGCATGACCATAGGATGGAGACTCCAAGTGGTAAGATGGAGGAGAGGTTTGAAAAAAGTAAATATCCTCTCACATCGGTTGGAGATTTCCAACCTGTGAACTTAGGAGCTTTGGGTTGCCCAAGTGTCTCACAACCCAAAAGCTGGCCTCACCCTAAGAGCGTATGCTCCCAAACAAAAGCCTCACTAACAGAAACCCCTAAAACTATGTCCCCAATGTACCAAGAGTGGAGACAAGGAAACTTGTGTGGCCACCTCCAGGAAAGCCTGTTACCAGGCTCCTTGAGAAACTACTACAAAAGGCAAGAGTTCCAGGCCAGGCGCCACAGATGTGATTCTGAATGGTCACCTAGCTGGGGCTGGACTTCCTGCTGGTGAAAAGGCCAAGCCCCAGCAGAGCTGAAAGGGGAGGGGCATGGGGCTCTGAGTACAAGTGATTTCTAGAGTTCTTCACCTCCACTGTTCCACTGTAGTGCTGACCCGTTGTGCAACGCTGAAGTTACTAGTTCAAAGGTAGATGCTGGTTGGAAAATCATTTTAAGGGTCCCACTTCCCACGGGAATTAAGTGCTCTACACTACAGTGTCCCGAGCACGCAAAGGACTCTTATCACTTAGGCTGCCCAGGAAAAAGTCAACAGACTCACATGCATCATGGTGACCAGATGACAAGGGTTGAGCAGGTAGATGACGGTCTTGGTGGCGAACTTAAAGCCCACCTCCACCCCGAAGATCAGGCACAGGGCTACTAAGAGCAGATTCTTGCTCAGGCTCTCCTTGCCTTCCTCTGGCCGCTGGGTCACCTGCTGTGGCTGGCTGCTATGGCCACCCCTACCGTCCTCCTTCTGCCTCAGGATGTGCCGCAGGGCCACCAGGATCTCCAACAGAGCCAGGGTCAGGACCACCACACTTTCCAGCAGCCGCTGCTGCCAAGACAGGAAGGCAGCACAGTCGGGGCCCCCATTGCCTGCAAAACTGGGGTCGACGCCCCCATAGAGCCAGTCCAGGAGACTTTGGTAGCTATACCGGGACATGATGCAAAGTGGCTCCACGTGAAAACGGTACAGGAAGCAAGAGCGAGATGGAACACGAGACACGAGGGTTGCCCAGGCGGTGGATCGTGTAAGGAGGGCACACCCGCAACCCCCCCCCCGGACACTGGGGCACCTATAACAGGGAAGGAAAAGCTACACGCGAGGCCCGGGGTAAAGTGTTGACTCTAACTTGTCCCCACGGCTGTCTGGGGAGCCCCCCGCGCTTCTCCAGTGGCCACCAACGAGGCAGGGTTGAAAGGAGCCGTTGGCCAATCTAAAAGGAAGGAGAGGAAAAAAAGGTCTCAAAGAGGCAATTGCACGGGAATTAACGAAGCGGGGAGGGGTAACTAGCGAGGGAAGAAAAGGGGAACGGGAGTGGTGGCCAAGCAAGCACGGGTCGAGGGAAGTTGGAGGCCGAGAGGGTCAGGACTGGGACCTAGGGGGCCCGGCACTGCCGAGGGAGCCAAGCGGGAGGCAGAAGGGGGTGAGAGAGAGGGGACACGCGGAGGCTAGGAGAGGAGCTAGCAGGGCCGGGCAGGCGGGAAGGGCGACGGGGAGGGCAGGGACGCCGGACTCCTCGTCTCAGCCACTCCACGAGAAGGGGGGGGGGGGATGTCTTACTCCTGCAACCGCGTGGCCGTCTCTGCCCCCAGCTAGCAACTTCGCCGCCGACGGGGCCCCCTCTCCAGCCAATTTAGAGCAGTCCCGGTCCAGCCTCCCGCCCCTGGGTACACCCCAGAACCCCCAGCTCCACCCCTCCCTGGCCCCTCACGCCCGCCCTCCGGGCCAGCACCACCCTCAGCCCTCGGCCGGCCCCGGACCAGCCCCCCAGGCGCAGGCGGGCGGCGGGAGGAAGCCGAGAGGGAGGGCGGGGACGCAGGGGCCAACTAGGGGCCGGGCCATGGGGCCGCCACCCTCCGCCCCGCCGCCACCGCTGCATCTTCCCGCTCCTCCTTGCCCGGCCCCCCGAGAACCGGTTGCCTTGACCCCTTGGGGCTCCACTCACCCGCTGCTCCGCTCCGCTGCCGGGCTCGGCCAAACTCTCTGTCTCCCCGCACTCCCCGCAGCCCCAGGCGGCACTCGGCTGGGCTCCCCAGGCGGCCGCAGCGCAGCAGCCGCCACCGCCGCCGCTCACGGCTCCTCCTCCTTGCCTTCCTCCCCCGGCAGCCGCCGCTCGCTTCCTCCGGTTTCCCCTCCCTCTCTCCACCCCCTCGTCGCCAACTCCCTCCACCTTCGTCCCTCCTCCCGTCCACTTCAACCCCCCTGCCTACACACACACACACACACACACACACACACACACACGCCTCCGGTCCACTTCACCCCCTCTCTACACACACATACACACACCTCCGGTCCTCTTCACCCCCCTACACACACACACACATACAAGTCCTCAAGCCACCACTGCCCCGCCTCGCAGCCTTCCCTCCACAGCCTGCCCCTACTTCGTCCTCGCCTCCCACGTCCTGCCCTGCTTCCTCCCCCCACCCCTCCACCCTGCTAACCTCCGAGGCCCCATCCCCGCCTCTCTCCCCCTCCTCCTCCCCGCCTGGTCTTCTGCACTCGGAGCGTGCACTCGTGCACAGTTTTGCTCCTTCGCCACTGTGACTGAATCCGCCTCCCCGCCTAAGCCTGGTGGACGAACTCCTCCAGTGACCCCGTTCTCTGGCCACTACCTTGCATACCTGACCACATACTGGGCACTCAGTTGGCCCTCACTAACTTCTAGGAGTAAGACTGTGAAACTACGGGACAGGCTTTAGCTTGGGGAGCGGGCTGAGTAGGGACTTCCTGCTTCCTCCCTTCGGCCTTGAAATGGGAGACTCGTAAAAGACCATAAAAGTAACCCTCACCCATTTTGTCCCAGCCGCACTTTCTTCTTCAGTGCCTAAATTGGGGACTTCTCCTCGGACTCCATCTAACCCAGCTCTGATGTTTTTCTTTCTCCTCCAGCTACACAAACCTCGCTGGCTCTCTCCCTCCTTCTTCCCTCCTTCCGTCCTCCCTCCCCGCCCCCCTTCAGACAACAGCGCGCCTTCAGTGATAGACTAGCTGGAGGAAGAGATGCTTCTCCTGACCTCTTTCCCTCCCCACCCCCCAAAGAGAGAGAGCAGCTGCTTCCTAACCCCGCCTTAGAAAGAACAGCCAGGAAAAAGTGAGCTCTCTCCCGGTCCAGGGGGCCCCTCTTCTCTGCTGCTTTCTACCTAGTGGCTGGGCTGGCTCTTCTAAGGACCAGTAATTAAGGAAAGGACTACTCAGCATGTACCTTATATTAGTTTAATATGTATTGGAGACTCACATAAGTTAGAAGAATATCCAGAAAAACCACAGGCACCTTGCCTAGGAAACACTTTCAGATGTTGGCTGTATGCCAGTCTTAAAATGTAAAATACAGTCTACTGTATTATCAGGCCAAAACCATCCCATCCTTTGCAACCTAACAAATACAGCCAGGCAAGCTTGTCTGACTTCAAGCTTTGTGAAGCAGCCACCCTAGGCAGGATGTTTTTCAAGTGGCTAATTAATAAAGAATGGCAACAAACAAGAGAACCAGTTCAGAAGCACTCACTTGGCTCTCCTTAGGTGTTTTGCTAAATCTCTGCAAGATGACCAAAGAACAAAGCAACAGAGCTCCTAGCACAGGAATGTAGCATCTGGAGGCCTCCAGTTCCTATCTTCAAAGAAGGAAGAACGGCAACATAGCTCTCAGTGATGACTTCATTGGTCTCATATCCATGCGGACCTTCAGCAGCAAACTGGGCCTAGCCACTTCTGTGTGTGCAAAATGACTGTCTTTAAAGACTGGAACCAGGCCAACTTCCTGACCTAAATCACAAACTGCCTTTTCTTTCCTTTTATCTTTTTCTTTTCTGTGGGTGGACAAAGTGAATTCTCCTTTTTTTATTAATTTATTTTTAATACGTGTGCATGAGAATTTTGACTGCATGTATGTCTGTGCACCATTTTGGTCCCTGGTGAGGAAGCATACCTGGGTCCTCTGCAAGAGGAACCAGTGCTTTTAACTGATGAGCCATCTGTTTACAACCTTCCCAGATGTTTTTTAAATGTACATTCTAGGCTGGATGGAGGGCTCAGTGGTTGGCAGTATTTGATATTCTTCCAAAAGATCTGAGTTCAATACCTAGCATCCATATGGTGGCTTATGACCTTCTGTACCTCCAGTTCTAGAGGATCTGACATCCTGTTCTGGCCTCCAGGGAGACACATGTGGTGCACAAACATGCAGGTAGGCAAAACACCCATACACATAAAATAAAAATAAAGGTTTCTTTAAAAAAAATTAAAATTTGTACATCCTAACTAACCCTACTTACTTCTGTAGCCTTAAATAATTTGCTTAGCCTTTTATTGTTTCTATTTCTTATCTATTAATTGAAAGATAGCGTTATCTAATTGATAGGGTTGTGTGCATCCAAATGATGCATGGAACGGAACCACTAAATCATACCTGTTGTTAACAATCTGGGCATTTGTGTGTGCCTTTAAGGGTGTGGGCACATACACTTCAATTCTGTGCCCTCCCCCACATCTGCAGAAACAAGTCACCCTCCAAAACCCACAGAAAAATCACACTCTTCTCAATTCCCCATCCAGTCTGCAGCTCTCTCTCCCTCCTCCAAACTTCTATAGCATTTGTTGCCTGTAGGACTTCCTCTGAATCACATACTGCTTTCCTTTGTTCTCTTGGTGAGTCCTGCCTCCCACACCCAGCCCTTCTACAGCATGGGAGGGTCTTAATGTTTTTTACACAAACACAGCCCTCAGCACCTAACCAAGTGACACCTAGTAAACACCAAATAAATACGAAGAAATTGTTGTCCCCACAAGTAAAGAGGCAAGGAAGAAATTAATGAAAGTGATAGGTCAAGTTTTACAAACAACAACAACCTTCAGACAAATGTCTAGACATGTCTTTGCTGGGAGGACCTGTTTATCTCCAAACATTGACAAGAAGAAGCAAATTTTGCTTTTTAAGGGGAACATTTTTTTAAAGTGTGTTTATTATTGGTTTGTTTGTTTGTTATGTGTGAGCACGGAACACTCAAGTACCATGCCATGTGTTTGGAAATCCAAGGACAACAGTAGGTTCTCTCTCCTCTCCATGCAGGTTCCAGGAGTCCAAGTCAGCTCTTTAGTGCCTTTACCTGCTAATCCCCTCACTGGCTCTTAAGGAAGTCCTACAGGCCCACCGGCAAAAGAGAACCTGGGAAGCACTAGCAGTTTGAACAGTTCAGAGCAGTTGCAAGAGAGGCTGGTATAGGGGCATGGGAGGGAGGGACAGAAGGGTAGAGACTGAGATGACAGGAAGCTGGGCAGGAGGTGGGAGGCAGGAGAGGGCTGTGGAGGGAATGCTGTGGGGTAGGGCAGTGGTGGCTTAGAGACCACCTCCTTAGGGGTGGTAAAGTGAATGGGAGGAGAAGGAAGGTTGGAGGGAGTTGGTATGGGGGGGTTCCTGTGTCTTGTATTGTTCTTGTTTGTTTTTTTTGTGCGACAGAATCTACCTATGGAGCCCAGGCTGTCCTGGAAATCAGGTTCATAGATCAGGTTATCTTGGAATGTACAGATCTACCGCCTCGGCCTCCTGAATGCTGGCCTTAAACATATGCAAGTCTACCTGGCTTTTGGGGAAGGTTTTTGCAAAGAAACTTGCTAGCCATCAAAGGGTATAATTCTGTGAACTCTGCCTCCCTGTCTTCTCAGGCCTGCTGGAATCATCGTAAAACAGTTGATTTCCTGGTTTGGTGGTATGAGTCACATCTCTGCTTGTAGAAACAATCACATAAATTCTTTGGGCCAAAGTGACTTCCCAGGTTTGAGCTCAGGTGACCTACTGGAGCACATAGGTAACAGCTCTCAAGTTAAACTTGAGCAAGTAACCTTCTGCTCCTGTGATTCTTCGAATAATCAACTTCTGCCCTTCCATCTAAAATGAAACTTTCTTTTGTGTACCTATTTCCTCCCAAATGAAACATTTCCTCCCAGAGTAGGAAGGGGAGCTCTGAAAAGGCTGGGAAAAGCTCAGAAAGTTAACAAGATTCACAAGACCACCTCCCAAGGTTAAGTACACAGTAAATGCTATTGTCTGGAAGAGTGGAGACTCCTGCCCAGTTGCCTACAAGTTGTGTGGTTGAAGTCCAGGGATGTAGCTTGAACTGTGTAGTCACCCACACTGTGGTGGGCTTTTCACTGATGCAGCTGCTTTTGAGTCATCCCTGTGCCTGTAAGTAGGCCCAGATAAACTCCCTAGTTCACTAAGCTAGACTTCAGTGGAATGATTTTTTTTAGTATATCATTAATGCCTTATCTGAGATGAAGAGATATTTGCCCACATTTACCCCAGGAAAAGGCGTACAACACACCCACATGTCAAATGCAAGCAAAAAACAATGTACAATCCCAATGTTCTGAGAAGTACTATCAGGAATAATAAACTGCATGTGTATGAAGGAGAATGAAGAAGCCTTTGTCTTGATCTATTTGCTTTCTGTTTTTCCCCCTCCCATTCATTCAACATCAGCATTCATTCTCTGCTTCTCTGCGGAGTCAGGAAGCCTCTGTAATGTGCAGAAGAATGTTGTGGACCTGTGAGCAATTCTTGCCCTGAAGGAGCTTAAGATCCACCCCACAAGAGCACTTATAAACAAAACACAATACTTGGTGTGAAGAAGGCTATAAAGCCAAGAGATAAAAGCAAATCCTGCCTGTATGAATGAGCTACACAGGTTAAGATTTGGGGAGCAACAAAAATTCAAGGGTAGATCTGCATATTGTGATACCCATAATCCCAAAAAGCAGGAGACTGAGAAAGGATCATCAGGGGTTTGATGCCAAATTGTATAGCATAGCCTGCCTCGGGGCATCTGGGGCTCTATAACAAGTTCCTGTCTCAAAACAAAATGAAAATGAAAGTCTGGGATGTGGGGATCCAAGAAAGCCATGACTGAATGTATAACAAACAAATAAAGTCCTAAGTGAAGAGTGTATTGTTGACTTGCGCATGTCAAGGATCCACTGCTTTAGACCCCATGCAAATGGCAAAGCCTCCTTCCTCTGGTCCACATACAAATGTCTACTAATGATTGGCCAATATGTGGGGGAGAAAAACCCTGCAGCTTCTTCATGCTTGTTGTTTACAGCATGAGACTGCTCACTTAGGGACATCTCCTGCAGTAGTTAGCTAACTCATCCTCCCTGTGCTGTGCATAATAAACAAGCTGAGGTTCCTGGTTGTTGCTGTAGTTGGTGCCACCCCATAAGACTCTACTTGACCCCAGTTTTTCTGTGTCTCTGTCTACAGTTTCTTCATTCCCTTGTCATCCACGGTCAGGTCAAATCCCAGTCAAACTGGATGTGACACAGGAATAGTTCAAAGAAAGCTAAAGTCATCTCTAGCTGTTTGGAGGTGCAAATAAATCTAACCCCATAGTGATCAGCTGTGGCTACATCAACTCTTGGCCTGGAGAGATAGCTCAGCAGGTAAAAGTGCTTGAAGCTAAGCCTGATGACCTAAGTTTGATCCTAGGGACTCATACAATGTGAAAAGAATGAAATTTTGCAATTTGTCCTCTGACTTCCACAAATGTACTGTGGTATACACATGTTCTCAAATGTATGTGTACACAAATAAATATATAAATGTAATAAAAAAAACTAAATACAAGTATTGGTTCGTAGCTTAGGCCAATCAGATCAATAAAATCAGAAGAAAAAAAAACAAGATAGAAAACTACTAGTTTAGTCACTAAAATTAGAAAACCTATAGGCTGTGGATTTGGCTAGTAGTACAGTGGTACTTACCTAATATATAAGGCCCTGGGTTCTATGCTGAGCCCCCACCACACACACACACACACACACACACACACTCGAACACACACAGGCACATGGGGGGAGGGAGGGAGGGAGGGAGGGAGGGAGGAGAGAGAGAGAGAGAGAGAGAGAGAGAGAGAGAGAGAGAGAGAGAGAGAGAGAGAGCAGGGCTAGCAAGATAACTCAATGGGTATAAAGGTGCTTGCCACTAACATTTACTAAACTAGCTGAGTTCAATCCTTAGACTCACATAGTAAAAGGAAAGATTTGACTTTCACTGTCTCTGACAGACACTTATGTACCATGTGATATGTGGATATGTGCACATGCACAAAATAAAATAATAAATGAATTCAATAAAATACTCTTAAATTTTAATTATGGATGACCAAAACACCCGTGCTTCACTCAAATTATCTTACTTAAACTCTGTGACCAAACAGCCTGAGACACAGTCAGTACATACACACACACACACACACACACACACACACACACACACATACACACATTTTTTAATTCTAAAATTCCTATTTTACAGACAGAAAATTGGAAACTCAGATCATACTGGCTCCAAATGCCACAGTTCAAATTTTGTCCCAGATCTGCGAACTCCAAAGCTACTGACCTGAACATACACGATAGTGCCTCTCAGGGGACCTTGGCACAGAGACAGTACTTCAGATGCTCTTAGGAAAAGAGATGGCTAGCTATCTGTAAAAAGATCACTGCATTTATGTTGTTTTCTTCCTATCCAGGGCATCCTGACATCCACTAAGATGCATTATTGGTCTTAAGTGTGCAGCTTGGTGAGCCTGACAAATGTATACAACCCTGTAATCACCATTCAGATCTTCCTGCATACCTTCCAATCAACCCTCACCCCAGAGGTAACTATTGACTCTGATTTCCATCACTATTCACGTGGCCTATCTTTGAATGCCATACAAATGGAATCATTTGCTATTGTGACTGGCTCCTTCTGCTCAACATTCTATTGCCTAAGTTCATCAAAACTCTCTCTCCCCTCTCTCCCTCCCTCCCTTTTCCTCTCTCTCCTTCCTAGCTCATTCTGTCCCTTCTTCTCTTTTGAGAGAAGGAAGGTCTCACATCGTGATGTAGGCCAGATTAGAACTCCCTGTATAGCCCCAATCTTGGCGCAGTTCTCCTGCCTCAGGCTCTGTAGTACTGTAATTACAAATGTAAGCCATAGTGACTAAAATCATGGTTTTTTTGTTTGTTTGTTTAATTTTGTTTTAAAACAGTGGTTTTTGTTTGTTGTTTTCTCCCACTTGTGATAAAATCTCACTATGTGACCCAGGCTAGCCTGGAACACAAATGCTTCTTGTTATCAGCTCCTGGAGGTTAGTATTTCACATGTGTACCATCATGCCCTGCCAGATCAGGTCTTATACTCAAAAATGAATGCTGAATATGGGGGATGCTAAACTTATTACACTCAGGATCCAGCTAACACAGGGCTTTAATAAGACCGCTGGGAAATACTGCTTCTGGGAAGCCCTTCTCCATCCCCTGGATCTTTAGTTCCAGTGGTAGTTAATACTATAAGTAGAGAGCCTCCAGAACATAGTCTCATAGAACCACTTTAACATCCTGCTAATACATCAACCTTGCACATCATGGGAAACAACAGAATCCTGTTCTCCCAAGTAAATGCACAATGTATGCTATATAGGGTTTAGCATGATGGACTTTGGGATCACATGGAGAATTCTGTTTTATTTTGTTTATTTTTACTTTTCATTAATAATTCCAGTTGTTTACATCTCAAATGATATTCCACTTCCTGGTTACCCCTCCTAGAACCCCAATCCCACATTTGCTCTCCCCCTCCCCTTTGCCTGTATGAATGTGCTGACCCACCTACCCACCACTCCAACATCCCCCTATACTGGGGCATCAAACCTGCCAGGGACCAAGGGCCTCCCCTCCCACTGTGGTCAAACAAGGCCATCCTCTGCTACATATGCATTCTGAGCCATGGATCCCTCCAGGTACAACCTCCTTGGTTGGTGGTGTAATCTCCGGGAGAGCTAGGTGGTCAGGCTAGCCTATATTGTTCTTCCAATGGGGTTGCAATCCCCCTCTGCTCCTCCAGTCCTTCCACCACCTCCCCTACCAGGTTCCCTGAGCTTAGTCTGATGGTTGGCTCCAAGCATCCACATCTGCATTGGTCAGATGCTGTCTGGACCTCCCCAGGAACCGAAACACTAGGTTCCTGTCAGCAAGCATATCTTGACCTCGGCAACAGTGTCGGGTTTGCTGTCTGCAGACAGGTTGGATTCCTGGGTGGGGCGGTCCCCGGGTGAACCTTTCGTAGTTTCTATTCCACTTTTTGTCCCTGTTCTTCCTTTGACAGGAACATTTCTTTTCTTTTCTTTTCTTTTCTTTTTTTTTTTTTTTTTTTTTTTTTTTTTTTTTTTTTTGACAGGAACATTTCTAGGTTAAAAACTTTGAGATGGCTGGGTGGCCCCATCCCTTGAGCCCGCCTAGGACCATGACTATCAACTGGAGGAAGTCTCTACAGGTTCTCTCTCCCCTTCTCTGTGCATTTCAGCTAAAAATCATCCCTGCGGGGTCCTGGGAGCATCACTTTTTCCTGGTGCCTGTAACACTCCAGTGGCTATCCCCAATTCCTCATCCTCTCTGCTACATATTTTTGTTCAGTTTCCTGACCCTCCATACCACTCTCATATCCCCTCTAGTTACAGATATTGCTCCCCTTATTTCCTCCCCCTCCTCTCTCCATCCCAGGTCCCCCTATCCCTCCACCTCCCACAATCATTCTGTTCCCCTCTTAATGCAGAATTGAAGCATCCACACCCTAGTCTTATTTCCTTCTAAGGGCCATATGGTCTGAGGGTTGAATCATGAGTATTGTGAACATTTGGGGCCAATATTTACTTATTAGTGAGTACATACCATGTGTGTTCTTTTGTGTCTGAGTTACCTCACTCAGGATGATATTTTCTAGTTCCATCCATTTGCCTGCAAATTTCATCAAGTCATTATTTTTAATCACTGAATAGTCCATTGTATAAATGTACCACATTTTCGGTATCCATTCTTCTGTTGAGGGACATCTGGGTTGTTTTCAGCTTCTGTCTATTATAAATAAGGCTTCTATGAACATGGTAGAACATGTGTCCTTGTTGTATGTTGGAGCATTTTTTGGGTATATGCCCAGTAGTGGTATAGCTGGATCTTCAGGTAGATCTATTTCCGATTTCTCAGGCACCACCAGACTGATTTCCAAAGTGGTTTTACCAGCTTGCAACCCTACAAACAATGCAGGAGTGTTCTTCTTTCTCTACATCCACGCCAACATCTGTTGTCACCTGTGTTTTTTGATCTTAGCCATTCTGATTGGTGTGAGGTTGAATCTCATGGTCATTTTGATTTGCATTTCCCTGACAACTAAAGTTGTTGAACATTTCTTTAAGTGCTTCAGAGCCATTTGAGATTCCTCGGTTGAAAATTCTCTATTTAGCTCTGTACTCCACTTTTCAATTGGGTTGTTTGGTTCTCTGGAGTCTATCTTCTTAAATTCTTTGTATATTTTGAATAATAGCCCTCTAATGGATGTAGGGTTGGTAAATATCGTTTCCCAATCTGTGGGCTGCCATTTTGTTCTATGATAGTGTCCTTTATTTTACAGGAGGTTTTCAATTTCATGAAGTCCCATTTGGCGATTGTTAATCTTAAAGCATAAGCCATTGGTGTTCTGTTCAGGAAGTTTTCTCCTGTGCCCAAATATTCAAGACTCATCCCCACTTTCTCTTCTATTAGATTCAGTGTATCTAGTTTTATGTGGAAGTCCTTGATCCACTTAGACTTGAGCTTTGTATAAGGAGATAAAAATGGCTCAATTTGCATTCTTTTACTTGCTGACCACCAGTTGAACGAGTTCAACCATTTGTTGAAAATGCTGCCTTTTTTCCTACTGGATGGTTTTGGCTGCATTGTCAAATATCAAGTGACCAAAGATATGTGGGTCCATTTCCCTGTTTTAAATTTTCTGCCATTGATCTTCCTGCCTGTTTCTTTACCAATACGATGCAGATTTTATCACTATTGCTTTGTAAGAGAGCTTGAGGTTAAGGATGGTGATTCCTCCAGAAGATTTTTACTGTTAAGAATAGTTTTCACTATCCTGAGTTTTCTGTTATTCCAAATGAATTAGAGAATTGCTTTTTCTAATTTTATGAAGAATTGAGTTGACATTTTGATGTGGATTGCATTGAATTTGTATATTACTTTTCGACAGATGGCCATTTTTACTATATTAATCCTCCCAATCCATGAGCATTGGATATCTGTCCGTCTTCTGAGGCCTTTTTCGATTTCTTCCTTCAAATATTTGAATTTCTTTTTTGTTTGTTTGTTTGTTTGTGCAATTACTATTATAGGAAATTTTATTTTGTAATTTGTTTTAATTGAACAACTTTATTTTGAAAAACAAAGATAAATGGACAGATTTTAAATGCATTTTTGAATAACAGTATATGAATACATTTTTGTCATTACTTGATTTTTTTTAAGGTTTGATAGTATGCCTTAAAATGTTACTAGTTACAATGAGCATAAAGTACATGTAAAACAAGATGTAACCTGGAAATAGTCAAAGTTTTCTTGGTGTGTAAAGATTAAGCATATTGATTTTTCTTTTTTTTTTTTTTTGGCCATTATTTTTCTTGCACATCATATAGTCTGAGAGTTGTTTCTGGGGTGTTCAGAGCTTTCTGGGGATAGTATCCAATTATCAGTGACTGCATATTATGTCTGTACTTTTGTGACTGGGTTAACTCACTCAGGATGATATTCTCTAGATGCAACCATTTTCTTAAGAATTTCATAAAGTCATTGTTTCTGATAGCTGAGTAGTACTCCATTGTGTAAATATACCACAATTTTTGTATCCATTCATCTACTGAAGGACATCAGGGTTCTTTCCAGCTTCTGGCTATTATAAATAGAGCTGCTATGAACATTGTGGTTGCATGTGTCTTTGTTGTATGTTTGAGCATCTCTGGGGTATATGCCCAGAAGTGGAATAACTGGGTCTTCAGGTAGTACTATGTCCAATTTTCTGAGGAACCACCAGACAGATTTCCAGAGTGGTTGTACCAGTTTACAGCCCCACCAAGAGTGGAGAGGTGTTCCTTTTTCTCTGAATCCTCACCAGCATCTGCTGTCATCTGAATATTTGATCTTAGCCATTCTGACTGGTGTGAGGTGGAATCTCAGTGTTGCTTTGATTTGCATTTCCGTGATGACTAAGGATGTCGATCACTTCCTTAGATGCTTCTCAGCCATTTGATATTCCTCAATTGAGAACTTTTTGTTTAGCTCCGTACCCCATTTTTAATAGGGTTGTTTGATTCTCTTGTGTCTAACTTCTTGAATTCTTTGTATACCTCTATCTGATGTGGGGTTGGTAAAAGATCTTTTCTCAGTCTGTTGGCTGCCATTTTGTTTTCTTGACAGTGTCCTTAGCTTTACAGAAACTCTGCAACCTCATTAACACCCATTTGTCAATCTTTGACCTTAGAGCACAAGCCATTGGTGTTCTGTTCAGGAAATTTTCTCCTGTGACTATGTGTTCTAGGTTTTTCCTAATTTCTCTTCTAATGGTTTCAGTGTACCTGGTTTAATGTGAAGATCTTTGATCCACTTGCACTTGAGCTTTGAACAAGGAGATAAGAAAGGGCCTAGTTTCATTCTTCTGCAGGCTGAGTGCCAGTTGGACCAACACAATTTGTTGAAGAGGCTATCATTTTCCATGGAATGTTTACAGTTCCTTTGTCAAAAATCAAGTGACCATATATGTGAGGGCTCATTTCTGGATCTTCCATTCTATTCCATTGATCCACGTGCCTATCTCTGTACCATTACCATGCAGTTTTTAACAAAATTGCCTTGTAATATAGATTGAGGTCAGGAATGGTGATTCCCGCAGATGTTTTCTTGTTTTTGAGGATGGATTTTGCTATTCTAGGTCTTTTGTTATTCCAGATGAAATTGCACATTGCTCTTTTCAACTCTACGAATAATTGGGTTGGAATTTTGAAGGGGATTGCATTGAATCTGTAGATTGCTTTTGGTAAGATAGCCATTTTTACAATGTTGATCCTTCCAATCCATGAGCATGAGAGATCTTTCCATTTTCTGAGATCTTCCTTGATTTCCATCTTTAGAGATTTGAAGTTCTTGTCATACAGGTCCTTCACTTGCTTAGAGTCACACCAAGGTATTTCATGTATTTTGTGACTATTATGTAGAGTATCTTTTCCCTAATTTCTTTCTCCACATGTTTTTCCTTTGAGTAGAGGAAGGTTATTGACTTGTTTGAGTTAATTTTATATCCAGCCACTTTGCTGAACTTATTTATCAGCTGGAGAAGTTCTCTGATGGAATTTTTGGGGTCACTTGTGTACACTATCATGTCATCTGCAAAGAGTGATGTTTTTACTTCTTCCTTTCCAATTTGTATCCCTTTGATTTCCTTTTGCTGTCTAATTGCTCCAGCCAGGACTTCCAGTACCATGTTGAATAGGTAGGGGGAGAGTGGGCAGCCTTGTCGAGTCCCTGATTTTAGTGGGATTGCTTCAAGTTTCTCACCGTTAAATTTGATGTTGGCTATTGGTTTGCTGTATATTGCTTTTATTATGTTTAGGTATGGGCCTTAGATTCCTGTTCTTTCCAAGACTTTTAACATGAAGGGGTGTTGAATTTTGTCAAATGCTTTCTCAGCATCTAGTGAGATCACCATGTGGTTTTTTTCTTTGAGTTTTTTTATATGATGGATGATGTTGATGGATTTCTGTATATTAAACCATTCCTGCATCCCAGGGATGAAGCCTACTTGATCATAGTGAATGATCATTTTGATGAGTTCTTGGATTCAGTTTGCACCGATTTTGTTGAGTATTTTTGCATCAATGTTCATAAGTGAGATTGGTCTGAAGTTCTCTTTCCTTGTAGGGTCTTTGTGTGGTTTTGGAACGAGGGTTATTGTAGCCTCAAAAAATGAGTTAGGCAGTATTCCATCTGACACTATTTTGTGAAATAGTTTGGAGAGTATTGGTATTATGTTGTCAATAAATATCTGATACAATTCTACACTAAACCCATCTGGACCTGGGCTTTTTTTTGGTTGGGAGGCTTTTGATGACTTCTTCTATTTCTTTAGGTGTTATGGGATTATTTAGATGGTTTACCTGGTCCTGGTTTAACTTTAGGATCTTGTATCTGTCTAGGAATTCATCCATTTCCTCCAGATTTTCCAACTTTGTGGAGTGTAGGATTTTGTAGTAGGATCTGATGATTTCTTGAATTTCCTCAGTTTCAGTTGTTATGTCTCCACTTTCCTTTCTGATTTTGTTAATTTGTATACTCTCTCTTTGCCCTCTAGTTAGTCTGGCTAAGGGTTTATCAATCTTGTTGATTTTCTCACAGAACCAGCTCTTGGTCTTGTTGATTCTTTCGATGGTTCTTTTTGTTTCTATTTGGTCTATTTATGCCCTAAGTTTGATTATTTCTTGCTGTCTACTCCTCTTGGGTGTATCTGCTTCCTTTTGTTCTAGAGCTTTTAGCTGTGCTTTCAAGTTGCTGATGTATGCCCTCTCCAGTTTCTTTATGCTTTTCCTACAGTTCTTCCTTAAGGATCTCTATTATCATCTTGAGGTATGATTTCGGGTCTTATTTTTCTGGAGTTTTTGGCATTTTGCTCTTTTCTGTGATGGGAAAGCTGGGTTCTGGTGTTGCCAGGTTGTCTTGGTTTCCATTGGGTAAGTTCTTTCGCTTTCCTCTTGCCATCTTGTTGTCTCTGATTATACATGGTCTTGTTGTCAGTGATTGGTTCCCGTCTCTCCAATAAACCTGGCCTGTGTCCCTGGATCTTCGCTGTTCCTGGTGGCAGATAGCCTGAGCCAGAATTTGAATTTCTTGTCATACAGATCTTTCATTTGCTTGGTGAGAGTCACACCGAAATATTTTATATTATTTGTGACTACTGTGAAGGGTGTTTTTTCCCTAATTTCTTTCTCAGCTCTTTCATCCTTTGGGTAGAGGAAGGCTACTGATTTGTTAGAGTTAATTTTAAATCCAGCCACTTTGCAGCTGTAGGAGCTCTCTGGTGGAGATTTTGGGGTCACTTATATATACTATCTATCATAATCATCTGCAAATAGTGATATCTTGACTTCCTCCTTTCTAATTTGCATCCCTTTGATCTCCTTTTGTTGTCTAATTGCTCTGGCTAGAACTTCAAGTACTACACTGAATAGGTAGGCAGAGAGTGGGCAGCCTTGTCTAGTCCCTGATTAATGTGATTTTTTTTTAGTTTAATTTTAATGGGATTGCTTTGAGTTTCTCTCCATTTAGTTTGATGTTGGCAATTGGTTTGCTATATGTTGCTTTTAATATATAAACTTTGAATTACTGATCTCTCCAATATTTTAGCATGAATGGGTGTTATATTTTGTTACTGTTTCTCACAAGGAAGAATTCTGATCCTCACATCTTTCAATCCAAGATCACAATATTAGGCTAAGAGGTGTGGGTATGAGCTGTATAAGAGAGTGCATTCCCAGTGTACTGTTTTAGGTATTGTTTCTCTCTCAAGGCTTCATATATTGGAGGTTGGGTCCTCAGTGTAGTAATGTAGGAGAAGGAATGGGACCTTTTTGAGAACCTTTAAGAGGGACCTAGAGGGAGGTCCATAAGTCACTGGAGGATCTGCCCTTAGTAAAGATTTAAGTAGTTTTGAGCAACTGTAGATTAACTCTCCAGAGAGGAGTTTACAAGAAGGAGCAAGCCTAAGGATGAACACTTCCTCTAGTTCCCTGTCTGGTCACTTGATCACTCCTGGGACATGAACTTGAGCTCTTGTCAGGGGGCCTTTTCTTAGGCCATCTCCATGTTGTTTAAGCTTTCAACTTCAAAACTGTGAGGTAAACAAGCCCCTTTCCTTTATAAGGTTTGCCTCCCTCATGTACTTCTTTATAATTACAATTAAGATACCTTTCTTCCAAATAGACACCCGTACCCATCAAAGATGAACTTAAAATATCCTGGCTGTCTCCAAAACACCACCAAATAAGAGAGTGCTGCCCCCTGTCCTTCCTTCATCCTTCTATCTCAAGCAAATCCTGGGCTTGCCTTCTTTCCTTTCCTAAAACAGGGTCTTGCTATATAGTTCAGCCTAACCTTGAACACATGATTATCTTACCTCTGACTCCAGAATGCTGGGGTTATGGGTATAAACCACAACATTCCAATCAAATGGGTTAATCATGGGCATAATGATGGTTCAGGCCTCTATCTCCAGCACTCAGAAGGCAGAGGCATACAGATCTCTGTGAGTTCAAGGCCAGCCTGGTGGAAAATAGTGAGTTCCAAGCTAGCCAGATTTACATAGTCTCAGAAAACTAAAGTAAACAAACAAACAAATAAGTAAATGACTTCATTCGTGTTGATGCAGCTTTATTCTTTCTATTTCCCTCCATTCAACATCTTCAACAGAGACAATGGTGACTTGTGTTTTTATTACCAGCAGAGTTCTTTAATCAACAACTATGATGTAGGTCAGCAGTAGAGTATAGGCTTGGATAGGCTGGCTTCCACTTTTAGAGTGTAGTTCATTATTAGCATGGCAGAGGCAGGCAGATCTTTGTGAGTTCAAGCCCAGACTAGTCTACAGAACAACTTCCAGAACAATCAGAGCCACACAGAAAACCTGTCAAAAGAGAGAGGGGGAGGGGGGAAAGCAGTTTGGTTTATATTACATGAACAAAAGAAGAAAGGTGAGTAGTTTGCCTAATGTCTCATACATACAACCATTTAGTGGTAAATGAACGAGACTCTAAGTTTTCTCATTCTTTTTTTAAACATATATTATAGAAGAGGACATTGGCTTCCATTACAGATGGTTGTGAGCCACCATGTGGTGGCTGCGATTTGAACTCAGGACCCCTGGAAGAGCAGTCAGTGCTCTTAACCTCTGAGTCATCTCTCCAGCTCCCCACAAGGCTTCTATTACTTTTTTTTTCATTGTTGGATTTTTATTTGTTTGTTTGTCTGGGTTTTTTGTTTGTTAGTTTGTTTGTTTTTGAGACAGGGTTTCTCTGTGTAGCCCTGGCTGTCCTGGAATTCACTCGGTAGACCAGGCTGGCCTCAAACTCATAGACCTGCCTGCCTCTGCCTCCTGAATGCTAGGATTAAAGGGCTGGGCATTCACCACTCTGTGTTGGGTTTTTTTGTTTGTTCGCTTGTTTTTAACAGTCTCACTGTGTATTTCTTGGCTGTCCTGGAACTTGTTATGTATACAAGGCTACCCTGGAACTCACAGATACCCACCTGCCTCTGCCACCCAAGTGACAGAACTAAAGGCACGAAATATCATTCCAGTATAATTGGAAGGTTTTTAACAATATTGCTGACTTATCAGCTCCAAAGATGGCTGCTATCATCAAATCTTACAATAGTTGGAGGTTATGCTTTCACGGGAAAAGTATTTTAATTACATGTGTTATATAACATACTATAAAAATGTTGATGAAACCACTAAAAAGGTACTTTGGTGTGATTGAAAGCAACTTTAAAAACACATGGACATCCTTTTCTTAAGATTTATTTGTTTATTTCATGTATGTGGATACACTGTAGCTGTCTTTAAACACACCAGAAGAGAATATACGATCCCACTACAGATGGTTGCGAGCTACCATGTGGGTACTGGGAATTGAACTCAGGACCTCTGGAAAAGCAGTCAGTGCTCCTGATTGCTGAGCCATCTCTCCAGTGCCCCACACATGGACATTCTTAAGCCTTTTATTTATAATCTAGAATGAGCAAACCAAGTTGAAGCAAAGTTAAAGATAAGCAAATTCTTCTTCAAGCTTTCAAATGTAAACTTTCCTTAATTCCATTTATCAGCTGTCACTGATGAAACATTTTTTATTTGGCTTACAGTCCTGAACTACCACTGACCTTGTCATCAGGAATTCAAGTTGGCATTATTTGTCTACTCACATCTGCAAGCTGTGAGACGGCTGTCCTTCTTCCAGGAGTTTTAAGAAAAGTCTGCGGTTAAATGTCATGAATTCAAGCAGAGACAAAACAAAACAAAACAAAACAAAACAAAAAAAAAAAAAAAAAAAACAAAAAAAAAAACAAACAAAAAAAAAAAAACAAAGCTGTTGCTGAGGAATACTAGACAAGGCAGAGAACATTTTAGAATTTACCATGTCCTTGGCATGGTGGAGGAAAACCTGGCTGACCAGCATCACCATGTAATTGAAACTACAGTGGTCCTTATGTGCAGGGAATTCATTTCAAGAACCACGAAGACTCATATAATCCATTATGTTTATGCTTCTTTCCTGTTCATATACAAACGCATTTTCTATTGGAACTAAGCACTTACTGTTCACTACAGCCATAAGTTTTACAGTTTGAGGCACGAGAGCAGAGCTTACATGATTTTCTCTTTCTTTCTTCACAGTTTCACAGGTAGACTTATTTTTACCATAGATCTCAGCATGGTTTTTTTTCTCATTTCCCTTGGCATGCAAGTTCTTTCTTATCATGTCAAGGAATTGTACCTCTTTTAGCTGATCATGAAGGTGAACACCTGTAAAGCAAGTATTTGGGAAGCCGAAGTAGAAAGACCAGGAGCTAGAGGCCCTCCTGAATTACATATTGAGAACTTCTTTAAATAAAAAAACAAAAACCACACAACCCTTCTCTGTTCAATCTGAAGCTTTTCTTTTCATACCTAAATAGCAGCATAAGGGGTAGGGAGATGGCTCGTTGGGTAAAAAAAAAAAAAAAAACACTTACTTTACAAGCCTTGTGATTTCAGTTTGATTCCTGAACCCGAATGCATTGAACCCAATGAAAGAGAGAACTGACTCCCAAAAGTTGTTCTCTGATGTTCACATGCATGCTGTGGCATGTGAGCATGCTGATTAGCACACACACACACACACACACACACACACACACACAAACACTAATAATAATAATAATAATTTAATTTGTAGCACTAACATGCTTGCACATTGAAGCCATTAAGTAAAATAAGTCACTTGAACACAAGCACTGTGAAAGCAGAATAGTAAAAGGGGAGCTTGTAGGCAGTGTGTCAAGGGATTGTGTTTATGTTCCAGGATGGGTAGAAAGGAATAGTGTGAAGTCTCGAAATTCTACGCAGCAAAGTGTGCAATGGAAAACATACAAACTGTTTCCTTCTGGAGTTTGCCACTAATATTTTCTGGTTGAGACTAATTACATGTGACACAAGCCACATCAGAGAAAAAGAAGCGGGACTATACAGAAGCGGACCATTGAACCAGACAGCAGAGTTGGTCCAGCCAGAGAACTAGCAGCAGTAAAGCGTACCATCTCTGGGTGTGTTTTCTCTTTTAGAATCTAATAGACTTTCAGTCACTCACCTCTGAATTCCCTTCCAGTTTTAATCATATTCTTTTAAAACAACTAGGAAGATTTGTGTGAAAAAGCTGCCCTTACAAATTTAGGCTGCAAGCTGAATACTTGAAATCCTAGCTCATTTTTCTCTTTTTCTGTCTAGTTTGTGATACATTAATGAAGGGAATCGCTTCATTGAATACAGATGTAAACTGATTAGTTCCAGGCCAAGTTGGCCACAGATGCTTAGAAGGTGAAAGAGCCTGTACTTTCTTGAGGAAGATTCATTCTTTTTGTTTTTGCCAACACTGAATGCTGCAAGAAATATTTCACATCCCTGATGCTGAAAGTAATATACATGGTTGACTGCTTGCCTAGCATTGCCCAGAGCCTTGAGCTTGATTCTAACCCCACATAAAACCAGAGATAGTGATCCACATTTCTAGTGTCACCACTAGGGAGGTGGAGATAGTGAGACCCAACTTTCATGGACCAGCTACACAGTCAGTTTGAAGGGAGATCCTGTCCCCACTTCCCCTGTTCCCCCCAAATATGTGTTTTGTTTCATTGATCAATATTTGAATAACAAATTGAACAAGCTGAATAAATCAGAGAATTGAGTTCTAGTGTTTACTAATGATGAGCTCTTGCAAGCTTAGACGTGTGGCTTAACAACTTAGAGCCCCCTATACAAGATGTGTATTCACAGTGTTTGCCTTGCAGTATAGCTGTGAGGTTCAATGTGTTAATACATGTGTGAGGTAGCCAGCATCTTATCTGGCAAGTAAGTCACTCAATAACTGTTTACTCTCGGTCCTTCTCCCCTCTAAATTCTAAATATTCCTGTCTTCATCTCGAGGCTAAAAGGGAGGGAAAAAAGTGAATCATGATACCTCGAAATACCCTTTCACCTCTGTAGCCTTAGGTAGAACTAAAATCTTATCCTGCCTCAACATGGCGGAGTGTGATTAGAAACCGCATACTTTCCTGCAGGGGAGGAAAGAGAAAAGCAAAGAGAAACCCAGGCATCTGTTACATGTGCAATTGATTTGGAGTTGTGGGCAAGCTGGCAGTTTGTAGTTGCTCTTTTTCTGGATCGGAGTGCTGTTAGAAATCAATATGCCGAAAGTGCTTTTAGAAAACTCACATGGGAACCCCTGGAGGATTCTGAGAGCAGTTGGCTGCATCCTCCACAGCTTTAGGCAAGTCCCCTCTCCTAACCTGCTACGCTGTTTGCAAGCTATGAATGCAGGGCTCTGTCTCTTCCCTCTTCCAAGGGAGGGTAAAGCCATCAGCCCCCCTCCTCAAGGACTCAAGAACTCGGCTTCATGGTTGCAGCAGTAGAGTCAGAGAAGGAAAGCAGACAGACTTTCATTCCCCTGAGACTACTGGGGGGGATTAATAATAGTATCCCCTCCTTCGGTGAATTAAACAATGTCTCCTCCAGGAGCTGAGGTCAGGACCTAGCACAAGGTCGTAAGTACCTGAGTCACTCACTTAATTCCTCTTCAGAGAGTAATGGAAAGCACTGGAGCAACAACTGATTGCCACAGTGACTTTAGATATTTCTCTAAACCTCTTCCTAAAGGACAAATCTCACAGTAGCAATCATGTGCTTACATGCTAAATCATCTCAAACCTGCACAGGACCGAAGGAGAGAGACAGAGACAGAGACACACAGAGAGACAAACAGACAGAGACAGAGACACACAGAGAGACAGACAGACAAAGACAGAGACACTGTGAGACAAAGACAAAGAGAGAGAGAGAGAGAGAGAGAGAGAGAGAGAGAGAGAGAGAGAGAGAGAGAGAAGAAAGAGGGGAGAGGAAGAAAGGGAGGGAAAGAGAGGCAGAGAGAGCTACTTTAAGTCCAAGGGCACGTTTTAGAGCAGATCTGTCTAAATTCACAGCATGACCAGCTAAATTCACACCATGCTCCCTCTTGCTCAGAGACTCATATGACCCGCAGCTCTTTGCATCCTGACTGATGAGGTGCGAGAGGACAGGCTGTAGAAATGTGTTCAGACTCTGTTGTTTTGTGGCTGGCTAGAGGCAATCAAACAGGCCACAGGTGTTTGGACCCAAGAGCTAGCCTCATTATTTGAACCATCTGAGTGCTTAGTTTTCCTGCCTCTTATGATGAAAATTAAAATATTTTCTTTTTTACTTATTGCTTCAAATCAGGGAACAACTTGGCGCTTTCGTAGACTCATCTGCTTTCCAAACAACTCTTGGGAATTAACTATCTTTGGAGCAACTCCCTCCTGAACAGGGTTCTCCAGAATTTGATAGATTTGTTTCTAAGGAAACAGGCTGAAAGACCAGATAAATTGAGAGATAGGTGCATCCACATTTTGTGGTTCTATTGCCCCTTTGCATGTACTGTACATCAGACACACACACACACACACACACACACACACACCACACATCACGCACACCACACACACCAAGCACACCAAGCACATGTACTCCCCTCCCCCACACATAAGGCTATAGGAAATGAACATTTTATGCTCATTCTTAGTTCATCTCCACAGTTACCAGCTACATGCTCCATCTCATGCAGAGCCTTAACTTCAGGGATTCTTCCTGCAACCTTCCTCCATCCTGTCTCTTCATCACGAGCCTTCCATCTGTTCCTTCCTCCGGATTTCGTCTTCAGATGCCCACCTTCCCCCGTGAGGGATACACAGCACAGTGTGTGTGGGGGGGGGGCGAGGCAGGGAGGGAGGGAGGAAGAGAGAGAAAGAACCACAGTTTGTGTTATGCTATCAGTCCAAGGGACAAATAGAGAGTCCATGATTTTCCATATTTGATAGTTCCTTTACTCTGGTTTAGGATACTTTGGAGGAACTCTGTAGGAAAAAGTGCAATTTGTCATCAAGGCGGGTAAATAATGGGCTACGGAGACTGTGAGACTCAGATGCAAGTTTTCTGCTTCTTCCTTTGAAATAGATTATTTGTGTGTGTGGAGGGGTGTGCATCTGGGGGTGTGTATCTGTTTATATAAGCCTGCAGGTATACATACAGTTGTATACATGTGTGTGTGTGTGTGTGTGTGTGTGTGTGTGTGTGTGTGTAGACCAACAGCCAATGTCTGGTGTCTTCATCAATTATTCTGAACCTTATTTTTTGAGACAAGGTCTCTGAATCAAGAGCTTGGGTGTTCAGACTGACTGAGGAGCAAACCTTCTTCTCTCTGCCTCACCAGAACCAGAATTACAGGCCACCACACCAAGCTGGGTATTATTATTGTTGTTGTTGTTGTTGTTGTTGCATCTAGATCTCTACCTCACTCCTGGTCACACCCTCCCACAATCCTTCTTCCCATGCCCCCTTCCCTTCTTGTCTGAAACGGTCCCTAGGCATCCCCCTACCTTGGCACATCAAGTCTCTACAGTGCTAGGCACACCCTCTCCCACTGAGGCCAGACAAAGCAGCCCAGATAGAAGAATATATCCCATGTATACAAAACAGCTTTTGGGACAGCCCCTGCTCCAGGTGTTTGGGATGCACATGAAGACCTTCTGCTACCTATGTGCCACACCAAGTTTTTTTTTTAATTTATTTATTTTATAAAATACTATTATACTTCACAAAATTTGTTACATAATAATATATGAAAAATACATGATTTTTTTCTTTTTTTCTAACAAGGACTGAGGTTTCCACATTTTGGCCTTCCTTCTTTTTGAGCTTCATAAGGTCTGTGAGTTGTTTCTTGGGTATTTAGAGCTTTCTGGGGCTAGTATCCAATTATCAGTGTTTACATATCATGTGTGTTCTTTTGTGACTGGATTACCTCATTCAGGATGATAGTTTCTACTTCCAGCCATTTGCCTAGGAACATCATGAACTCATTGTTTCTAATAGCTGAGTAGTACTTCATTGTGTAAATGTACCACACTTTCTGTATTCATTCCTCTGTTGAAGGACATCTGGGTTCTTTCCAGCTTCTGGCTATTATAAATAAGGCTACTCTGAACATGGTGGAACATGTGTCCTTGTTAGATGTTGGAGCATCTCTGGGGTATATGTCCAAGAGTGGAATAGCTGGGTCTTCAGGTAGTACTATGTCCAATTTTCTGTGAAACCGTCAGACTGATTTCCAGAGTGGCTGTACCAGTTTACATCCCCACCAACAGTGGAGAAGTGTTCCTTTTTCTCCACATCTTCGCCAGCATCTGCTGGCATCTGAGTGTTTGATCTTAGCCATTGTGACTCACACCAAGTTTTTTTAAGTGAAAGCTAGGCATCCTTTTATTTAGCTGAGCCATCTCTCCAGACTTGAAACGCACTATCTTTGACAGTCTATTTATAATATTATATAAACATAATCATAAGCATGCCAGTAAGGAATCCTTAATTGGTCATTTTTTAAAGACAAGTCTTGATTTGTAACCTAAATTGACCTTTATCTTTTGACCCTCCTGCTTCAGTCTCCTGAATGCTGGGATTATGGGTAGGAGCCACATCACTACCTTCTTTTTAATTGTGCTTCTTAAAATCAAATACAAGTGAGGCTGTAGCTCAGCAGTAGAGAGTGCCCCTAAAGTAGACTCTCCCCAGCAGCACACGCAGACAGGGGAAAGAAGTTTTGTAATTATGTGCTTACCAAGGCCCCAGATGAAATCTAGAATTTAAAAAAATGAAAAACAAAAACGACTAAATGATATATATATGGTTGTTCAGTATCATATAATGATAATTATCAAATAAGTTCAAAGCAATAGAAGATGCCTGGGGAGGGGGGTTGTTGTTTGTTTGACTTTTTGTTTTTGTCTGTTTCTTGAGACAGTTTCCCTGTATAACAGCCCTGGCTGTTCTGGAACAGTCTTTGTAGACCAGGACAGCCTTGCATTCACAGAGATCTGCCTGCTTCTGTCTCTGAAGTGCTAGGATTAGAGGCATGTACCACCATGCCCAGCTAGTTTGCTTTCTATAAGTGTAGTATGCCTGTGAGACGTCAGAGAATGTCTTGTGGAAGTCAGTTCTGGTTCTTTTCTTCTATCATGTGGGAGCTGAAGATTGAACTCCAGTTTCCAAGTGCCTTTACCTGCTGAGCCATTTTGCTGACTCTAGAACTGCTCCCCCCCCCCACTCCAGGGCTTCCTTCTGTCACACTAATTAGCTTGGAACTCTCTATGTAAACCAAGCTAGCCTTGAACTCACAGAGATCTGTTTAGCTCTGCGTGTCCAGTGCTGAGATTAAAGAAAGACACTTATCAGGATTCCTGGATCGTTGGGGTGTTCTTTAATCTTCTCAATTCTTCTCTTTCTTCTTTCTTTCTTTTTTCCTTATGGTGTTGGATATTGTGCCCCAAGAATAATGCATGTTAGGCAAGTTACCTACCACTAACCTGTACCCACATCCCTGGTATTGCTGATTTATCAGCATTCAATATTGTTCCTTTCATTTGAGTCCACAGTAATCACTAAAGCTTATTATAAGACATCATCAATTGAGACTGATTGTGTCAACTGCACTTTACACACAAAAGCATGTGCCCCCGAAATATTGATTTTTGAAAAATGGGATTTATCAGGATTCTGGAGGTATTTGCCTCTGCTGGGCTACTCCCAGCATGGTAAGCCTGTCTCTTTTCTTATCCTTTCCTGACACATCATCTCAAGATTGAATTTCATCTTATTTTCTATAGGAGACAGAACAGGCTTGCCTGGAAAGAAAAACATCCCTGGAGAGATTAGGCTCCGACTAATTCTCATTTCCAGTATCTAAAGACAGAGGATTAGATTAAGAAAGGAATAACATAACGCTGTGCTCCATTGTAAACTACATGAGCTCTCTTAATGTATGGCATTTTTAATGTAGGCCAGCCAAGTTGCTTCTTAGGAGCAGATAGATGCTGTGAATGCTATATTGATCACATGCCCTGCAAACATAGGAGGAAGATAAGATGCATAACAGCTTCATAAGAAAAAAAATTACTTCTGTTTTTTTTCTTGTGCTCAGAAAGAAGCATTTAAGATCACAAGTTAAATGTGTGTCTATATGTGTGTTTCTGACTCATGTAATAGGTATTTATGTATACATATATGTATTTGTGTGATTGCTTGAATGTGTGTGTTCACATATGAGCGTGCATCAGAGTATGCACGTGGAGGACAGAGAACAATCCTGGGTGACAATCCTCACCTTCCACTTGGTTTGAGACAGGGTCTCTTAAGTTGTTTGCGGTTGCATGTGCCAGCTAGCTGATCTACAGGCTTCTGGAGAGTGTCCTGTGTTTGACTCCTACCTCATTGAAAGAGCACCAGGAATATAGTGTGCTACGGTCCCAGCTTTATGTTGGTCCTCATATTTATGCAGCAATCACTTTTCCAACTGAGCTCAATTCCCAGCCCCTAAAGTATGTTTTTATGGTTTCAATGTGAAATGTTTCCCACAGACTCATATATTTCAGCAATTGGTCCCAGATGATTAAAGCTGTTTTGGCAGGTTATGGAATATTTTAGACATGAGACATAGCTTTCAGCATCAGGGCCATATGGAAGGAGCCAGTCAGTTGTAACCCTGCCTCACTTCTGGCCCAAGGGCTTTACTTCTTCATCCTCCCAGATTTGAGCAAGCTGCCTTATGGTTTTAGCTAACTTGGACAGGAGCCAGTCTCCCATGATGCCTTTCCCAATATAAAATTGTGAGGGAAAATAAATCCTTCATCTCCTAAGTTCTTTCTGCCAGGTATTTTGTCTTAGTGACTGAAGAAGTGATTAATAGATGTGTGATCACATAAATAGGGATAGGAAGGACAGAGATTCATCTCTGGGTGAGCAGCCAAACACTAATATTTAACATTTAAGCAGAATAAGCCTGGGTGCTGTAATTAGGACGTGAAATGCCCTTTGCCAGCTCATATGTTTGAACACTTGATGCTCAAATGTTAGCATTCGTTTGGAAAGATATGGAAACTAGAGGGGGCAGGGTCTAGCTGGAGGAAGTGAATTATGGCGAGGAGGTAGACTAGAAGTTTTCTAGCCAAGTCCACTTTCCTGTCCAGTCTCTCTGCTTCCTGTTTGACTGAGATCTAAGCAATTCAGGAGTCCCAAGCTCCTGCTACCAGGAATCCAGATGTTGCCCCAACTTCCTTGCCCTGAAACGATTTCACTGCCTTAAAACCGTGATCCAAAACAAACCTTTCCTTCCTTTGCTTCTTACTTATCCTTATCTTTTTATCACAGCAACAAGAAAAATAACTAATGCGCTGGGTTTGCACTTCCTGTCTCTTAGACACAATTGCGGTATCTTTTACTGATCCACTTGTCTTATGTCAGCTTTCTTCCTTTTACCCTGCCCCCCTCCCCGTTTCCTCTTTCTCTTCACTCAGAATATTGTGCTTGTTTTGTTGCAATACAGCCTGAAAAATATCCACGTAGTGTCACCTGCCTTGGCGCATCATCTGATGCTCTGGGTCTGCCCCTCTTTCTGTGGATAGATAATTCTGCCACCCAAAAAGTACCATACACTTCTCCAAGTGTTCCAGATTTGCATATTTGCATCTTCCTAGCTGGTGGCTAGCTAAGGGAAAGGGAGAATGACACCTCTTACTCTGAAATAATTCCTTTAATTATCTTGCCAGCCCTACAATGGAGCACCATTGCAATGGGGTGACATTGATATTTTGGTACTTGCATGGTGCTCTCCTACTAAATGGATCCATTTCCTCCGGGATGGAGAGGGAGGCACATGAAACTCCAGTGGAAAACAGAAACCTCAGGTGCCTGGGAAAGCAGAAACTTGGAAGACTCTTGAATGCTACCTCCTCAGTTTTATAAAGAGAATGAACAAGCATTGGTGGAGGAGACGGGTCCACTGCACCGCTGATCTGGGGACAGCTGAGCTGCCTGCAAGCTATGCAGAGAGCTCCAGGGATTCAGTTTCCTGAGTCATTACCTGTGTTGACATGGGCTCCTGCCATTTTGGAGTCATCCATGCTCTTTCTAAGTAACCCCTCGATGTCACTCTTGTTAGCAAGTCCAATACAGGGTCATTGGCTCACCGAGTTGTATGTTCTTTCTTTTTCTTTCCCCTTTCCCACTCTTCTTTATTCATTCTTCTCTCATACAATACATGCTGACTGCATCCTCCCTTCCTTCCATTCCTCCCAACTCTCCCACCTCTTCTCTCCCCCACATCCACTCATCCTCCATTTCTCATCAGAAAAGAGCAGACCTCCCAGGAATATCAGCTGAACGCATCATAACATGTTTCAGTATGACTAGACATAAGCCCTCACATCAAGGCTGGATAAGGCAACCCAGGAGGAGAAAAGGGGTCCCCAAAACAGACAAAGAAGTTCGACAGTCCCTCTCCCACTGTTAGGAGTCCCACAAGAACATCAAGATAAACATCCATAACATACATGCAAAAGGCTTACCTCAGGCCCGTATAGGCTCCATGAGAGCTGCTTCAGTCTCTGTGAGCCCCTATGAGCCCTGCTTAGTTGATGTTGTTGGCCACGTTCTTATGGTGCCCTTATCCTGCTGGCTCCTACAATTCTTCCTTTCCCTCTTCTGCAAAGTTCACCATAAGGCTAGCTGGAGACAAGTTTTATAGATTTAATTCTCACCCAAACAAAAGGCAAATGAAAAGTTGACTTGAATCCCAAGGAAGCAAATGTTGGCTATGCGATGGGCAGTGTGGCACCGAGTGTCCCAGTGGGGGACCTTAATGGGCCACGGTTTGTAAGGAAGAATCAGGGCTTGATTTTTCCAGACAGTGTTTTGTTATGTTTTCAAAGTCAGCTTCAAACATCTGGCTTCAAATTACCCTTCTGTCTCAGGCTCCAGAGTGGCTGAGACTAAAGCTTCCTTCCACTGTGTCCAGTAGAATAAGAAAGATTTGGCTTGGGTTCTAGCCCCTTCGCTTATTAGCTCCACTTCAGCCCTTATTCCCAACTCTTCTTATTGACCAAAGAATATGATTCTCAGCTGGACATGCAGCTCAACCGTTGAGTATTTGTTTTGGCTTCTATCTCAGCACTAAAAAAATAAATAATATAGAAGAACACTTTATTTTTTCTTAAATTATTAATTTCGTCTTCTACTTGCAGTCACCAGGATTTTAAAAAGAAAGCATTCCATTCTCTCTACATCTTTCAGCTTCTGCCCATTTTGCATCTTCCTCTTACGGCAAGATTCCTTGAAAGAGCTGCCTCTACACATTGTCCCCAGATCTATTCTCCCTTTCTCTTAACTCATCTTCACACAAGCTTTTGTTTCTGTTATTCAACCACAGCCAGGCTTCTCAAGTCCTCCAGCAATTCTCCATGTTTCAAAACGAACGGCTGATTCACATCATTTCAGTCGCATTCTGAATAGATGAATGCTCCTTCTTTCTTAAAACATTTTCTTTCCTGGGATTCTAGTTCACACTCGCACACGCATATGTGTGTACACAACATGGTATTTCATGTGTGTGGAAGCCAAGAACAAATGAACAGAGTCTGTTTTCTTTCACCAAGTAGGCTCTGGGGATCAAAATCAGGTCCTCAGGCGGAACCATCTCTCTACCTAGTCTCAGATATTTGTTACAGCAGGACAAAGATGGTGTTCAAACAGAATTTGTAAGTGCCCACTTCTCCAAAATTGCTTGTTTGTGCAGATCACAGTTCTATGCTTCTAGTAGCTAAATCTAAAGCCGTGGAATCATCTTTACTTCATACTTCATAACCAAGGCATCTGCAAAGTGTTCCTGACTTTTCTTCACAACATCATTAGAATCTACCAGGCCTCCTGCCTCTCAGTCACTACCTTAATTAGATCCAGGCCACTACCCCTTTTTTTTTTCTCAGTCTCCTTTTTCTGTTCTTTAAACATACCAGTGAACTCTCCCTTTGGGGGCCCATTACATTCACTGACCATTTGTAGGGACAGTGTAAATAAATATATAAATATAAGACTATCCACATCTGCTTCCTACAGATTCCTGCTCAAATGTCTTTGAGAGTTCTTTCTGATCCTCTTTACTGAATACCCCCCAACATTCCCTTCTCCCCATAACTGCTTTATTGTTTCACTTGATCAATATCCTCACTGGATTTATTATGATCTTTATTCATAGAATTTTTTCTACCAAGATGCAAATTTCTAACAGGATTTTGCTTTATTCATTGATCTGTTCACCAGTACTTAGAATACGTGGCCTTAACATTTAGTTACTATTTGTTAAGTGGAACAGTGACCAGCCAACATGCCTCTCTCTGAAGACCCTGCCACACGGACAGTGCTGTGCAGAACAAAACCTGAATAACTCCTGGACAATGGAGCTGAAAATGTCTGTTCATCCTAAATAAAATATATACACATCTCATGAAAAAATATGTCCAAATAAATACCAACTACCAACTCATCTCCTGCTTTTTGTGTCTAGTCCTGATAAGTGGAAGTAGAAATGCGAACCTTTTTCACAAAGGAGGAAAATAATGGTGCTTACAGTTTATTAGTATTTCCCAAAGGAACCCAATCAGTATGCATCTTTTCATTTGCTTATTCCATCAACAAATAATTGCTAAGTACTTCTCTCTGTCAATCATACTTTAGAGAGTAGAAAACCGGTGTGAAAGATGCACTAATTTCCCGACCTTCGTGACATTTAAACCCAGAGTAAAAGCAATCATTTTGTGTGTTATTGACACAATGGCTCATGTATTCAAAGCAGGCTCATGTATTCAAAGGTGTAGCTGAGGGTAAATTTGAACTTCTGATTCCTGTCTCCACTGGCAACGTGCTGGCATTATAGGCATGCACCGTCTCTGGTTAAATTATCTTATATTCAAGAGATACTTGAGGAAGTCTCACTGACTTGGTACCAGATCCACAGCTAGTTCAAGGACAGATATTTCTGAAATGCAGATGCAGTGTGGGAGTAGGACCAAATTTTCTGCATGTCTACAAAGCTCTCAGGTTCTGTTGGTGTAGTGATCACACTCCAGTTAAACTCCCAGTATAAAAGATACTGTCAAGGAAAATAGGCACTTCTAGTTATTCCCTTATCCATTCCTGAACCACAGCATAGCAAGAAATATAATTACTGCAGATGAAGCAACTTTCAAGGGATCATGACTTGGGAGATCTGCCGGAACTCCCAAAGCTGATGATACAAAGAGATTCAGCTGGAAGTCAACCAGAAAGATGCAAGGCTACTAAGAAATTGCAGTTCCTAGGGAGGGGAAGCCTCCCAGTTATAGGGGCTTATTATTCTTATTTATTTATTTATTTATTTATTTGTTTGTTTATTTATACATACATACATGCATGCATGCATGGGTGTTTGGCCTGCATGAATGCATGTGCACCACATGCATGCAGTTTCTGTGGAGACCAGACAAAGAGATCAGAACTGGAATTACAGATGGTTGTGAGACACGATGTGGGTACTAAAGACTGAAACCAGGTCTTCTGGAAGAGCATCTCTTACGCACTGAGCCATTACTCCAGCTGCCTTCATTCCATCTCTCCAATCTCCCTATAGAGGATTATTAAGGTCTGAACAGAGCCTTGGGGTGGGGGAGACCAAAATTAGAACAAGGCTGTAAGGTAGGAGCTGGGACTCGGGATACAGGATAATTCCTCATCACAGTATCATAAGAAGACTGACCTGGAACCTGAACTCAAGGTACTTAACTTCTTTTTGGTGGAGTAGAGTTGATGCAGAGCCCAAGTCTGTCGTTTGTGGCTGTAGTTTGGGGTTGAGTCATTTGAGGAGCATCATGGCAAGAGGAGGACTTTTGGGACAGGGAACTAAGCAGTTTCCTCAATGCCTCTCTGAGAAATTCTTAGAACTCACCAAAAGCTTTGTTTTGAATGGCATGGTACCAAATGGGAAATTTAATATTAATTATTGGCTCGAGATAAAGCAAATAAAAACATCCACTCCATTGGTTTCTTTGTAATCTGCCAGGCTAAAAAGCACGTAGATATGAACTAATATTAAGAAGAAAGAGATGGGGGACAGATCTGTAGGGGACTGATAGAAGAGACTGACAAACGAGGACAGACTATCTGTTATTCACTGACAATGCCTGCCATGAAATAAAAGGAAACACGACAGACAGAATGGAACCAGAAAGGCTGTGAGCAAACCACTATTTTCTAAGTGGAGTTCACAAAAACTGGAGTCTTAGGCTTTCGTTCTGCAAACGCCCTGAGCAGAGTGGCCAAGAGAGCCTGACGTAACTCCTTCAAAATGAGCCAGAGAAACAAGGGTGGCTCTGTTGATTTGGAGGCTGTACATGGGAGAACTCTTGTAGAGAGGGCATGGCTTTGTAAGAGCCTGGTGATGTACTGTCCAAAATCCTGCTCTGCACATCATTTCTCTGGCTCTCAGTGTCATCATCTATAAATGATAAACCACCCACATCATGGAACTGTGGTGAGAAATACATTACTTCATGCATTCAAAATGCCTGCATCACAACTAGGCTCAGTGCTAGCGTTAGGTAGATGTTATAGTTCCTGCTGCTGTTACACCAGGAGGAGACACAAGAAACATGAGAGCCCAAAGCCCTCATTTACTTTTTAAATTTTTTTGTATTAGATGTGCTGTATTTATATTTGAGATGTTATCCCTTTAACCTGACCTGCTCACATCCCCTCTCCGCTTCCATTTGCCTTCACAAAGGTGTACTCCCTCCGGTTCTCCCCTCCACCCCATTGCCTTGTCATTCCCCTACATTGGGAAAACATGCCCTCTCTGGACCAAAAGCCTCTTCTCACATTGATGCCAGACACTGGTATTTTCAGCTACATATGCAACTGGATCAATAGGTCTCTCAATGTGTGCACAAAGATTGGTGTTTTACTCCATGAGAGTTTTGGAGAGTTGGTTGGTTGATAATGTTATCTTCCCATGAAGTTGAAAATCCTTTCAGCTCCTTAGGTCCTTTCTTTAGCACCTTCATTGGGGTCCCGGTGTTCAGTCTGATGGTTAGCTGCAAGCATGCTCAGCTGTATGTATATGACTCTGACATAGTCCCTGAGGAGGCATCTCTATCTGGTTCCTGCCAGTCAGTACTTCTTGGGATCAGCTATAGTGCTTGGATTTCGTGACTGCATATGTGGTAGATCCCAAGGTGAGGCAAAAACCCTCATTTACTAGGACAAAAGCCTGAGATATAGAGACAAGCTGGGGGCTGGAAAGATGGCTCAGAGGTTGAGAGCACTGACTGTTCTTCCAGAGGTCCTGAATTCAATTCCCAGCAACCACATGGTGGCTCACAGCCATCTGTAATGAGATCTGATGCTCTCTTCTGACATGCATATGCAGAACACTACATATAATAAATAGATCTTTAGAGACAAGCTGCAAGGGGGGAGTGCGCCAGGTCACTGACAAGCATACAGCAGAGCAAAGAACAGAAAACAAATCTCCTGAGATGTGTTCTTCCTACAACACACCAGAAACTGTTCTTTGTTTAAGTAGTGTGTGTGTGTGTGTGTGTGTGTGTGTGTAAGCACACTTTGCAGTTTTGCAAGAGTTCATTCTCCCTTCTACCTTGATAGTCCTGTGAGTTGAATTTAGACTGTCAGGCTTTGTAACAGGCACTTTTACCCACTAAGAAATTTTGCCACTCCAACACACAATTATCTTAAAAATTGTTTTTGAGACGGGTCTTTCTACACAGTCTTTGCTGTCCTACAACTCACTCTGTGGACTAGGATGGCTTTGCACACAGAGAGTTCCATCCTCCTTTCCATCCTGAGTGCTGGGATTAAAGTCATGTGCGTCACCACCACTTGGCTCCCCAACTTCTTATGTCACGTTCCACGGGTGAAAATCCTTCAAACCCTCACACTAGTGTATAATCACTCTAACAGTTGTATGGGGCAATACTTTCACTAACTCTAACATCGCATATTCTGCTCTTTAAAAATAAATAAATGAATGAATAAATAGTTGTGGGGACAGAAGGATAAGAACTGAGCAAAACTAGCTGGAGAATGTGACAATTAGCCTAAGAGTCTGTGACAAGATCTAGAAGCACTCAAGGAAGAAACCTCTGGGTATACTGTGAGGGAGTTTCTTTACTGGGTTCGTTGATGTGGAGAGAGCCAACATGTATAGGAGTCATAACATGTCATGGTCTGGGGTTTGGGGTTGGCAGCAGACAGTGTGACCTGCACACTCCTGTTCCTCACACCAAGACTTGCCCACTGTGATGGCCCATATCCCTTCAAACCAGGAGCCCAACTAACCCTTCTTTCCTTAAGTTGCTTTGGCCAGTATTTTGTCACAGTCATAAGAAGAATAATAAATAGAGAACCTCTGAGAGGCATGATGGTTTGTACTATACAGTAGACAGAAGAGGCAGGATCTTTTCTAGTTAATCTAAAGAACCATATCCCTTTCATCCAATCTTATTGTTCTCTGCTCCTATTCTACAGGAAGCATGGGCTTAAAGAAAGAAAGACACCAAAGAACAGACAGAACCCAGATCTCTCTGCTCACTGGACATGCTTGAACTGAGAAAACCCCAAGTGGCATGTGAGGTTAAACATCTTGAGCAAGACAAGACAGAATTAAACCCGGCTTGATCTAAAAGAGGCCAGAAAAATGGCAACCCTCCTCACACATAACAGCATTTAAGAAGAGGGAAGGAGATGAGTGAGAAGTAAAAACAAAACAGAAAAAAAAAAAACACTATTATGTTTGTTGTCCTAAGTTCAGAAAACTCAATAGACTCTTTACATTTGTAGTACACACACAAGGGATGTTGATACAGGAAGGAAAAGCAAGCGTGAATAATTAAAGAAGCAACTGCAAAATGATTGCATGTTATTATGTAATACTATACATGTCCATAGAAACATAATAGATTTCTGTACTACTGTTAAAAATCAAGAAACACATCTGTAAGGAAAAGATGACGGGGCACCAATGAAAGGAAAAGTCACTGAAAGGAAGAGTCACAGGGCACCAATGTTGTGAAAGGATAACGATCCGAGTCACGGCACCAATGTTAGGGGAAGGATGAAGAGAGTGGGGGGCATATGGCCCATGGAGGTGCGGCTGAGGCCTGAGGGCAAGGGAGATGCCTCTGGGGGGTCCATGTTGAGAATCCCTTCCCTGAGGGACCAGCCACACGACAGTATAGTATGGAATAGAGTTTATTCAGGTGGGAGAGAGGGGGAAGGGAAAGGGGAGAGTAAGGCTGCAAGAGCACAAGGGCAAGAGAGGCCAAGAGAGAGAGGAGGGGTCAAGCAGCTCCTTTTATAGTGTCAGGTCACTGGGGCGGAGCATACCTGGCCACTGCTGGGTAATTGGGGGTGGGGTATACCTGGCTGTTGCTAGGTAACTGAGGGGTGGGGTTTACAGAATCCCAACAATATCTATATACATTGACAAAAAAATTCAGATGTGTATCTTTCCTCATAGCATCCACAAAGAATTACTTACACATTTTTCTATTTAGCTATTTTAAGTGAATGAGATCAAACTCATGATTCTTTTTAATGTCTGAGTTCTTTCATTTAATATGTTTTCAAAGGTTTATCTGTATTGTAAGATACATTAATGCTATTTTTTTTTTAGAAAATAATATTCCAGCACTTGGATATACCACATTCTACTTGCCCATTCTTAAACTGATGAAGGTGATTTTGAACATAATTCCCTTTTTGTTGTTTGGAATAATGATACTGAGAATTACTTGTGTACAGTTTCTAGATGAATGCGTATTTTCAATCATCTTTTTCAATTTTTAATTACATTTTAAAAATTTTACTTTACATGTAGGGGTGTTTTGCCTACCCATATATCTGTTCATCACACGGGTGTGTGGACTCACAAACAGTGTGAGCTGCCATGTGGGTGCTCAGAATTGATCCCAGGTCCTCTCGAAGAACAACCTGTGCTCTTAACCACTGAGCCTCCTGTCTTATGTCTATTTTCAGTCCTCCTGGGTTATCAGATTACCAGAAATTCCACCCTTAAGTATATAACATCTGACCTCGTGGGTAAACAGATGTAATGGAGTCCTTCAGTTAAAAAATGTCAAGGATAATAATTGCAAAGATGATGGCTGGATGGAAATTTAAACTGTATTTAACCATTGTTATATGATTATGAGTCTTACTGGTAAATGAATCATTAGGAAAATCTCTCAGAGTTATTGTTCTTTGGTGCTAAGGTTCCGACTCTAGGGTTAGGGTTAGAATGTGAGAGGCACCTTCGCCATATGCATTCTACTACTGAACTCCATGTCCAGCTCAAGTAAAGCTGTTTTTTCATCATTGCTTGGTTATTTGTTTGATGCTGAGAATGAAGCTAGAGGTCATTCTAGGCTAGTACATTAAAACTAAGGTATAACTTCAGCCTGATAAATCTGTTCGTATTAAATCATTTTTCTGATTCTATGGGTAGAATCTTGGCACATAGGAGGCAAGTATTCTACCACTGAGCTACATCCCCAGTCACCCTCAGAATTATTATAGAATTTCTAAAGCTTTGAGTGTGGTAAAACCCTCAGAAAAGATATGAGGTCATTTGGATCAGCTGTTAGAATCATGAAATGCTTCTGAAAATGCAGTAATCGCCACTAAAAATATTTTCATGGAGGGACTGCAGGGATGGCTCAGCAGTTAAGCATGATGCTTTCTCCTTTTCCATAGGAGATGTGTTCAGCTCCCAGCCAACCACCTGTAACTCTAGTTCCAGCGGGATCTGACACTTGGCCACCCTAAGCTCCTGTACACTCATGGTATCTTCTCACCCACACACACACATAAATGCAAACATTATTCTTAAAGATTAAAAATGGGTTTGTTTTGTTTTGTTTTTGCAAGGAGAAGGAGATAGCTGACTTAATGAAGTGCTTGCTTTGAAAACACAAGTTCCCAAAGTTCTGTCTTCATAGTCCACATAAGAAAAGTCACGCGTGGTGGCATCAACTTGTGATTTCAGTGCTAGGGGCAGGAGACAGATGTTTTTTAAATCCCTGGTACTTACTAGCCAGTGAGCCAAGTGTACTTGGCAAGTTCCAGTAAGTTAGAGGGTGGGGGATGATGGGGGGAGAGGAGGGGGAAGAAAGGAAATAACAAAAAACTGGATAGGCCCTGGAGAACAGTACTTGAGGTTGTTCTCTGGCGTTAACATATATACACGCCTGTGTGCATATCCGCTCAAACATGCATACACACATAAGAGTATGGTCAAGAGTTTTGAGACTTAGTATAAAGCCACGTGTGTTGTACTCACTAGTCAGATTAAGACATGGAATATTTCCATCATTCCCAGGCTCCTTCCCAGTCTGAATTCCTGGCATTAGGAAAACAATGTTCTCCATTATGTTCAATGATTACTTCTATCTAGATCTATCTCCCTTAAACGGAAGCGAGCGCTTTATACTGGTCTGCATCACTTCTAAAGGGATCTGGAAAGATTTGTTCATACTGTCGTGTGAAGGATGAGGAGAAAGCCTCATGTAGGACATTAGGGTTGTCACTGTCTGGGAAGAGATTTACAAATAAGTTACAAATAAAACAAGAATGAACTTTGTAGTGCTGGATTGAACTTGGAGACTTTGATACAAATTCAAGCTGCATTCTTTTTCTGCTCTGAGACATGAGCACATAGCTACTGGCTTAAAAGGAACAAGTAGGGCCTGTTTCCGTTGGTAGAGTGCTTGCCTCATGGAACCTACCAGAGATCTTCACATCATAATAACAGGACTGGAGTTTTGGACTAGGAAAGTGAAGCAGTTTGTTTTACAGCCTTGCAATGTTGGGTGTCAGTAAAGAAAAGGCAAAAATATAGCCGTGTGTCCATGTGGCACAAAACTGCTTTTTATATTCCCAATTTTATTCATCTTCTCCTCCCGGACTCAGTTCTCAGTAGTGGAATTCTTCAGACAAATGCAGTCTTCTGGTTGTCTAACATTGTTCTCTCCCCAAATTGCCCGTCTCATTGGTTCAGGATGCAATTCACATAATCTATATGCTAGGGCTTGAGATTCCTTCCCTTTCTGATATATGGGCTCTATCACATAGCAGACTTCTATAATTTTTCACTCCTAAGATGTACTGAGAGTACCTAACTGGTTCTCAGCCTTCCAAAAGCTGTGACCCTTTAATATACTTCTTCATGCTGTGGAACTGTAAAATTCCCCACCATAAAATTATGTTTTTGTGACTTGATAACTGTAAGCTTGCTACTGTTATGCATCCTAATGTAAAGATCTAATATGCAGGATGTCTGATCTGTGACCCTTTGGGGTGGACTTTCGTCCCACAGGTTGAAAACCATGGGCCTAGCGAGACAAGCAGGCACCAGCTGCCAACTAGAGCAGACAGCAGCCTAAGTGCCTCCTGCTTATCAGACCTTCCTTGGTAATGCCAGATAAATTGTCCACTGTAATGACGTCTTTAGCTTGGAAGATGGTGGCATACACGTGTCCTCCACACAGCTGAGGCAATGAGAAGAATCAGAGCAGCAAAGCAGAAAATATACGGCAGGACAGAAATGAAAGGAGCTCTGCAAATTAAGGGAGGCGCTAGAACAGCTAAAAAGCCCAGAGACAGCTCCGAGAAAGCACAAGCCTGCAGAGTGAAGCCAGCCAAAGCCTAATGAAAGACTGGCAGCCTCCCACTGTAGGAGAAACACATAGTTCTTGGAAATCTGAAATCTGCTACCAGGAGTTGGTCTGAAAGCATCAGGGAGGAAACATTTTAGCCCTGCTCGTGGTCTTTCAGAGAGCTATTGCCAGGAGACTTCTTAGGGATTGACTTAACACTGGGGCTCAGAAAATAAAAACAGTCATTCAGGATCCCAAGATGTAACCTGCTACAGTAACTGCTGGGTGACAGCAAAGGCGGTCTTCGAAAGGTTGGCTGTCTACCACCTCTAGAGCAAGCCTCGACGTGCCCATTCACTGTGGAACACCCTCGGAGTTAGTTACCAGCACTAGGTGCACGTTTTAAAAATTGTCTAGAGTAAAAGTAGGTCTTTTGCAGAGGACACACATTTCACAGGCCCTGCCCAATAAGGACGAGAAGCAGGGCTTAGCCAACATATAGGACCAAACTTTGTTGTGAAAACATAGAGGAGTTACAGTAGATATCAGTTGATTTCAATATTAGAAAACCAGAAAGTAAGCGTCTCCCATCTACGTCAGTAAAGAAGAATCATTTGACTCATTTTTCTTATCTCTTATTTAATTTCATCATCATCATTATTTTTTTTCAAGACAGGGCTTTTCTGTTTAGTCCTGGTCACCTTGGACCTCACTCTGTAGCCTCGAACTCACAGATACCTGCTTGTTCCCATTTCCTGAGTGCTGTAATTAAAGACATGCACCGCTATTGCCTATTGCTTAGCTTACTGAGTTTTATTCTGTACTTGGATTTAAGTTCATGTTCTTTTCTCTTTCTCTGTTGGAGAGAGGGGAGAGGAAGGGGAGGGAGGGAGAGAAGGGGAAGGGAAAGAGCGAGAGGGAGAGGGAGAGTGAGACACTTCTGAAGTACAAACTGACCTCAAATTCATTGTATAGATAGCAGTGAACATAAAAATTCTATTTTTAATGTTTTTCTTATTATGTATTACGTGTGTGAATCTCTATATACATACATATGTGGAGGCTAGAAGAGGAGTTTAGATGTCCTCTGTAATTCTTTTCTATATTCCTTTGAGATAGGATCTCTCCCCGAATCTGAGGATCAAATATATATATTTGGCTAGGCTGTTAGTCAGCAAAGTCCAATAATCTTTTTGTTCCCCCTTCACAATGCCAGGGCTTCAGGAACATGCAAGATCCTCATGGCTGTGTAGCAAGTACTCAGCCATTGTGCCGCATTTCTAGTCCATTCCTAAATCTGTAGAGAGATGTGTGCATTGTGTGCATCGAGATAAAAGAGACTTTTAGAACCCCAAGTAGAAATGACCAGAAAAGAATCATTTCATGTCATATTAGAGTTAAATTATCAAAAGACCGGAGCATAGAAAGAATATTGAAAGTTTCACAAGAAAAAGTCATTTGTACAGGTCAGCCCATCAAAATAACAGCATATTTCTCAGCAGAGATTCTTAAGGCCAGAAGGTTATAGAATGTCGTGTTTCAGGCCCTGAAAGAAAATACATGCCAACCTTAGTAACATTATCCAGAAAAATATCACAGAACAAAATAAATAATAAAGGTTTTCCAAGGTGAGCAGAAAACTAAATTAGGAATTCATGACCACTAAACCAGCACTATAGAAGATGCTTGAATAAATCATACAGAGAGGTAATAAAGCAAACACAGAAAAGGACACAGCAACGTAATAATAATAAAAATGGACAGCAAGTGTGAGACTGGGAAGAATCATGCAGTATTAACTGAATAAATAATCAAAAACTATCAGAAGAATATATAGGGAAAAACAAACAACTTCAAAACAAGGATAAAAAAAAAGCAGCAAGAAGATAGAAACAGGAGAGACTTTTAATAATAGCTCTGAATGTAAATACTCTTAATTTTCAGTTAAAAGACACAGAGCAACTCTTGCTCTTGCCTTCCTGCCCCTGCTCTGTCCTCCCATTCCCCTCCCCCCTCCACATGCTCATGGCAGGCCTCTACTTCTCTACTCTTTTTCTGCCTTTCTCTGCCTCTACTATCCACTTGACCCCCCCCCCATCCTCTAAATAAATTCTATCCTATACTAAAAAAATGCAGAGGAGATGACTGGTTTAATAATCAAGACCCAACAATAGGCTGGCTGGAAGAAATTCATCTCTGCAGGAACTACATGCAGATTGAAAGTAGCTACACTCATATCTGAAAAAGCCAAAATCCGAAGAGAAAAAGAGTCACTATATACTAATAAAGAGAGAAAATCAAGATGATGCAATGATTTGAATGTGTGTGCATGCACTAAATAAACATCATTGAACTAAGTTTTATGAGTCAAAATCTATAGAACATAATGGAGAGGTAGGCCATAGTACTATAATAGTGGGTGAGTTCAGTTTCCAACTCTCACCAACAAATAAGACACCTAAAACCTTAACAAAGAAGTGTCAGACTTACATTAAACACTGGAGGTCTGTGTGGCTAGAAAATTGCTTCAGCAGTTAAGAGTACATAACATTTGTCACAGTTAGGGCTTCTATCACTGCAATAAAACAGCATGGCCTAAAAACAAGCTGGGGAGGAAAAGGTTTAGCTTACACTTCCATATCACTGTGCCTCATTGAAAGAAATAAGGACAGGAACTCAAACAGAGCAGGAACCTAGAGGCAGGGGCTGATACAGACGCCATGGAGGGATGTCACTTACTAGCTTGTTTCCCCTGGCTTGCTCAGCCTGCTTTCTTATAGAACCCAGGTCTACCAGCCCAGGGATGGCACCACCCACAATGGCCTGAGCCCATGGCCTGGGCCCTTTCCTATCAATTACTAAGTAAGAAAATGTTCTGCAAGCTTGTCTGAAGCCTGAACTTATGGAGACATTTTCTTAACTTAGGTTCCTTCTTCTCATCTGTCTTTAACTTGTGTCAAACTAACATACAACTTCCCAGCATGCCCCTTGTTCAGAGGACCAGAGTTCTGTTCCTGGCACACATATTACATAGCTCACAACTGCCTGTAACTCCATCTCCAGGGAATCTGATGCCCTCTTCTGGCCTACTTGAGCACTGTACTCACAAACTCAAACCCACATACAGACTATTTTGAAAAACTGTATTCCACAAATTGGAGCATCTAGGAGAAAAGATACATTTTTAGAAAAAGTATGACCTCCCAAATTTGAGCCAAGTGGATTGGATACAAGACAAATCCAATGTCAATAACAAACAATGAAATTACAGCTGAAGTAAAAAGAAAAGAAATCTACCAGCAGAGGAAAGCCCAGCAAATTGAAAAGAAAAATAGCACCAACACTCTTCAAACGATTTCACAACATAGAAAGGGAAAGACAGGCTTCCAAAGCTTTTCTACTAAGCCAGTATTATGCTCATAACCCAACACAGTAAAGACAAAAAAAAATGATAGCGTCATACCTGTGTAAAAATCACAGGTGCGAAGATCAGCAGTTGCATTAGTTGTCTATTAAAAATATAGAAAATTATTAATTATTTATTGACATTTAACAAATTATCCCCCAAATTTAAACTTAGCCTTATATAGCACAGGCTATTTTTCTCTTTTCTATTTGCGCTTGCATAGATAATGCCTCAATATATCACTCAGCCTGAACTCACACTCTCCATGTAACCCAGGCCTTGAACTCGTGACCCTCTTTTCTTGGTCTTTATAGAGCTAGCTTTACAACCCAGGTACCACCACACCATACCCCCTTTTAAACCTCAAAGTTCTGAGTATACTTAGTCTGAATCACCCCATTTGGAGTTTCTTACAAGGTTGCAAACAAAATGTTGGCTGAGGCCATTATCATGTGACGGTTTAAGAGGAGCAGAATCTATGTCTGGGTTCACATTCTTGTTGGAATTCATTTTCACTGAGGCTATTGGACAGAGGGCCTCAGTTACTTGTTGACTGTTGACCATATGCCAACTTCAGTTTCTTGCTACATAGGTCTCTCCATGTAGAAGTTTATACTGTATCTGCTAGCTTCAGCAGAGAAAGTAAATGGGGGGAGGGAGCAGAACAGTAAGTTGCTAACACACTACTTTATAAACTAACCCTCGAAGGGCAATCTTTTACCTTTTTGGCCTTTTTTTTTTTAAAGACAGAGTCTCACTATGCAGCTTTGGCTGGCCTGGAACTCACTTTGTAGGCCAGGCTAGCATCTAACTTACAGAGATTCCCCCTGGCTTTGCCTCCTGAATGCTGGGATCAAAGGCGTGTGCCACTATGCCTGTCTCCTTTCACTTTTCTAAATTCTCTTTCTATAGACAAGTCACTAGAGGGAGGGCATTTATAATAGATGTCGAGATCAGCAGGAGCCATGTCTGCACAGCCTAACTTCAGTCTTCCAGTAACTTATGTTCCTCAGATACAAAGTTCATTTGCCCGCTCCTCAAAATCTGCTTTCGTTGTCAGTTCAGCTCAGAACCCAGGGGTTTTATTATCTCGATTTGATTTAGGGGTGTTTGAGATTCTTTTTTGGAGATTCATACAATTAAGCAGACTTGCAAAACAAAGAAAAAAAATTCTTACTAATAGTGGAAAGTCAGACAGAATAAGAAAATTGTTAAAGTGTATACGCATCCCTGTTCCAAATGAATGAAATCAGATCCACATAAGAGTTTCTGGCCCATAGCAATTCTGAAATCCAGTCATTCGAGCTGGAAATTTCTTAATTAGGTTTCATGCCTTGGGAATAATTTTTCACAGTAGTAAACAGCATTTTCCAAGCTTTTGCTTCCATTCTCTGAATATTCCTTCATTTTAAAATAAAAAAAAAGCACGTTTGGAAATGTGTAGTTTCCTTAGTCTACTTACTGTGAGTAAGATTGAGATCTGTTTCCTTATTTTTATAGTCTTTCTGGAATTTTTGTGAGTCTCACTAAATTTTACTACAATAGACAAATCATATATACGATTATATTTAAAGATATATTTGTTTATTTTTATGTGTCTGAAAGTTTTGCCTGCGTGTATACAAGTTATATGTACACATCCCTGCCCGGTACCTTGGAAGTCAGAAAAGGGCATCAGATCCTCTGCAACTGGAGTTTCAAATGGTTGTGAGCCACATGTAGGTGCTGGGAACTAAAGATGCTCTCTCTTCAAGAGCAGTAATTGTTCTTACCCACTGAGCCATTACGCCTGCCATAATTGAATCCTAAAAGACAGGGTTCTGATAGCAGTAATAGAGTGTAGGAGGAGAGAGAGAGCCAGGTGACTGCCGTCAGGACTCAGGACCTGCCCACAGATGGCTGACCACCCAGAACAGCCTCACAAGCGCTCTTCCACCCGAGCCCACAGAGACAGAACCGAATCACTGCCATCAGAACTCACTGCCTGCCCTCAAAGAGCCAAACACCCAGGAGCAATCTCTGTCCTGAGCCCATGGGCCCTCAGACCCTCAGGAGAGACAGGCTCCAGTCAGAGACAACAAGATCACCTATAATCAAAACACCACCCACTGAGCACACATGGAGAGACCTATGGCTCCAGTTGCATATGGAGTTGAAGATAGCAGTGTCTGCCATCAATGTGGGAAGAAGACTTTGGTCCAGGGAGGGCATGTTTTCCCAATGTAGGGGAATGCCAGTGCAATGGGGTGGAGAGGGTGATTAGGAGGGAGTGCAGCTTTGTGAAGACAAGTGGAGGGGGAGAGGAGATGGGATATGGGTGGGGAAGGGGATAACATTTCAAATGTAAATACAGAGAGTATCTAATAAAAAATAGAATGTAGCAGTAACAGTGGCAGCCATACCAGGACACTTGAACTTAACAAAGCTGTTAAAGAAATAAAGAAAAAACAAAGCTTTTCCCTTAGACTTCTTTTAATCCAGACCAGTGAAAAGTACCACAGCCATTAGGTTGAGGCCTTCCTTTTCAAATAATCTGATCAAGTAACTCAGTTACAATTGTGCCTGGCAATTTATCTCTTAGTGCATTCAATCAAGATCTAGGAAAGCTGACAAACAGATTGACTATCACAATCACCATGGCTACAGAAAGCCATTTCTTCACTTCAGTATCTTTTACTCTCTCAATCAATTTCTTTTTCACCTCTTGTGGCTGGAGAAGTAGCTCAGTTGGCAGAGAGAGTCCTTTTGTACGCAAGGCCCTAGGTTCACTCTTCTGCACAAGATAAACTATGGCAATGCAGTGCTAAGAGGGTAGATGAAAGCAGATGAGAAGTCCAAGATTATCCTTGAACTTGAAACTAAAAGGCTGAAAACGATGTTGAAAAATACCAATGGGCAACCTAGCAATATGACTAAATGAACTAGAAAATCAAACCCAAAATTTGAAGAAGCAAAAAAAATAAGACCATGGGGAAGAGATGAAATGGAAGCTAAAACATCAATAAAATCAAGAGGTTAAATGATTCTCCACTCAGTCTAACAGCGGTGGTACATGCCTTTAATCCCAGCACTCAGACGGAAGATACCCTCCGGGGGTCTTTCATATCTATTTATGTATAACAAATTAGACCAAAATTTAGAGGCATGAAGTACTTCTTAAAATGTCTTAGTTTCTGCACTTTAGGATTCAATCGACAGCACAGGCTCCAGTTGACTCACAGCTCAACTAGAGAAGCGTCTGCCTTCAAACTCATCCCTGTAATTCATAGGATAGTTTCTCACATGCTTTTGACTAAGGGTCTCAGATCATTAATGGTGGTTGATCAGAAGCAATATTCATTTCCTTGTTACCTGAATCTTGTTGTTGGGAATCTCATAGACATTTATAACCTAATCTTAGAAAAACCGTCTTTATTCATGAGAAGAAAGTCACTAGATCCAACCCAACCCAAAAGGGAGGGCACTAAACAAGGACATAAAGCCAGGAGGTGAGCATCACTTAGGACCATTTTGACATAGTTTTCCACAGTAATAAATAGGATTCAAAATGAAACACAGTGACAGAAGAAAATTTATATTGAAAACAAACAAAAAAGCTAACAAACTGCAGCAGAGTATCAGTGAGCTGTGAGACAAGCAATTTGTGTAATGGGATGTCCAGAGGAGACGCAAGGTGGAGAGGCACAAAAATATTAGAAAAAATAGGAGCCTCAAATTTGTTCACAGCTATAAAAACTGCAGGTACAAAAAAAAAGCCATATAACCTCAAACACAACAAATAGAAAGGTAACCACCAAGCACCTCATCATCAAATTGCTCAACACCAGTGATAAAGAGGAACTTTCCAACACAGAAAAAGACATTCTATACAGAGAAACAAAAATAAGGGTAATAACAGGTTTTCCACCAGAACTAATACAAACAAGAAGACATTGACACAGCATCTTTAAAGTGTTGAAAAAAATGTCAATGTACAATTCCATTCCGAGTTAAAGTATTAAAAAAAAAAAAACTAGAGGATTATCAGTCTGCTGCTTCAGAGGAGGTAGAAAAGAAAGCCTTCTCCCCCATTCTTCACAGTACCTGCAACTAAGAGCTCTAGAAAGTATATATAAAACAAACAAACCTAAGAAGATTCAGAAAAAATTGGAACAAGAGACTGGCCGTGGAACCCAAAGAACTTAGGAACCCAAAGAACAATGAGTTATTGAGTTATCTTGCTTTTTTGGCCTCAGTAATCTCATAGTTGAAGCCGAGGAAGCCAAAAACTCAGAGAAGCTAACAGGGAAAATTTCTGGTTTCTCTAGCAGCGGGATCAGAAAAACGGGTAGCCTACCAAGACAGGATTCTTTCATATGATATTCCTCCAAACGAGTCAAGCACTACTGGGAAATCTATGATGACACCGCCTGTATTGGCAGACCTTTGTTTCTAGGCGCACCTAATAATGAGGTTTCTCACTCTATACACCAAGACGTTTTCAGGGTAACTATCTGGGACTTCCATCAAGGCTAGTTAATAACAACACCATCCATATTATCCATGGAAACCATATGAAAAGTTTCAGTTTCTATCCTACTGATATGTCAGAATTACTATACCATCTTGCCTTTCCTAAGTATGAATAAGCCAAAGGAGGCTTATCAAGGAGTCAAAATGTTAATGAATGGTAATAACATTACCCATACTAACCATGTCAGTAGAGTGTGTGTGAGCAACAGTAATCAGTCATTCTTATTTTCTCAACCAGAGAATATAAATGAAGATTCAGTAGAGATATGAACATCCATTTTTCACCTATAACTGATGAGTGGCCCCATTCTTGAATGTCAACAGAGATTGAATGGGGAACCAAAAAATACCACGCCTCACATGACAGTAATATGGAGGTAGAGAGTTCATTGATTCTTGAAAACAGGTGCTTAAATAAAACCTAGTAAAACATAGTGCTAGAAATATTCAGATTTCAAACAAAAAGTATGGGTTATGCTAAGAGTTAGGAAGATCTCAAATTAATTGTAAAAATCAGTCAATAAAACGCCCTGGGGCAAAAGAGGGAGCTGAAAGATTTTAAGAGCTAGAGAACCAGAGAGTTTGTAGTGAGATCATATATCCTAGTAACATCAGGAGCCTCACCAACATGACCATTCTATTGTATAAGGATGACAACAGTAGACATGCCAAAGTGAATGGGGAGAAACCCATGAGCTTTACAACCACACAAAAGGAACTATAGGCAACCAGGAAAAGCTGAAGTAGAAGAACTGGTCTTCCTCAAGGAACAGTATACCAGTTGGTTGTCCAGTGTCAAATGGTCAGTCCTGAAATCACATACAAATGATGTCATATGAACTCAACACATAATATTTAGAAATATATATGTATGCATGTATACATATGTGCATGCAATAAAAATTACTGAAAAAGGGAGGTCATGAATTTGGAGGAGAGCAGGAAGAGGGATATGAGAGGGATCGAAGGGAGCAAAGAGATGGGGAAACATAATTAAATTACTAACTCAAACATAGACAAAAAAATCCTGACTCTGAAGAATTAAAAAGAAACAGGTGCTATATGTCAGAATTATCTGATCTAGAGTTTGAATTTGAACTGTATTTGCCATACAATATTTCAATAAACAATAATAAATATGAGTACAACACGTATAGAAGTCAGAAATTCTCAGAAAAGAAGCCAAGATATAAAGAAGATCCAAATGCCATTTCAGAATTCAAAAATCTCAAAAGCAAGATAAACATCTCAAAAAATGGGTTTAGTAGCAGAGTGAGATGAAGAATCAGTGAACTTAAAGCAAAACACAAACCAAAAACCAAAAAAAGAAAAAAAAACACAGAAATTAACCAATCTGAACAACAGAGAGAAAATATACCGGGGGCGGGGTGGAAGGACAGTGCCCAATTGCCTAACAACAGAGATTCCACACACATGAGAAACAGACACTGATGAAATTTCTAGGGGAAATGGGCAGTTCTATGTCTAATTGGATATTTCAATAACAATTCTCAGTAATTCATGAGACAAGGAGACAGGAAATCAGTAAGGACATAATTTAACTCAATAGTACCATCAATCAGCTGAGCATAATTAACGTTTATAGAACGTTCCATGGAACAAGAGCATATCCAACATCTTTTTCAAAGTAAATGGTTTATTTACTGAGATACACCATATTTGGGACCACAAATTAAATTTTAGTAACTTATGAGGGTTCAAATTATAAACTGTGTATTCTCTAACTGTGTTGGGATCATGTAGCTCATTGGTAACAGACAGTACCTAGACATTTCCTATATCCTTAAAAACTAAAATATAAAAAAAATCTTTTAAATAACTAACAGGTCAAAGACGAAGACAAAAAATGTTTTGAACAGAACAAAAATAAAAATACAACATATAAAAATTGATGAGCTATTAGGAGGTAGTAATTGGGACGCCATTTATATGGAAAAGAGAGTAAGTATCAAATCCATGACCTTAACTCCCTCCTTAATACAACAGAAGAGCTGAAATTGCCAGTGTGTATTCATAACATCAGCACCCAGGAGGCTGGCTACTGAAGGGGAAAGTGGGAATAGGGAAATGGTGAGAGGAAGATGGAATAGGGAAATGGTGAGGAGTACTGGAAGGAGAGGAAGGGCTGATATTGGGTTCTAAAGTGAATAAATAAACACATTTAATTTAAAAAATGAACATGTGTTGAAATACAATGTGTGTGATACTATGTTAACCTAAGTAGATTTGGAGCCTACCATCTACCAACTCAAAGCTTTCTCTTATAATCAAAGTACTGTGTGTTTTCCTTTTAAAATAAGTAAATACTTAAAGTTAAAAAAGACTTTTATAAATAGATAAAATACGTATGATAAATGAATTTTGGGTACTGTCTAGCAGTTTCCAGAAAACTTAAACATATACCTACTCTATGATTCCACCATTATACCCTGAAGTATGAATCCACAAGAAGAGGAATATATATTCATATCAAAACTTGTACTCAAAGGCCTGTCTGAGCTTTATTCACAATAGCTTAAAAATTAGAAGATGTATTACTAAGAATTTAGCTACTGTACTGGCTGGCTTTGTGTCAACTTGACACAAGCTGGAGTTACCATAGAGAAAGGAGATTCAGTTGAGGAAATGCCTCCATGAGATCCAGCTGTAAGGCATTTTCTCAACTAGTGAACAAGGGGGAGGGCCCAGCCCATTGTGGGTGGTGCCATCCCTGGGCTGGTAGGCCTGGGTTCCATAAGAAAACAGGCTGAGCAAGCTAAGGGAAGCAAGCCAGTAAGCAGCATCCCTCCATGGCCTCTGTATCAGCTCCTGTTTCCTGTCTGCTTGAGTTCCAGTCCTTACTTCCTCTGGTGATGAACAGCTATGTGGAAGTGGAAGCTGAATAAACCCTTTCCTCCCCAACTTGCTTCTTGGTCATGATGTTTCTGCAGGAATAGAAACCCTGTCTAAGACACCCATGAAAGAAAGACAGAACTAGTGGAGAATTCCTTGTGGATACACAAACACAGTTAATGAGAAATATTGATTAAGGGGTTCATTGCAAGGAATATATGGGGCTGAATATACAAGTCCAAAATCTGTGTCAAGAAGGGCAGGCTGAAAACTGGACACAGTGGCATGTGCCTGTAATACCAGTTATTGGAAAATGGAGGAAATTGTCAGGAGCTCAATTGTCTTTGACTAGTAAAAAGGCCAAAGGCAGTCCTGGACACATGAAATGTTCTAAAGTTACCTGATTAAAGACAGTAACGACATCTGCAAACTACTTTCATTGTAACACCTGATTCATGTTTGATTTTTAAGAACATACCATTGCATAATCCAAATATGCATCTACAGGTGAATGGCTCCACAAATTGTGCCTATATTCATAAAACAGACACCAACAAAAAGAAGGAACTAGTAGTTCGAGCAACAATGATGAATCTCAAAGTAACTATAATAACTAAAATAATTCACAGAAAAGTGTGTTTGCTATGTGATTTCCTTTACACAAAATGTGAACAAATGCTAAATAATCTTTAGTGTCAGAAAGCACATCAATGGTTGCCAGAGGATAAGGGTAACAGAGCAGGCAAGAGATTACCAAGAAGATGAAGTGGGCCGTGTGTGTGTGTGTGTGTGTGTGTGTGTGTGTGTGTGTGTGTGTGTGTGTGTGTAAGTAGTTTTCTTATCATTATTTCAGTTAAGGACTAAATTATGCCTGTTTCTTGGACTTGGGAGCACTACCTAGGGAAAGCAGTTTCCAATTATAACTACACTTTGGTTTTCTTTTTTGACATGGTGTCATGTACCCCATCAGGGCCTCAGGTTCACCATGTCACTCAATCTGACCTTGAACTCTTGATCCTCCTGACTCCACTTCCTGAGTGCAGGTATTCTAGGCATGTCCTACTCTACCTGGCTACAATTAAGCTTGATGGTCCAATTGAGAGTTAGAAGTTATGAAATAAAGGCATATTATAAATTCTTTGCACATAATAATTTGCTACCACTTGCCATCATCAAAAACTAGAAATAAAACTACCATATGCTCTAACTCTACAACTACTTGATATGTAACTGATGGAAATTGACTTCTCATACTACACAAATACTGAGCAACCATATTAACTGAGACAATATTCATAGTAGTCAAGTTATGAACTCTAACTAGGTGTCCATTAACAGGTAAGTGGATAGAAACAATGTACTATATAATTGCAGGAGACATGGCTCATCAGTTAAGAGAACTGGTTATTCTTACAAAGGTCCTAGGTTTTTATCCCCAGTACCTATATAGCAGATAACAACCATCTATAACTCCAGTTCCAGGGGATCTGATGCCCTCTTCTGTCCTCTGCGGACATCAGGCACACCATGGTTCATAAACATACATTCAGAAAAAACATCCAAACATATAAAACTAAACTAAACTTAAAAACATCAGAGACATCTAGTATATACATACTATGGTAATTCATTCAGCTATAGGAAAAATGAAATCATGCCACAGAGAGGGAAATGGTTGGAACTGGAAATCATTACGTTAAGTAAAATGAGCCAGACTAGAAAGACAAATGGCGAATGCTTTCTCTCACATGTGGTATACAGGTTAAACTAATATATGCATCCACATGCACATGTGGAAGTAGAGCAAGCTATTTGCAAGAAAAAAGTAGGAGAGGGCAGCTTAAAACAAGAGAGGCTCATAGGGGTCGTTAATGTGAGCAAAGTATGTGATCTGCGTGTGTGCAGATGTCATAATAAAACTCATTGCTTTATGTGTTGATTTTAAAAAGTAAAGTCGTTAAAATATTTAAAACAAGAAAAATGCTGCTGTCTCAAAATGAAATTTCCTGAGACATAAATTCAGCTTTAACTAGAGAAGTGGAAGGAGCCCTTCCTTTTTCCTTTTCTTTTGTGACTATGAATCCAGTACTGACAGAGAGACACAGGTGACATGTCTCTAGTAGCACTGAGCATTTCCTGTAACGTCCTGCACAGACTATTCCTACTAGAACCTTCTAATGGCCTCTGGAACTCTTTTGGTTCATGTCATCTTCCAATCCTACTCTTCCAGCATCTTCTTGGTTCTGGAAGCCCATCATTTATGACATCCTTTCAGCTAATTGTCCTTTGGCTTGCTTTGTTTTATTACATTAACAATTTACTTTTCTTTTGTTTATAATCAAAAGCATTGATAAAGACAGGGAATATTGTAAAGAAAAATTCTGCAAAACTCACCAAATATCCATCAAGAAGGGACCAAATACCTATTTCATAAGATGCAAACAAACAAAACAAGACAAACCTCAACCAAACAACCAAACAACAACAACCCCAAAACAAAACCCAATGAAACAGAACTCTGGAGTCTCATTCACAAGAGTCAGGGAGAAAGAAAGGATGTCTGCCAACGTATTACAATGATGTGGCGTTTTGGTTGGTTCCAGATGTACAGACTGTGATCTTATCTTCAAAGGCTGTAATGAGTAGTGTGAATGAGAACTCATGAAAAGAAGCGTGTCTGCAGAGACTGGTCGACTGGGTAGAACTCCAATACTGTGGAGAGACGAGAATGTTGCAGATCTAGAGGCCAATTGCCTTATCTTGGGCGAGTTCTAGCCCTCCAGAACAGCCATTCCTTGCCCATGTCTGTGTTGGAACTATTAGCTTATGCCTAATAAATAAAAACCTTTTGGAATCTATTAACAGACCACTAGATTCCACCAACTCAAAGCAAAGAAGCAATTAGATAGCATCCTGAGTCTACAGAACAGCTTCTCACACCTCATGTACCAGCCTCTCTGACGTATGGACCGATGTGTTTAAAATTTATCTTGATTTATGACTCTCTGTGTTCTGTAAGACTATAAAACTCCATGAAGCTGCTTTCACACTGGAACATAGAATTTGGCATAACCTAAATTGGTGTTCCTGAGCCATAGTCCCTCAAAATGGCTACATAATAAGCTGGGAACTAAATTGAATAATCTCTCCCATCAGATTCCTCTGTTAGCATTTTAAAATTTTATTTCTCTCTCTTTTTTATTTTTATTTTATTAAGACCAGGTTTCTCTTTGGAGCTCTGGATGTCCTGGGACTTGCTCTGTAGACTAGGCTCAGACTCAGAGATCTGCTTGGTTCTGCATCCCCAGTGATGGGCCTAAAGTTCCCTACATGACTACAACCCAACCTGTCAGATGTTTTTGATTACTAATTGATATGTGAGGGCCCAGCCCTCTGTGTTCTACACATTTCCCAGATCGGTAGAGCTGTGATATATAATAAGAAAACTAGCAAAGAGAGCCAGAGGGACAGGCCAGTAAGTAGCATTCCATCCACTGGTTTCTGCTTTAAGCCCTTGACTTGAGTTCTTCCCCCAGCTTCCCTCCACAGTGGACTACAACCCGTAAGCTAAAATAATCCTTCCCTTTCTCAAATTGCTCTTTATCATTCTGTTTATTAGAGCAACAGCAAGCAAACTACAACAAAGTTTCTTCCCACGGGTCTGGTTTGGGTGGTTAGGCACAAAATTTTGATTTTCTTTTCCTTTGTCAGTAAAGATCAGTCTGAGTTTATAGAGCAGACTGAACAGCAACTGCTCTCACCATATATGGCTAGGGCGGAAAATCATACAGTGACCCTGGATCTGACCTTTGCTAGCATGATTTAGACTCTAGGCAACTTTCCATAACCAACTCCAAATTTCTTTATCCTTCCTTTTAGTTGTGGGATATGCTTCAAAATTCCTCTTCAACATAATGGCTTCTGACAATGTAAAGTTGTTCTTCCCTTTGCAGGGGTGGGCAGGCACAGCAAATGCTAGCATTCCTGTAGCATTCTGTAAAAAAAAAAAAATGCTGTTTGCATCCCAGGGTGGCTGTTCTGGGGTCTTCCTTGTAATCTTGGCACATTGGTTGGGAAAGTCTGAGTGGCAGCAATCGAGAACACATTCTCTGTGTAGCTATTTCGAACCCTCAATACCTGTGCCAGCCTGCTGTCCCTCTCTGCTGCTGCCCGACTTACCCTTCTCCCTTGTATAACCAAGTCCTATTCAAGCATGTCGACTGGCTTTCAAATGCTGATCCAAAAAAGATCTTTAAGGTTTGGCAGAAGTGAGAATCAAAGGAAGACAGTTTTAGAAGTATGATTCTGTTTCTTAATGACCTCCTCATTCCCTCGCCTTATCTTGATTTCTTTGTCACCGATCCCACTGAATTTTATATGTAACATTTCAGGATGGAGAGGTGGCTCAGCGTTTAAAGGCTAGGCTCATGACCAGAAATAGCTGCAGTGTTTCACAGGTTGTGTTTTGTCTTGTATCCCCAGTGAAATTGTAAAGTTTTGGAAGGCTCTGAGCCCAGCTCATTCTGAGTACTTAACAAACACTCACTGAGTGAATGGATTAATGCATGAATGAAAATAGCTAAGGCTTACTGATTGCTGTGTGGAGGGCACCATGCTAAGCAGTTTGCATGTATTATTTCATTAAATTTTCATAACAAACCTACAGATGTGAATATCATTAATAAGCTTATTTCACAAGTGAGGAAGTTGAGGCTCAGAAGAGGGCAATGATTAACAAAATGTCACTTAGTGAATGGCTGGCTGGCTGGCTGGCATTGCAACTAGTAATGTGTTTAAAGTTAGAATGAGGAGAGAAAGAGGGTAGCTAAGGACATCTAAGATTCACATGCTTGAGGGGGCTGAAGAGATGGCTCAGTGGTTGACATGTTATTCTTGCAAAAGGGTTCAAATCCCAGCACCTCACATAGTGGCTTAGAATGTCAGAAACTCCAGTTCCAAGTGTTTCTCTGTCACTTCTGACTTCTACATGCACCATTCAGGCACAGGGTGCACCTACATACACCCAGACAAAACAAACACGTGAAATAAATCTAAAGAATAAATGAATAGAAACAGGTTTACATGCTTGAGATGCCAGATGTTCTTTAACAGAATTGACAGGTGGCACGTTAGAAAATTCATTGAGTGCATTTCACTGACAGAAAAGGAAATTATCATCAAACTACAATATATGGACTTACTTTTCCCTGCTGCTCTCTCCTGCCCAAAGCCTTTGCAGACTTAAAGCAAGCTTCTGCTTGGAAACAGTAATCCACATTCCTTCAAAAAAGGCTTAATCTTCTATGTCTCCTTCACACACACACACACACACACACACACACACACACACACAGAGAGAGAGAGAGAGAGAGAGAGAGAGAGAGAGAGAGAGAGAGAGAGAGAGAGAACATCAATAATTTACATAGAAGCTAGCACACAACCTAGTTCATAAGTAATGGTCATTTCATAATGTACTGATGTTATTGTTAGTTAGCATTAGTAAAACTAATGTTCATTGATTGTCGAATATGTCCAATATTCTAGAAGGTTTCAAAGATCCTGAGTCATTTGTCCCTTACAACTACTGCTGAAATTCAATGATTTGACTATATTTTAACAACAACAACAAGAACAACAAAAATAAACTTCATTGTGGCTGAGATTTGGTTATAGTCATCTGATACCAAAACCTTTATTCTTTATGATTTCCTATATGGCTAAACAAAGAAAATATTGATATAAATAGATCAACAATGTCTGGGTTTGTAGCTCAGTTGGTAGACTGTCTAAAATGCATGAACCCCTGACTTTGGTTACCAGAACAGCAGGAAATTGGGCATGGTGGTGCACACCTGTAATCATAGGAGATGGAGACAGGAGGGTATGGAGCTCAACGTCATCCTAAGCTATGACTTGAAGGCCAACCTGAGATAAAAGAGATGTGTTCTTGAGAAAGACAACTCACAACAAAATAAAGAAAAATAAAACAGATGCTCAAAAGAAAGGAAGGCATCTAAATACAAAGGGGAGCTAAAACAAAACAAAAACCTGTGAACAAGTAAAGAAAACAGCAAACAATTGTATCAAAATGTTGGAAACTGTAACGAGTTCAGTAGATAGAATTTACTCAGTCATATCAGTGACCTCTTCCTTCTCCAGCAGCTTGATGAGACTATGTAGGTAATGTCTGCTTTAATAACATATCCAACCTTCCAGGGCAATCGTCCTAGTTATACACTCAACTGTTTTACTAAGAAAAATTCCAAACTATCCTGTTTTAAAGAGAAGGACAAGAGGACAAAATGGCAACCAACAAAATAGAAAAAGATCTTTGCCAATCCTACATCTGATAGAGGGAGGAACTCAAGAAGTTAGGCTCCGGAGAATCAAATAACACTATTAAAAATGGGGTACAGAGCTAAACAAAGAATTATCAACTGAGAAATACTGAATGCCTGAAAAGCATCTAAAGAAATGTTCAACATCCTTAGTCATCAGGAAAATGCAAATCAAAACAACCCTGAGATTCTACTTCACACCAGTTAGAATGGCTAAGATTAAAAACTCAGGTGACAGCAGATACTGGTGAGGATGTGGAGAGGAACAGTTCTCCACTGTTGGTATAATTACAAGCTGTACAATCACTCTGGAAATCAGTCTGGAAGTTCCTCAGAAAATTGGACATAGTAATATCTGAGGACCCAGCTATAACACTCCTGGGCATACACCCAAATGATGTTCCAACATATAACAAGGACACATGCACAACCATGTTCATAGCAGCCTTATTTATAATAGCCAGAATGTGGAAAGAACCCGGATGCCCTTCAACAGAGTGATGGATACAGAAAAAGTGGTACATATATACAATGGAGTACTACTCAGTTATTAAAAAACAATGACTTCATGAAATTCTTAGGCAGATGGATAGAACAAGAAAATATCATCTGGAGTGAGTTAACACGATCACACACACACACACACACACACACACACACACACACACACACAGTACTGGGGTTATAGCTCAGTGGTAAAGTACTTCTATTGCTGACCAGGACCTAATCACATGACTACATCTAGATTCACAGGATGCAGAGAAACAGTCTTTGCCCATGCTGTCACATGTAGCTAAAACTCCTTTTACTATAGAAGAGAGAACAGTTATTCTAGGGAGTCAAATTTGTTTGTTCTCCCTCCCCACTATGACTCTTTCAGTTCTTTGGCGTGTTCCTCATTGGCTATTACCAAGTAAGCAGTTTCTTTCTTTCTTTTTTTTTTCCTTTTTATTTTTTTAGAGTAACCTAATAGCAATATATTATAATACATTCTGGGTACAAATGATTTACAAACTCAAAAGGAATTAGTACATGCTAAAACATACAACTTTCAATTCGTTCTCTGCTTTAAAACAAGCTCAGTCTGTGTTTCTGACACTTCATTATTGCGCCTTCTTGTCCGTCATGCCGTTAGTTGAGACGAAATGGGCTTTGGAGAAACCGTTCTTCACTTCTGACCCTGCAGGGTGCTCTTGTATCTCTTTCTTCACTGGCTTTTTTCCGTATGTCTGAATATAAAAGTTTAAGAACAGAATGACCAGTGTCATCATATAGGAAGACTGGAAGATGAGACAGCCGAAGGGGAAGCCGCAGGATTTCACCACGGCACTCAGCGTGTGTGTGATGGTGAGTACGAACTGCACCAGCTGAGCCTGTGTGAGGTACTTCTTCCACCAAAGGTACTTGTGCATGGACGGGAACACAGACAGTCTGTAGTAGGAGCACATGAGAATGTGGATAAAACTGTTCAGGGTTGGTCCAAAGAAGCTTTGACCACAAGGTATCCAGTTCAAAACACACCACCAGATGTTAAACATGGACGCATGGTGATAGACGTGAAGGAAGGTGATCTGACTGGTCTTCTTTCGCAGAACAAAGAAAATTGTGTCCAGGAACTCCATTAGTTTGGAGAAGTAGTACCACCACAAGACCTTGCCTACCCAGTTGTCACTTTCTCCTGCACTGTCGAGATTCTGACGCTGCAAGTTGTAGCCTCCTTCCCAGCTCGAGAGGATGAGCTCCGCCAGCATATAGGCAGAAAGAAGTGTGATTCCAAGGTTATACAAGGTGAGGATTCCCCTCGTGGTCCAAACACGTTGTCCAAGAAAGCATTGACTTCATTATCAACGGCCTTCAGCTGCTCACTCAGGTTGCTAGGCTTGGCAGCAAGCGCTGAAGTAAGCAGTTTCTTATTTCTTTTTTAATTTTATTTTATGTTGATGGATGCTTTCTTTACCTGCATTTGTATCTGTGTACCACTTTCATGTCCTGTGCCCACAGAGGCCAGAAGAGGCATTCAGGCCCTTGGAACTGGATTTACAAACAAATAGTTGCTGCCAATTGGTGCTGGAAATCAAACCCTAGCCCCCTGGAAGAGCAGCCAGTGCTTCGAATCGCTAAGCCACCAATCCCGGCTTTGGGCCATTTGCTTTCAACATGTAGAGAACGAGAAGTCCTGTAAAAGTCTGTCATCTAGTACAAGGTCATTCTTTTAGATTAGATCCAGGAAGGAAGGTTGCTTCTGGGAATGTACACTCACAGGTTTAGATTCCTATCCTGTTGCCATCCAACAGAGCTGTTCTTGACATTTTTTTTTCAGGGTGCAGATCTGAGTATATTGCCCAGTGCATAATCTTATATACAGTGTTTGAGCCAATCCCAAGGTCCTAAATCCTCAGCCAATCTTTTTCTATTGGATAGATATTTTATGTATTTACATTTCAAATGTTATCCCCTTTCTAGCTTTTCCCCTCTCCCATCCCCTCTCCTCCTGTCTCTATGAGGATGCTCCCCCTCCCACTCACCCACTCCTACCTCCCCACCCTGGCATTTTGCTATACGGAACCTTCCCAGGCAAAAGGGCTTCTCCTCCTATTGATGCCAAACTATGCCATTCTCTGTTATATATGCAGCTGGAGCCATGGGTCCCTCCATGTTTTTGATGGTGGTTTGGTTCCTGGGAGCCCTCGGCGGGGGTTCTGGTTGATATTGCTGTTCTTTCTATGGAGTTGCAATCCTCTTCAGCTCCTTCAGTCCTTTCTCTAACTCCTCCTTGGAGTCCAAATGATCAGTCTGATGGTTAGCTGCAAGCATTCACCTCTGTCTCAGTAAGGCTCTGGCAGACCCTCTTGGAAGACATCCTTATCAGCCTCCTGTCAGCAAGTACATCTTGGCATCAGTAAAAGTGGCTGGGTTTGGTGGCTGCTTATGGGATGAATACATAGGTGGGGCAATCTCTGGATGGCTTTTCCCTCAGTCTCTGCTCCACTCTCTGTTCCTTTATTTCCCCCATGACTATTTTGTTCCCCCTTCTAAGGATTGAAACATCCACATTTTGGTCTTCCTTCTTCTTGAGCTTCATATGATCTTTAAATTGTATCTTGGGTATTCTGAGCTTTTGGGCTAATATTCACTTATCAATGAGTGCTTACCATGTGTTTACTTTTGTGACTGGGTTACTTCACTCAAGATAATTTCTGATTTTGTTACTTTGGACACTTTCTCTGTGCCCTCTCGTTAGTCTGGCTAAGGGTTTATCTATCTTGCTGATTTTCTCAAGAACCAGCTCCTGGTTTTGTTGATTCTTTGTATAGTTCTTTTTGTTTCTACTTGGTCCTATTTCAGTCCCGAGTTTGATTATTTCCTGCCATCTACTCCTCATGATGTATTTGCTTCCTTTTGTTCTAGATCTTTCATGTGTGTTGTCAAGATGTTAGAGTATGCTCTCTTCAGTTTCTTTTTGGAGGCACTCAGAGCTATGAGTTTTCCTCTTAGCACTGCTTTCATTGCATCCCATCAGTTTGGGTATATTGTGCCTTCATTTTCATTAAATTCTAAAACGTCTTTAATTTCTTTCTTTATTTCTTATTTGACCAAGTTATCATTGAGTAGAGCATTGTTCGCTTCCAAGTGTATTTGGGCTTTCCGTCCTTTTTGTTGTTATTAAAGACCAGTAGTCAATGGTAATCTGACAGGATGCATGGGATTATTTCAATCTTCTTGTATCTGTTGAGGCCTGTTTTGTGAATGGTTATATGGTCAGTTTTAGAGAAGGTAGTATGTGGTGCTGAGAAGAAAGTAAATTATTTTTTTAGGATTAAATGTTCTATAGATATCTGTTAAATCTATTTGGTTCATAACTTCTGTTGGCTTCACTATGTCTCTGTTCAGTTTCTGCTTCCATGATCTGTCCATTGATGAGAGTGAGGTGTTGAAGTCTCCCACTATTATTGTGTGTAGTGTAATGTGTGCTTTGAGCTTTATTAAAGTTTCTTTTATGTATTGGTGCCCTTGCATTTGGAGCATGGATGTTCAGAATTAAGAGTTCATATTTTTTTCCTTTGATGAGTATGAAGTCTCCTTCCTTATCTTTTTTGATAACTTTTGGTTGAAAATCTATTTTACTTGATATCATTATAATGGCTACTCCAACTTGTTTCTTGAGACAATTTGCTTGGAAAAATTTTTTCAGCCTTTTACTCTGAGGTGGTGTCTGTCTTTGTCACTCCGGTGCATTTCCTGTATGTAGCAAAATGCTGGATCCTGTTTAGGTATCCAGTCTGTTAGCCTATGTGTTTTTATTGGAAAATTGAGTCCATTGATGTTAAGAGTTATTAAAGAATAGTGATTGTTGTTTTCTGTTATTTTTGTTGTTAGAGGTAGAATTATTTTTGCATGCTTTTCTTCTTTTGGGTTTGTTGAAAGATTGCTTTTTTGCTTTTTCTAGGATATAGTTTCTCTCCTTGTGTTGGAGTTTTCCATCTATTATCCTTTGTAAGGCTATATTTGTAGAAAGATATTGTATAAATTTAGTTTTGTCATGGTATGTCTTGGTTTCTCCACCTATGATAATTGAGAGTTTTGCTGGATATAGTAACCTGGGCTGACACCTGTGTTCTCTTAGAATCTGTATGATGTCTGTCCAGGATCTTCTAGCTTTCATAGTCTCTGTTGAGAAGTCTGGTGTAATTCTGATAGGTCTGCCTTTGTAAGTTACCTGTTCTTTCCCCCTTACTGCTTTTGGCATTTTTTCTTTGTTTTGCCCATATGGTGTTTTGACTATTATGTGATGGGAAGAATTCCTTTTCTGGTCTAATCTATTTGGAGTTCTGTAGGCTTCTTGTATGTTCAGGTCATATCTCTCTCTCTCTCTCTCTCTCTCTGTCTCTCTCTCTCTCTCTCTCTCTCTCTCTCTCTCTCTCTCTCTCTCTCTCTCTCTCTAGGTTAGGGAAATTTTCTTCTATAATTTTGTTGAAGATATTTTATGGCCCTTTAAGTTGTGAATCTTCACTCTCTTCTATGCCTATTATTCTCAGGTTTGGTTTTTCCCATTGTGTCCTGGATCTCCTGGATGTTTTGGGTTAGAAGCTTTTTGCATTTTACATTTTCTTTGACTGCTGTGTCAATGTTTTCTATGGTATCTTCTGCCTCTGAGATTCTCTCTTCTATCTCCTTCATTCTGTTGGTGATGCTTGCATCATCTATGACTCCTAATCTCTTCCCTAGGTTTTCTATTTACAGTGTTGTTTTCCTTTGTGATTTCTTTATTGTTTCTATTTCCATTTTTAGATCCTGGATGGTTTTACTCATTTCCTTCACCTGTTTGTTTGTGTTTTCCTGTAATTCTCTCAGCGATTTTTTTCCTCTTTAAGGGCTTCTACCTGTTTACTTGTGTTGTTCTGTATTTCTTTAAGGAAGTTATTTGTGTCCTTCTTAGAGTCCTCTATCATCATCATAAGATAATATTTAAAATCCAAATCTTACTTTTATGGTGCTTTGGGGTAACCAGGACTTGCTGTGGTGGGAGAAATGGGTTCTGATGATGACAAGTAGCTTTGGTTTCTATTGCTTAGGTTCTTGTACTTGCCTCTAGCCATCTGCTTATCTCTGATGTTAGTTGGTCTTCCTGTCTCTGACTGGAGCTTGTCCCCCCTGTGGGCCTGTGATCCTGTGAACTTAGGTGTGCGAGCACCCCTGGGAGACCAGCTCCCTTTGGGCAGGATTTGGGTACAGAGGGCTGGGGGACAGCCTTAACTCTGGGAACATATGGAGACTGGAAGGATTTTCTTGACATTATTAAAAGCCAGAAATGAGTGCCCTTTCTTCGGATACAAGACTTAATTTGTCTTTGTTTCTAAATAGTTCAGCACACTGATGGATTGCAGTGTTTGGCTTTTATGAGTGTCTTGCAACATGTATGCCTGAACACACACACATGCCTAGAACCCTCAGAGGGCAGAGGAAGTTATCAGATGACTTGGAACTGGAGTTACAGATGATTATGAGCTACCATATGAGTTCTGGGAACAGATTTTTTTTTTTTTTTTTTTTTTTTTTTTTGTAAGAGGAACCAGTGCTCTTAACCAGTAATCCATCTCTCTGGCCCCGGTGATTGATATTGATCCAAGCAGTGACCAGCCGACTGAAAATGGTGGCACCAAATTTATTCAACAATAACATTATTTTTGCTCAATGTTATTTATTTTATGATTGTTCTTAGCATACTAGCTCATCTCGAGATGAATCCAATACTAAGAAATTTGAGTTTAAAAAGGAGGCTTATTTTTTAGTTGCATTTTGTATGGGGACTCATGTTAAGTAGATGAACAAATATCTAGCAGTTGCTTTGTAAATAGTGGGGACCTTAGATTCTGACTGAAGTAGACAGTGAGTTGGGAACATTGGCACTTGTGAGACAAGCGCTCATCACTACATCAAAAAAAAATGTATTACTTGGAAAGCATGCTTGAAAAGCAGTTTTGTAACAGAGTGTCAACCCAAACAAATATCATTGTCCAGAATGCTGCAAGCTCAGGTAAACAGAGAAACCAATTACTTTCAGCAAACAGGGCTGAATGCCAAAGACTGTGTATTAGGCCTGAGAAGAATGTAAGAAGAAAAAAGATCTATTCACAAAAGGATGCTATAGATACACTGCATTTCCCCATGGTAGTGATGTCTCTACATCACAGTGTATTCAAGATAACTATGCCCTGGTAGGTAGGTTTTAAGGAGTGGAGTGTTTAAGAGGATACTAAGATGGATCACTGGGGAGTAAGGAGTTTAATAGAAAAGTTGTTAATACTGTGGACAAAGAGAGAACAGCATGGGGGGAGAGTTCAGGCTCCAGCACTGGAGACTGCATAGGTGGGATCTCTGGAAAAAAAAAAAGGAATCAGAGCACACGAGGCAAAAATGCCATTGCTTTTTTATACCTTTCAGAGGATGGGAAGGTTTCACAGCCCCAGACTATAGTCAGGCTGTCTGATTCCCAGACAGAAGGCAAGAAAGAAGGAAAGGGAGCAGGATGCTCCTCTTTTGATGTTAACTCACTCCCTAGGTGAGAAATCCGGGCCTCAGGATGTTAGTCCCAGATATTTTTCAGTGGGGTGCCTGACAGTACTGGAAGAGGAGGCTGCTGCAGATACTGTGGCCTGAGCAGGAGCAAACTGGATTCTAACAGTTCATTTTCACAAGCTGGGTTAGAAACAGCTTCAGAAGGGACTCCTGGAGGCAGGGTATAATACCACTTAACTCACTCAGATCATAACCTTTGCAGATAGATATTTGTCGAGATTCAATGTCTAAGAACAATGTCCAAGGCACTTGGTATATATAGTGCTTAGCATATAATAAATGCTCAGTAAATACAGACTACCAAGCCATTGCCACCATGTTTTGATTTGAGAAAGGTTAGGTACCACAAAACTGTAGCTCAGTTGGTAGAATGCTTGCCTGTGTGCAGGAAACACTATATCACTCCCCAGCACTTCTGGGAATGGAGGCACATAGCTGTAATCCCAGCAACCTTGACATGGTGACAGATGGATCTGAAGTTGAAGGTCATTCTCAGGTGCTGTCAGTTTGAGGCCAGCCTATGCTATATGGACCTTGTCTCAAAACCAAATAAACAACAAGAGAAAGAGCAGACCTGCTCTTAGTAAGAGGAGGAGCTCTTGTCTTTGGGGGGGGGGTCTAACAGTTTCCAAGTAAAATTGAAGAAAATAGAGATTCCTGGGAACCCCATTGCCCAAGATTCTAATTCAGTAGTCTGGTCAAGTTTTCCAGATAATACTGGCAGTCTTGTTCTGAGAACCATACTTTCAGAAAGACTAGCCTAGAATAATACATCGATGAGCTCTGGAGAAAAACTATTAGATGATTCCAACAGTCCAGAATTCTTTGGCTAAAGTCTGCAATATTGGCAAAAGTCCAGTTCATCTTCTTGTCTGGAAATTGGATTGAGAGGTAGGGGGGCTGCAGCTGTGGATGCTCAATTCCCTTGGGCTGTATATGTTTCAGAGTTAAGGAAAAACAGAGATCCAAAAGAATGTGCGTTTCTTCAATACCTGCCTTCTGAGAGGCCCAGTTCTCCCCATCTCATGATCTCAGGAGAGAAATGATTGATGAGCAGGCAGTGGGGAGGCTGTTACAACTATGGCTGATGAAGTGGTTGAAAGAGGAGTACTCCATTTAACAATCGTCTTGTTCTTATCGAAATTAGAACCAGAGAGTGGCTGATTATGAAACTGGCATTTCTTTTGTCTGGTGGGCTTAGTCTCTCCAGTTAAAAAAAAATTCCAGGCTGCCTTGATCTCTTCCCAGCAGTCTTCAACTAGGCAACTTGCTCCTTTTAAGCTGAGCTCAGAAATGAGGGCATTAGGCAAACAGTTCTTCCTCATTTCATCAGATCTCACATAAAGATGAAGCAACAGATGAAGCAGAAAGCAGGTCTGTAGTGCATCCCAGCACTCAAGAGACTGAGTCAGGAAGATCAAAAGTTCAAGGCTACCCTCCCTCAAGGTTATTCTCAGTTACATAGTAAATCTTTCTTTCCCTTTATTTAGCTAAGAAAGTGAAACCAGATGTTGGAATGTTGGAGTTGCTACAGAAAAACGTGTGTCCTTGTTAGGTTTGGAGGTTTGCTTTTTTTTCCATTTCTATCTAACACAAGTTGGAATCATCTGGGAAGAGGAAACCTCAGTTGAGAGAATGTTTGATTGTCTCAGAATTTATAGAAAGTTAGAGGCAGAAACATCTGTTGGCCTTTCTTCATTTTGTGGAAGGAAGGAAGACAAGGGCTCACACTGGTTAGTGGAGAGGTTGGTCTGTTCAGTTTTTTAAAAGATAAGATGGTCTCATATGTCTTAGCCTGGCCTCAAACTCATTATGTAGTAAATTTCTGATCCTCCTGTTCCAAACACTTAAGTGCTAGGATTATAGGTATATACCACCACACCCAGTCTGGGCTTGTGCATGCTAGGCCAACACTCTATCGACTGAGGTATACACCCAGCTCCTATCTAATTTTAATGTCTTGGGAATGGCCACCAGTCTATGTCTGAAGAGATCCGGCATTTATCCCAGGTTACAATACCTCCTCCTTGCAGTCTCCCTAGCTACAGACCGGAGTCCACTTCACAGGACACTCCACATTGGCTTGTAAATGACAAAGCATGGGCAGCAAAGCTCTGACCTCAGAGTAAAGAGATCTAAGTTCCAGCTTTAGCTGTTAGCAACATGCCATGCAGTTTTGAGGAAGATCCCTTCTTCTGCCCAAGAATCAAATTTCTGCTCTGTGACAAGGAGGAATATTTTTAATGTCTCCCTTATTAATTCTTAATTCCCAGGGGTCTTCATAAAAAGGCTTAATCAAATGTGGATTGGTGCTATCACAGCAATGCTCAAAGATCATGCTCGCTTTGGAAATGTATTCTACATCTGTAAAATGGTGCATATGTGAGATCATTTATTATATAAGTGGGATATATTACTCACACATTGGAACCACCCACTTCTCCTTCAACAGGAAACTACTTAATAAAGTTTGGTGTATTTGCATAATGGATTGAATATCTGTACGAAGTGGTAAAAATCTCCCGGGCAGATAGGAAAGGCCTTTTAAGTTATATTTGAGACAGGGTCTCACTATGCAGATGTTGCCATCATGGTACTCACTACCCAGCCCAGCATGGCCTTGAACTCACAGAGCTGTATCTGTCCCAGCCTCTTGAAAACTGAGATCAAAAGTGCGTGCTACCATACTTGGCCACATTAAATATATATATTTAAGGTTTGTGCCATGTGCCTATGTTATCTGCTCAAAAATTAAATTGCCAAAATCTATACAGGTGGCCGCTAGTAAACAAGGTGAATGGTTGAAATTAGTGAACCCAAAACTCGGGGGTATAGAATTGGCAATTTCTCCAGTATGTTTGCATGCAAGTAGTCATTAAAATCCAAATTCAAAACCACTGTCCCAGAGTCTTTGCAGAATGATAAAGATGCCAGCCACCAGTGTATCATGATCTGCACAGGACTTCTATTTTTTTTCCCGACTTCTCCCCATCATTCAGGAATTACAAGGCTTGCATATCCACATCGTCCATCTTCTTATACCTCTCAGGGATGTTCCTTTTTGCGGAAATCCTGACAGCAGATTTTTAAGAATAGGATTTCATGTAGCCCAGTGCCTTACATTATTCTTTATTGCAGTGAAGAGACATCATAACAAAGGTAACATACAAAAGAAAACATTTACTTTGGTGGTTTGCTTTCAGTTTCAGTAGATGAATCTGTGATCATGGTGAGGAGCATGGTATCAGGCAGGACGGCATTAGAGCAGTGATTGAGAGTTTTTATCTTATCTGCAAGTTAGAGGCAGAGAGAGAACTATAGTGGAATGACTTGGGCTTTTGAAACCTCAAAGCCCACCCCTAGTGATACACTTTCTTTAACAAGGCCACACCTCATATTTCATAAACAGTTCCACTAACTGGGGACTGAGTATTCAATACATGAACCTATAGGGCCATGCTCACTCAAACCACCATATCCAGGCTGGCCTAGAATTCAATATATAGCAAAGAATGACCTTAAATTTCTGGTTCTCTTGCCAATACGTCTCAAATGCTGGGATTATAGGCATGTTCCATCATTCTAGAGCTTTGCGGGTGTTAGGCAATCACTCGACCAACTGAGTTCCAACCCACAGCATTTCTAATAGTTCTTGGCAGTAGGAATTAATGCTCCAACATTTATACTCATATGTCAGTGTCAGCAGCTTTTCTCACCACAAGATCAGGTTAGCAGGGTCTACACTCTCAGAGGAGTAAGTGTTGTTACGAATCAGAAACCCCCTTAGAAAGACAGGAGCAAGGAAAGATTTCGCTTGCCTGCACTCCTGCTGCCAGTTGGACTGAGCAGTAGTGGCCTTTTCAAAGCTAGGCACAGAAGCAGTGGCTGTAGTACCTACCACCCTTGGCTTGTGCTCAAGATACCTGCTTGTAGATTTCAAGGATATGTATGAGTGTTATGCTTAGAGTCGGATTACATTTATCTTTTGATATCCTTTTTTAAAAAAAAAAATAGCATTAGAAGCTGGAGAGATGGCTTATGATTTAATGGCACTTATTGTCCTTATGGAGGACCTGGATTCAATTTCCAGCATCCACTGACACGGTGGCTCACAAATACCTCTTATAACTTCAGTTCCAGGGGAATCCAACACCCTCTTCTAGCCTCCATGGACTTCTGTATGAATGTGGTACACATAAATCCACACAGGTGCACACGAGAAGAGATAATATTAAAAAGTGTATCACTTATGTATGTTAAATCCTGACTACATTCTGAAATGCTTCTTGATAACTAACCTAACAGAGTAGGAGTAAACTGTAGTGTTACTTACCTTTTTGCATACATACAAAGAATTATGAAGGTAAACTGGGTATCCATAGTCACATAGCTGATAAACAGGGCTCACTGATGACCCAAGATGGCAGTCTGATGCTAGAGGCTGTGCTCCTATTTATTCTACTAAGATACTGCTTTTTAATGCTACTTGTGATGGCGAGGTCATTCTTACTCAAAGCCAAGGTCAAGTGACCCAAGGAAAGGTTTCTGCAGCACTGTCAGAGAACTAAGGGATCCATGTTGGCTTTTACTCTACCTTCCTATTGCCCTAGTCTACTGTGCCTGAGGGGGGTTTTGTTTGCTTGTTTGTTTTTGTTTTGTTTGTCCACCGGTTTTGCAGATTCCTAGTTCTTTCCCTTTGTTGTATTCATTGAGATTGGTATTAGTGTCAGACTTTCTACCTGGATTTCATCTTTAGCTTCTTCCCTTATTGATGAATTTGAATCACCTCAGTCTTTAAGGTCTTTAGGTCACTAGTGTTTTCTAACCATATTCGTAGCACCAGAATCCCAGGATCCCAATATTAATATAGAATCTTGGGATGGTGTTGCTCTGCTAAGAAGAGGAACACAGGCTCTTCATCACTCCCATGGCCATCTGCAGCTGCTGGCTGCTTTCACGTAGTCACTCTTGGGTCTCCTAATTCTTAACAACTATTCAAGCCAAGAACATGGACTTCCTGGTGGCCCAGGATAGGATCTTGGCACCATAACTGTACTAAATAGAATGATTGCTTTTCCTGCTCACAGCTATAATATAACCCAACCAGTCCAAGAACAGGAAGAGGGAGAGCTTTACAGGACCTCTGCATTTCCTGGTGCTTTGGTTTTTCAGAAGGGGGAATAAATTTGTCCCAAACCAGCCATTTGTTACTGTTTGTTACTGTTTCCTTTTATGGTTAGATACATTGAAGATAGTTGGATATAGCAGAAGAGAGTTAAAAGAGTCTGGTGCCATGAAAAAAATTTTAAATCAATTGTTCTATCCAATCACGGTAGATACTAACAGCCTCAATTTGATCTGGCAAAAGATGGGGTTAGTTCCATTAGTTTTGTGGAAAGCCTGATTGTGTTCTAACTTTGATAATTTTTAAGCATCTTCTTGACATTAGTCAAATCCTAGCACAGAGGTCCTTGAACTGTGGTAGGGACCCTCACAGCGGTCCCATAAAACCATTAGAAAACACAGATATTACATTGCAATATGTAACAGTAGCAAAATTATAGCTATGAAGTAGCAATGAAAACAATTTTATGGTTGGGGGGTCACTACAACATGAGGAACTGTATTACAGGGTGACAGCATTAGGAAGGTTGAGCACCACTGCTCTTGGGGCTGTGTGTTCTCTCTTTTGCTGCTTTAATCACATCATTCTTTCTCTTTCTTGAAACTACTGAGCAAGTCTCTCATGAGAACATCAGAACAACTATGCCAGATCCATGTTTACAAAGAATTGACTGCATGAATCTTGGAGCCTCACACAGCACCTAGGATTTTCCTTTTATTTTGTTTTTAGACGAGGGGGGGGGGGGAGAGGTCTCATTTATCCCAGAATGTCCTTGAACTCACTAAATAGCCAAGTATGACCTTGAAGTTCTGATCCCCCAGCCTTGAACATCAAGTGTGATGTTGTTCGTAACTTTTTCTTTTCTTTGGGATGGGCTGTCACATAGCCTGGACTACCTTCAACTTTGCAATCTTTCTGCCTATACTTCCTACATGTTATGATTACAAGCATAGAGGATTATATTTCATGAATGCCTGAGTTTTGTAACCTTTACAACATCTGTGATATTGGATAACTAAATATCTCTATTTTCCATTATCTTATCTAACATTCAGATGATAATTACACTTGTGTTACTAAGTTGTTATAAGAAATAAATTAGTATGTATAAGGCACTTAGAACAGTGTTTGACAGTAGTGAGTGTTACTATAAACGTTAAACCCATCAATAATATATGTTCATAAAATAACTGTTGAATATCTTTGAGCTATGCAGGACTTGACAAACATTTTTCATAGAAGAGCATATAATAATTACTTTTAGTTTTTAGGTAATTTGACCTTTAAACAACTACTCAAACATGTCACTAGAGCATGAAAAAAGTCATAAATGCTATCTAGATAAACTTCTATGGCTGTCTATGTGAATATATATATATATATATATATATATATATATATATATATATATATATATATATTTACAAAATCATACAGGGATAGGTTTAAGCCACAAGTCACTGCCACCTATGCTAGGGAACATGAAAGTGTGAAGAGCATGTAAATAAGAAATAAGATTAGGACCCAGGAGAGTGTTACAAGGATAAGCAGTCAGCTTATGTCAGCTGTGTGTGTGGTAGATAAGAATGAAGCAATAACCCATGATGTAATAACTCATGATGTAATGGTAGAGTATGATTGGCTAGAGTGTGACTATGCCCTTGTAGCAAATAAAAACAGAAGCTTGCCACAGGCAGACAGAACACCTTAATGCTTCAACAGTAAAGACGGTTGTACCATCTCGATCATTGGCCAGAGGACAACTGAGTGTGCTGAGATCAAGAATCCAGAGGAAGGATCTACCACTCAAGACATGCTAAGCAACACAGAGATCTCAAACCTTGCTTTTGAGAGTCTCTCTGCTGCTTACTTCTAAGTCAAGTATGGCATGAGTGAGTTATGGACTGATGTTATAGAATAATGATGCATTCATTATTCATTGTGGTGAATAAGTCTTAAGATCAAATGATATCTGGACTCCTGATCTCCTTCCTGGCCTTAAGCTGGACAAGACTAGTGGCAAAAAGTCTCATAAAATCATTCTAACTAGGGTAGAAGACAAATATTCCACAAAAATGATGGGGTCTTTCCAGAGTATCAGCAAAATATTTTCTGAGAAAATAATATTAAGTTGACATTAAAGATGGGCGTAACCAGGTAAAGGGAGCCAGAGAAAAGCTTAAGTGAGCTATACTCTACCTCATACATATCATGCTCAAAAACCACAGGTATGGAGCTGGAGAGATGGCTCACAGCTAAGAGCACTGACTGTTCTTCAAGAAGACCCAGTTCAGTTCCCAGAACCTACAGGGTACTAACAAACATCTGTAACTCCAGTTCTAAGGGATCTGACACTCTTTTCTAACCTCTGTCAACACCAGGCATATACTGTGGTGCATAAACACACATTCAGACCGTGGTGGTTTAAATGTAAATGGCTCATAGGCTCATACGTTTGAATTCTTGGTCTTAGGTTGGTGGAACTGTTTGGAAAGGATTAAAAAATGTGGTCTTATCAGAGGGGGTGCCTCACTGTGGGTGGGATTTGAGGTTTCAAAAGACTAGTGTCATTTAGAATTAGTTCTTTCTACTGCCTGCCTATGGATCAAGATATGAGCTCTCAAATGCTCCAGCCAATATGCCTGCTGATTGCTACCTTGCAATGATGAACTCTTAACCCTTTAAAACTGGAAGCTCAATTAAATGCTTTCTTTTATAAGTTGTCTCAGTAATTGTGTTTTACAACAGCAATGGAAAAGTAACTAATATAGAGACCGAATACATGTATGCATAAATAAATAAGCAAATCAATTGACTTTTGTAGATGGAACGCTGGACTAAACTATGGCTCAGAGGACCTGGGTTTAATTCTCATTACACACATGGTGGCTCATAACCATCTATAACTCTGGTCTCAGGGGATCTGATGCCCTCTTCTGATCTCCATAGCACCAGGAACTTACATTATGCACAGATATACATGTGAGCCAGATACATATGCACTAAATAAAAATATTTTTAAAATAATTAATAAATGGATGTCCTAAATGCTACCCACATTCCCATTCACCTAGCTAAGGGAAAAAGAATGAAGATTTTTTTTGTTTGTTTTGAACTAGGGTACTACTATGTAGCCCTGGCTGGCCAGGAACTCATTTCTAAGGTCAAAACGCTAGTAAGCAGGGACTGCAGAGATGGCTCAGTTACTAAGACCACTTCCAGCGAACCTAAGTGATTCTTATCACTACATCAGGAAGCTTACAACTAAAGATAACATCAACTCCAGAAGAGCAAATACCCAAAACCACCTGCACACATGTGATACATGCACAGAGATACACATATACACATAAATTTAAAAAACTTAAATAGAAGCTGGTAAGTAGAACAATCAGGATTCAGACTTCAGACTCTCTCATTTTAAAGCAATATATTATACTGTTTCCTACAAACATCAGATATCACATTTTTAATGGCATCCTCTCTACCCCTTTCCACTAAAGAAAGGCTCTGTTATTTCACAACTCTTGATGCCAAGATGAATGTTTCTTTAGACCTTCTCTGGCTTGTAGTGCTATAGGAGATGCAGCTCACCAACAGTAGTCTAGACGTATCAGCATATAGGAGAAGGATAAGGTTTCTGTCAAGAACCAGCATTATGAATGAGTCCTGTAAGACAAACATCTGAAGCAAAAAGCAGCTCAGCAGTAGATCATATACTTAGCATGCACAAGGATTCTGGGTTTAATCATGAGCAGCACAGAAAATAAAAATTGAAAAGGAAATAAAGATCTAATCTTTGTGGAGCTCTTTTATGCCAAACACTGCTAAATTCTTTGTAGTCATTAATTATTTTATTCAATCATCATGTTATGGCTAGGGTACTAATAATGCAATCATTCCCATGATGTGGGTGATGAGATGGAAGCAGACCTCCTTTGCTCAAGGGATGGAGAAAACTTCTTTGCTCACTAGAATATGCCTGAGTAGCTCCCTTCCTCTGTGAATTCCAATGATTGAAGAAGCACTAGTTTTTATTAAAATGCAAATCTCCCCAGAAGAGGTAATGCATTCATTACCTTCCCAGGGCTTCACACCTCAGTTGGAATTAACATATTGCAGTTCCTTTTCTTGCACCAAGAAGTGTAGAGAGAGGAAGGACACACTCAGGGAGGGAACAGACTGTGGACAGAATTTACTGACTACTATATGGTGGGCAAAAGCCTGAGAGCTGACCTCCAGCTCTGTTTCCAAATTGCTCACTTGGAGGAATCATCTGCCATCCACTTAAAGCAATTCAAAAGAACCAGGGCTGAGGAGGTAGGTAACTAGCATTTTCCTGGCATTCTGCACTCCCTGGACTTAGAGCCCTGCACTACAAAAACAAAAACAAAGGGTAAAACAGAAAAGGTAAAGAAAAACTGTCTTATGTCCATTATTGCTTAAGCCTTTTATTAATGGTCCAGTAATCAGCCTTGAATCAGTATTTCTGTATTTACTAACATCCCATGTTGCTGCCTAAACTAGTTAAAGAAAAAGAAAAAGAGAAATGTGTAAAGAAACCCTCCCTACATGTTCTCCCATCCTGTACCATCCCTTCCCCACTCCTACCTCTAACTGAAAATAGACCTGGAAAATCGACAGTAGCTTTGTGTGGAAGAGAGCAGGTGGCTCTTCCAAATAAGGTGAGATCTACTGACATGCTTGTACACCACACACCTTCTGTTAATACACATAGAAACATTGCTTCCAACCTGTGCTTTCTCACATTGACTGTAATCCTCACGACAACAGATATGTATGTACCTTGTAATACATAGGTCTCCGGCTCTGTTTCTCAATGGAAAAGTGGCCAGGCTTAAGAGGAAGATTTAAATCTGTCATCCCATACTCTGCTTCCTTCCTGTTTTCCCTGTTAGTATGTGATTCTCTTGAGCAGTGTGTGTGTATGTGTGTGTGTGTTTATATATGTGTGTGTGTGTGCCTGTCTGTGTTTATATATGTGTGTGTCTGGCTGGCTGTGTGTTCATGTGTGTGTGTGTGTGTGTGTGTGTGTGTGTTTGTTTACCTGTCTGCCTCTGTGTCAGTAAAAGGGAGACAACGATGAAGAAAGATGAAACATCTATTCCATTGTGAGACAAACTACCAGAGTTGCCTGACTTTAGGGCATGCTCTAGTAGTTCTGGTTTGAAGCACAAATTTGAGTAAGAGCTTGATTCTTTCTCTTTTTCTTATACTTCCTCAAACTCTATGGCAGTTTTGTTAGGATAGGCAAGTGCAAGAAATAAAGATGGAGTGGTGTCCAATGACTTAAGGCTTCTGCTGGGTTGATTTTCTGTTTACTGAGAGCTGTCTGCTTCTGTTAGCAGCAGAGCAAGCTATCATTAATTAGAGCTTGACTTTACTGATGACTTGCTCATCAGTGCCCAATGCTCCTAGATGGTGTGATCATATGCACAATATACAAGCTGGGAATCCCCTTCTCTGTCTAGGATTCCAAACAAGTTTTACTTTGGGTACCGATCCTAGGTAGTTAGCTGCTGTCTTAAGGGAATTTGTATGCATGATCACTGAGGCCCATCATGGATTGGCAAGGAGGGAAGGTACGCATGAAAGTATCAATTATCATCTAAGCCTGGGGAATCTGAAAGGGACAGCTCAAAAATGCAGAGCATGTGCTGAATCTGCTAAGGGCTGGCTGCTTAGGGACATTCTTTCAGACATCTGAGGGAATGAAGTAATTCACCAGGAAGGTTGCCCAGTGAAGTTCTTTATTGTGACATCTAGAACCCATTCCTGCCCTGTGTTCATAGTAGGGTTGGCTGTATTGCTTTTCATCCATCTTTCTAGGCCAGCTCCCATCTGCTGGGTGCTACACGAAGACTGATGGGGCCCAGCAAAAATGAATGAAGGAGTGCCCTAGCAACATTTTTCTTCTTCTGGTCTACTGGGACTGAATGGTAAACAAATTAATACCCAAACCCTGGGCTGAAAATATGGCTCAGTAGAGTCTCAACACTCATCTTGGTCAGATAATAGCCACCTGTCATTCCAGCTGCAGGAAATTTGATGCCCTCTTCTGGCCTCTATCGGCACTGAATGCAATTGGTATAAACACATAGATTGTATGTGTAACCGGTATATACATAAAATAAAAAAAAAACCCAAAACCCAAAAATACCTAAACAATTTTATACATTAGAGTACATGCTGTGAGAACACATTAGGAAAAAATTGTAGGAGCAAAAAAAAAAAAAAAAAAAATGACATGAGCTGTAACCAATAGAGTTCAAGTTGAGGCCTTGGAGAGGGAGCTTGGGAGTTCCATTGGATTTGCCCTATGAACTAGGCTTCTGTACAAAAACTAAATAATAATGTACAGAGAGAAACTGTTTTGTTAAAGGTCTTAATGACTGTGGTCTAAGGGTTATCAACATATTCATCATCACAGCTGAAGAAGATGATATAGTTGTCAAATGGTTTGGAGTGACCAGTGTGCCTGGTTGTAAGCCAGAAGCTGAACCACAGTGGCATCAGTATGGTCTAGTTTTTCCCATAGTGAGCCATGCTGTTGAGATGAGACTGTCTATTCCAGTTTCATATTGTACCAAATCATGTTTTCCAACCAACCAGAGCCTGTTTGCTTCCCTTTAGTTTTTTTTAAAGTATTTATTTATTTCCAATGGGTAATACATACAAATGACAAAGAAGATTCCAGAGTATGAATTAAAAACTAAACTTTCCTTCTGGATACTATAATTTCTGATTCTGTGCATTGCCAGGTGTATGTACATGTTTATGTACATTTTGTCAAGTTGTCTTCCATAGAGATGTTCTAACGTACAAACCTAACATCAGAGTACGTTACCAACATTTTAATATTCAAGTTGATGTGTGAAAAGTAAGGTTGTTGAGTCTGAGTATAGCTCAGTGAGAGGGTATGACACCTTGTGTTAAAAGAAAGGAAAAAGAAAGAAATCACATCTCGAGATCTCATTGGGATGTGTTTAACTTTTTTTATAATGAGCAAAATTAACCACTTTCACGTATATTTAAGATTCCTTTAAGTTTCCCTTTTTGAGATCTGTTTCTTCAATCCTACCCCCTTTTCTTCTTGCCTTGGTGTTTGGTAGATCCCCTGAACCTTATTGTTACTTAGTAGCTCTTTAAACATGAAAGAATAAATGTCTTTGTTGTTTTGGTTGGCTTTTTGAGATGGGATTTAATATAGTCCAAGTTGGCCTTGAATTCAATATGCAGTTGAGGACAATAGCATCCCTTTTGACTCGCTTGCCTAGACCTAGGGAGGATTGAGATTAGAGATGTGTTCAGTTTTCATACAGTATTGGGGATTGACTGTATGTGCTTCATGTATGCTATGTGAACACTCCACCAATAGAGATATGTCTCCAACATAAGAAACTAGCTGTTTTGTGATATAATTACCCTAACATAAATATTTCTCCTAACTGAAAGGTCTTGCAGTTCAATTATGGAGCTTTGGGTGACTTATTTTCATTTCTCATCTGGCACATACAAACACTGGTTCTAAGGATCCTTTCCTGCCTCTGTATTACTAGGGACGTATTTTGCTTGCCCACCCCTTGTACTCTGAATTCTATTTTGCTGTTCCCTGCTGCAATATAATGTGGTAAATGATTGTGTTCCTTTTCCAAGTCAGCGAGTCTTCTAGAATCTGATTAAAACTAAGATTCAATGACTGAAAATGGATTCACATGTAACATACCTACAGGTTTTCATCTACTTTTAAGAGGTTCATAGTCCATCTGAAGAGTAATAGGGTTTTGTGGGAGCTTAATGACTTGTAGTGTGTGTGTGTGTGTGTGTGTTGTGCACCTCAAGAATTGAAAGCAAGATTTCATATATATTAAGCTATTTCTCTAATGCTAAGAGTACAGTGTCTTGAAGTATAGCCTAAGGACAACCTCTGGGGATTTTGTTTAAGATACAGATTTCCTAAACTGAAGGAGACGTTGCAAACAGACAGAACTATGGGCATGTGCTTAAACACAGTCAGGTAATCTGAAGACATACTAAAGCAATTCCCACAATTTAGGGATATTTGTGGGTCCATGTTAAAAGTCCAATTTTTCATATGTTTTGTTTAAAAGTTTTGGGCTCAAAGCCAGGGCATCTCACACGCTAGGTAAGATGAGCACTAGTGAGTTTACATTCCTAGCCCATAGCATATGTGAATTCTGACAGGAACATTTAAAGATGAAAAGTTCCAGAGCTTAAGCAGTGAAGCTATAAACATGGAATGTTTAATGAGGAAAATGATGATTTTCACAGACTTCAAATTATACCATGTGGTTAGTTAGTCCATTTTAACATCACTTATATATGTGTGTGTGTGTGTGTGTGTGTGTGTGTGAAAGAGAGAGAGAGAGTGAGAGAGAGAGATAGAGATAGATGATCACACATCTTTACTTTTTTCTATATGTAAACCAGTCAACTTTTCCGTTTCTTCTCTTTTCTTTCCTCCCTCCTTTTTTATTAAAATATAAGCAAAGCACATCTTAGCTTGAAGAGAAGTGTCTTTGAATAGCAAAGTGGTTCATTTATTAGAGCCCCGAATCCCACATGAATAGGCAGCTGATAAAAGTGATTTGACTGGCATTGAATTTTTTTTTTATACTGGAGTGTGCTGCAGGGAAACTGTCATTTGCTTGTCAAGATCTCCTCCCTTGCTTTCTGGGGGCCATAGGTTCATTCTTTCAGGTTGGTAACAACTTCAACTCTTATAGGCAGCTTCCCCCAGGAGACCCACTGGCCTTTGGATGATCAATGTCTGCTTGCTCTTCTCACGAAATACACAGTGTTCTCTGGCTACTCTATTAGAGAAGAGCCTCTTCATTGTGAGTGTCTACGAAGACACAAATACCGATACAATTTGCTAAGAATGTCAGAGACCTGTGAAATTCCTGAGGCCTACTCATGAGCCTACTGGGTTAGAGTTTACCAAATTAGCCATAGATGGAGGAACGTCTGAATGACTGTGCTAGAAATTCAAGTGTTTTGGTGTCTAAATTAGGGTTACAATTGCTGAGATGAAATGCCCTGACCATTGCAACTCGAGGAAGTCAGTACAGGAACTCAAGCAGGGTAGGATCCTAGAGAAAGGAGCTGATATAGAGGCTTCTTCGTGGCTCACTCAGCCTTCTTCCTTATAGAATACAGGACCACCAGCCCAGGGATGGCACCACCCATACATGTGAGGGTTAATTTATCAGTTTGACTACATCTGGAACCACCGAGAAGACAATACTATGAGGTAGTTTCTAAATTAGGTTAACTAAATTGGAAAGAAATTACCCCAAAATGTGGACAGCACAGTCAGTCCATGGGCTGGGATCTCTGGCTGAATTCAAATTAGAAGACCAAAAACTATTTTTTTTCTTCAATTGTTTTGCCAGATAATTTTATTGTAGAAAAGAGAAAAGTGACTGCTACACTGTTAGGGTGTAATTAACCCTTGCACATACCCACAGTGTCATACACTCTCCTGAAATTGCTGGACAAGTGCTCTCTTGAAAAGGATTCCAGTGGGAACTGCAGGATCTTTCAGCAGACCTTCTACACACCTTTAAGAGTTGAGGTCAGTGTTGTTTGTTTTCTTGTCAGGCGCCAGTTCATCGTCTCGTGATCATGATCATGAAGAATGACGAGGAAAAACAGCATAGGAAGGGCTAGCAGACAAACTTCATTGGGAAGTGACAGCACCCTGTTGCAAAAAGGGAACTTGAAAATGAGTTGCCAAATAACATCCTGTATCTGAGATTTTCCTTCTTAAGATCCTGGCAACAGGCCATTTTGGTTCTAGCCATATGTAAATTAGGCATTGTGCTGGTATGAATCTGGTTGGTTAATTTGAATGTGCTCAGGAGTTCTGATTGGTTGATGAGTTACGTAAGAGTGTGCAGCCTCATGGAAGCCCACCGGCAGAAAACAAGGTTCACCAACCATTCCAAGGGGAAGAGCTAGGGTGTAAAAACCAAAGGTTGTTGGTTAGTTGCTGTTTTGATGAGCCAGTCTTTTTGGATTGCAATTTACAAGATGAACTGATGGGCGGGTTTTATGATAAAACCTCGGTGCTCTCAGAGTAAGTAGTCCTGCTAGGACATGGCAGTCATTCTTGAAGTTTTGGGGGGTTCTGTAACCCCGACTAATAGGGAATATTGTCTCTGATTCCTAGCAGTAAGACAATGATTTGTTTCATTCCAGATCAGACATGGCTCATGCGAGAAGGTCAAGGAGACCCCGGAGGTGAGAGTAGTTAATAGTCCTGCAAGAAAGCTGTTTACTGGATTGTCTTTCAGCACGGAGCCTTCCTGAGCCCTCTAAAAAATTGAAACTTAGGCTTATGAACTGACAGCGGACAGCCTGCTGCGGCTCAGCAGGAAAAAGAGGCTCAGGTGAACCAAAGCCTGGTGAAAAATAGGCCATCTGGCCATGGAAGTCTGCCTAGGTTTTGGCAAGCTTGTGAGTATTTGAGATTTAAAAAAAAAAAAAACAAAAAAAAAACAAAAAAAAAAACACCCTTTTTCTCAGCTCTGTCCTGCAGCCAGTTTCCAAGTTTCCTCAAAGCTCAGTTAGACAGTTAGAGGCCACCCTCTGGGGAGGCGCCTGACTCTGCCGTCCAGGTGCTCTCCATTATGCTGCTTTTCACAAAGAGCTGGCAAGCCATTCCTTCTGCAAGGATGTGCAGCGGAGAGGGGGGAGGAGTTGGGGGGGGAGGCGTAGGGATGAATAGCTTCCTATGTGCACACAGATGACTAGAGGCCCCACCCGAGATCCGCTGCTGAAGCCTTTTGGCAGGAGGTACATGCTACAGTTTGATTCATGGAACTGAAGCAGGAAAGAAAAACAGAAAATTCGAGGATGTGAGAAAGGACAGAGAACATTTTCCCAGGGTCTGCTGAAGGCTCTTGGCAGCTGAGACAATACGAATTCCAGCATAATTAACAACATTTGCTGCAGAAGAGTTACTACTCCTTTGATAGATAGCTATTGTACGTTAAAAGTACTAATGAATGTATAGGAGCCTCATTCCTTTCCCCATAGGGAACCTCAAAGAAAACTTAACTTGGTTTACAGTAAAGATGTGGCATCCCACCTTCCTAGATCTCTTTGGGTTAGGCTTTTATCTTACCAATTGTGATCCTGTCGAGCCCCAGCCCCAAGCATCTAATGATAAGATTGTAACTTCAAACCCTACTGAAACCCTATATATGACTATTGTAAGAGTGATCTGACTCTCCTTTGGAGGTTTGTCGAACTTAATGACACTCATCTTTGAGACGTGCCCTCCCATGCTCACCTACGTTCACTCTTCTGCCCCCCCCTTCTCCTCAGCTTCATGCTTAAGCCTATATTAAAATATCTTCAATAAATCTCCAACTCTGCTTTGTAAACTGGCTATTCCTGAAATTAATTTCAAAATGAATTTTGGTGCAGAAGCCAGAATTCCTGCTTTGGTCTGTGTTGAAGTCCCTACAACTCTTGTGGAATTCTTCAAGCTGCTGAAGGTGACAAGAGGGAGCTGAAAGAATGACCAAAATACCCTTGGAGGGAACCACCTTTGATAAGGGGTCTGCTTTGCTCCTCAAGATGGCTCACCTGTCAGTTCTCCAAGGAGCCACTGGGCTGCACACAGCTAAATAAAAACACATAGAAATCTTCCCATAAGGTACTTCTTTTTTTTTTTTTTTTTTTTTTTTTTTTTTTTTTTTTTTTTTTGAGATAGGATTTCATTCTATACCCCTGGTCAACCTCAAACTCAAAGCAATTCTCCTGCCTCAGCCTTCCAAGTGCTGGGATTATATGTACAAGTTCTCTTTAAAACTGTAGCAGTACACATTTCTCTCTTGGCGTGGTTTGAGGCTGAATTCAGTCCATTTTGGCCTTCTGTTTCTCTGGCCATTGCTGGAGTAAAGAAAACAACAACAACAACAACACCGTTTTCCTAGGCAAACTGCCTTACTGAGTCATTTCAAGAGAAGCAGTAGGTTGAAGGATGAAAAGCAGTTAAGGATTTGTGAAGGGTGGCTGGCTTATAACCCAATTAGAATTTCAAAGGCAGAAGCCTAGAGCCTAAATTAATTTAGAACGGCAGCTTATCTTGCCAACACTCACCTCGGAATTTATAGTGTCTCTTTCTATCTCAAATTACATGAGGGTATTCTAAATCAGGGAAAGCTTCTGAATGATCTTTGCTATGGGCTGCTGATGCCTGATAACAAAAGGACCTCCCACCACCCAGTTTGGGCATTGATCTCTTCCATGACAGGTCTTCACTCACAGCCACTTGCCTCCGTGAGCAAACCTCACTGTGGGAGTTAGTGCATTGTGCACCCCGACCCCCAGCCCCCTATTCTGGAGATGGGCTGTGTCCTTGCATTTCCTCCTTCTCTGGGCACAATGAAAACACTACTCTGTAAAATTATTTTTCCGTCTTAGTTAGGGTTTTGCTGCTGTGAACAGACACCACGACCAAGGCAACTCTTACATGGACATTTAATTGGGGCTGGCTTTACAGATTTAGAGGTTCAGTCCATTATCATCAAGGTGGGAGCATGGTGGTGTTTAGGTAGGCATGGTGCAGGCAGATCTGAGAGTTCTACATCTGAAATCTGCTAGTAGAATACTGACTTCCAGGCAGCTAGGGCTAGGGTATTAAAGCCAAGATCCACAGTGACACACCTATTCCAACAGGGCCACATCCACTCCAACAGGGTCACACCCTTCCTAATGGTGCCACTCCCTGGACCGAGCATATACTAACCATCACACTCCCCTTGGCCATTATGATCTCTTACTAGCATACCCTCATTCCATGAACTTGCTTCTCTGTCTTCCAGTGCGTGCGTGTGTGTGCGTGTGTGTGTGTGTGTGTGTGTGTGTGTGTGTGTGTGTGTGTGTGTGTGTGTTTGAGGCAGATTTTCAGATTGACCTTAAACTTTCTCAGTACCCAAGGATGGTTTTGATTCTCTTACTTGTACCTTCCGAGTTCTGCGCTTCTAGGCATGTACCACCATGTCCACTTTATGTGGTTCTGAGGCTCTCAGCCAAGGCTTTGTGCATGCTAAACAAGGACTCTAGTTACTGAATCAAACCACAAGCCCATTTGTATGTACATACACATACATATTTGCCTACTTTTAAAGATAGGTTCCATGCAATCCAGGGTGACCTGGAAGTTTTAAGGTTGCCTAATGTTGACCTCAAGTACAGGATCCTACTTTGCTTAACAGAATCCTGGGATTACTGGCCGGTGCCATCTTTTTTCTTCTGTAAAGTGATTTTTCTATTAAATTTTTTTCATACAATATATCTTACTGTGTTTTCCCTCCTCTAATTCCTTCCATATCCTCTCCTGCTAATCCAGCTTACCTTCATGTTCTTTACACACACACACACACACACACACACACATGCACACACTGAGACAAACAAAAAATCAAAACAATCAAAAAACAACACCAACAAAAAACCCAGTAAGACACAAAATAAAAATAAAAATAAATGAAAACTAAAACCATGCCACCAGAACAAAAAAATATATATATAAAACAAACAAAAAGCACCATGGAATCATTTTGTGTTAGTCAGCTACTCCTAAGAATGGAGCCTGGCTTGGAGGAAGGCTGATATACCTTGTCACACTCACTGGGAAATATTGATTTCACCTTTCCCAGAAGGTATAAACTATGCAAGAGGAACTTAAACAGAATCAGCATATAATGGGGGAGAGGGGGAGACAATCAACTAGACAACTAGACATCTAATGTCACCAAGCAAACCCTCTAGTGCCAGAAAAAGTTTATATCTTTTGGGTACTTGGCCAAAGGGGTTCCATAGACACCATCCTCAAACATTACAGGCTTCTTTCAAGGCTGTTACTTTTCACTATGTGATGGTAAGGCCCTATTGCTGAATATTTTTAAAATGCATGAATCGTGTTACCCCAGTTCTTTTCAAGCCTTCCAATAGTTTCTTGTCATTCTTGTGATAAATTCACATAATCCCCAGTGTCTGTATAAGATACCACACTGCATGAACTGGGTTGCACGTCAACTCAGTTGCTTCTCTAGGGTTTGGGGGTCTTGTCTCTCTCCTCTGGCCATATTGGCAACTTTTGAGTTTCTGAACTCAAAAACCCAATCCCTTCCACCAGGAAACTTTTACTCCATATTTTATTTTTCATTTGGGGGTGGGGGAGGGTGGTTCAAGACTGAGTTTCTCTGGGTAGCCCTGTCTGGAATTTGCTTTGTAAATTAACCTGTCAGGTTTTTATTCTCTCCTTCTCCTTCTTCTGTGGCTATGCCAAGGGAGAAAAAAACCTTTCTGTCTATTTTATTGATTTCTAGGTCTCTCAAATAGGGTCCTGCACATAACAATCATGATTGGCAGTGCAACAGCTCACAGTGGTCCCTGACATCTTTTATGTATATAGTGATCAAAAGTCTTTTGAGTATGGACCACTCTGACTCACTTTTTAAGTATTTATTTATTTATATATTTATTTGGAGGCAGGATTTCTCTGTGTAGCCCTGGCTGTCCTGGAACTCACTCTGTAGACCAGGCTGGCCCTGAATTCGGAGATGCATCTGCCTCTGCCTCCTGGTATGCTGGGGATAAAAGGCCTGTGCCACCACTGCCTGACTTTTTTTTTCTTGTAGCATTTTTATACATATTTAGTTTTGGTTAATTGTCCTCCTGTATTTCTCTGCCCTCTCTCCTCACTGAACCTTTCTGCCCCCAGTATTTCCTCTTCTCCTTTCATGAGTGTTTTATTGCCTTCTCCATTCCTCCCTTAAAGCATCATTTCTCTTCTCTGCTGAGCCCCTTTCAAATTTCATGATGTCTACCCATCATCCTCAACCTCTGTTGTCACTAGTTTTTCTGATAATCCAACTAACTAGGATACAATAGACTCTCACAGTCATCTTCACTTGTGTTTCAATTGTCTAAGTATGATGAGCATTTAAAAGAATATTGGCTACCTGTGTTTCTTCTTTTGAGATTTGCCTGCTCAGTACATTGAGCCCTGTGTTGATTGGCAGGTTCACTTGTTTGGTGTTTATTATTTGTAGTTATTTATATAGTCTTGGTACTGATTCGTTGTCAGAAATATAGCTGGAAAAAACATTCTGCCATTCAGTAGGCTGTCTATTCTCTCTGTTGACAGTTTCCTTTGAGGCTCATGAGCCCTTTCACATCATGCAATCTTATTTGCCTAACTCACTTTCAATGAATTTATTTCTTTTCAGAAATATAAATATTGTGCTGGACATGGTGGTGCGTATCTTTAATCTCAGCACACAGGAGGCAGAAAAAGGTAAAAGAAAATCTCTGTAAGTTCAAGGCCAACCTGGTTTGTAGAGCAAGTTCTAGGCTAGCCAGGGCTGCACGGTGAGACTCTATTTTCAACAGCCAAATAGATAATTAAATAAATTAAATATCTAAAGTATATTTTTAAATGATCTTCTGTTCACTTGTTCATTTTTTGCTACTTTGATCGTGACTTCCTTCCAGGGTCTTTTGTTTGCTTGTTTGTTTTGAGATAGGGTGTTTCCATGCAGCTTTGGCTGTCCAGGAACTCACTATCTTAACCAGTTTAGCCTTGAACTCAGAGATCCTTCAACTTCTACCCCTCAAGTGCTAAATTTACAGACCATCAGTCACAGCCCTAGGTTCAAATAATCATCATTTACCCTACATATTTGCCAACACCTAATATTATACATATTTAAATTATACGCAGGTGCTTTTAAAAGCTTCATAGATATTTGCTCACAGAATTAAGAGTTTCACCGTGACAGTGTTACACATATCTGGTCTCATTTGCCTCTTACTCCTTGACACTCTTAGGCTGAGCTTGCTGCTTTCTTTCCTCCCCTGAACAGTGTCCCTTCTGCTTTCATTGGAATTTGCTTTTGGCAAAAGAAAGAAGAAGAATATGACAGGTGTCACTTTAAGGCTGTGGCATCCACATTCAGTATCCTGAGTTTGCTGCTTTGCTCTGGGGGCAGACAACTGCACTGCTATGCCATGAGATGCCCAGTGTAAAGAAACTTCTGTCAGAGAGGCTCTAAGGCCAGCCAGGGGCCATGTGAGCGAGCATAGGGTGGACTGCAAGAACAACTGGCTCTTACTCTAGCATTGAGATGTCACTCTGGCCTGTAACTCCATTCTATCCTTATGGGTGATTCTCAGATGGGCGTAACCAACTGAACTACACTCAGCTTCCTGAGCCACAAATCCTCTGAGATAATAAAGACTGGCTATTCACTAAAACTGATTCACAGACATAAAAAAGTCTGAGGGATGATGGAGCTGTTATTGATCTCAATATCCATGTGACTTCCCCATTCTCTGTGGTCCTGCCACCTTGTCTCTTGGCCTCATCCTTATTGTCATCTGGAATTCCTCCACCTCTGAGATTACACCATGAGACATCTTATCTATGGCCACATCCTCCTAACCTTCTTGTTCACTTAGTTATTAAGAAGTGGCATCGTGCCTGGCGTGGTAATGTATGCTTTTAATCCCCACACTCAGGGAAGCAGAGACAGGTGGGTCTCTGTAAGTTGAAAGCCAGCCTGGTCTACAGAGTGAGTTCTAGGACAGCCAGGACTGTTACACAGAGAAACACTGTCTCAAAAAAGAGGCAAACAAACAAAAATCTAAACCAAAAACCAAATCAAAGCACAAGACAACAAGAAGTGACATCATTACTAATGCTTTAGAAAGGAAACAATCCAGAGACATTTGGGGCACAATACAGAGCCTGGAAAACCTGAGGGCAGTTTGAGTTCTGATGCTGCAATGCTCTTTCAGCATTGTTCTGAGTTGGACCACCTATCTTGGTCAGTAGAAGTGGGCTCCTAGGAGAGTGCTGAAATGCTGTAGGCAGATCCTGCACATCTGAGGACATCTTAGGAAGACTTGGCAGTCCAGTTGATGATACCCTGTGATGCCATGCTTAGAAAATGGGGAAATAAATAATAATAATTGTTTAGGACAGCACATGGCAGTGCTCACCCTGCCTCAGTCTACTGGCCTTTTGATTACACTCCTTTCTTTCCCTACTCGGTACCACTGCTCAGGACTCCAACTATATTTACATTTCTTCCAATCCTTGCATCTTTGTTTTCCTATATTACCTGCCCAGGCAAAAACTCAAAACCATCAGTGTCTTCAAGTACCTGTCTTTATATGTATACCTTGGCTGCTGAACATAGAAAGAGTAAAATAACTAACATTGTTTTCATTAGTTCGTGGTCTATAAATCTGAAAATACTTCCCTCCACAGTATTTCCTCACTCAGTAGTTCAGTAATTTCAAAACAACATATTGTTTGAAGCATTCGAGAAAGTCACTATTAGAAAATATTTTATGGAATTTCTTGCAAACTAATGTTCCAGCAGGCAAAATTTATTAATAATACCTTCCAAATAATTATCAAATTCATTTGCTTTTTAATTTTTTTTTACATTTTATTTTGGGGGAGGTGCAATGCTCCACGATGAAGAGAATTAGAAGACAACTTGTGAGATTCATTTCCCTCCTACCATGTGGTTCCCAGGAATGAAACTCAGATAGTCAGGCTGGATTGTAAGTGCCCTTATCCACAATGCAATCTTGATGATACCCTATTACTCTCATTTCTTACTACTTCCCCATTTTAATTCATAATCTTTGTATTTTTGAGCCCACACAATTGTCTTCTACTTGGTCTCCTAGATTCTAGGTTTTATTTATTTATTTATTTATTTATTTATTTATTTATTTATTGCTTCTACAGGAATGAAATAGTTTCCTCTGTCTCTAGGGACCTTGCTTTGACCAAGAATAATTTTCTTTTTCCAGTAATTCTAACACCATGCCTAATTCTCATGCTCTAGTATGGTCATACCATAAGCCATGGTCATATCATACCCTCAATAAGAAATTGTTTCATTCTCCAAACTAGAAAAATACCCTGTGCTATATATTTTTTTCATAGCATACAAAGATTTCCCTTTTATAGCACTATGGTGATTTGTATGGGAATGGCCCCCATAGGCTCTTATATTTAAATGCATGGTCATTAGGAAGTGGTGCTGCTTCAGAGGGATTAGGAGGTGTGGCCTGGTTGGAGTAGGTGCAGCCTTGTTGGAGGAAGTGTCACTGGGGGTAGGCTTTAGGGTTTCAAATGTTCTGATACAGGCCTGCCTAGTCTCTCTATTCCTGTTGCACCCTGGGGAACTGAATGTAGAACTCTCAAGCTACTACTTCTCCAGCAGCGTGTCTGCCTTCACACCCTGCTTCCTGCCAGGATGACAATGGACTAAACCTTTGAAACTGTACATAAGCTCTAATTAAATGTTTTCTTTTATAAGGATTGCTGTGGTCATGGTGTCTCTCCATAGCAACAGGACACTAAAACAAGCATCTTTGCCATAATACTTTGTATTAGTTACCTCTTGCTGTGTAACAAATACCTTAAGACTAGGTGACTTAAAAATAGAAAAAAAAACCATTTATTATTCATTTCTGTTGGTGAAATGTCTTAGCTGGGTACTTCTTTTTTATTTCAAATAAATCTACTTTAAAGATGCACGTTTACAATTTAAGTATGTGCATGTATCTGTGTAGAGTTTTGTGAATGTTGAGTCAAGGTGTCCCTGGAGGCTAGAGGCATGGGATCCCCCTGGATCTGGACTTAGTAGTGTTTGTGTGCCTTAAGACACAACTGAATTTGTGTCTTCTGGGAGAACAGTATGTGTTCTTATCTGCTAAGCTAGCTTTCCAGACCCTATGAATTGCTTTTAAAACATGTATTTATATAGTATTTGCTACATGTGACTGTGTATGTGCATGTGTATGACTGTGTGCACACACGTGCACACAGAGCTATATCCCAAGCCCATTTCATGCATTTTATTTCATATCCAATGCAGTCTTAATGGGTCTCCAGTAATTGCAGCACGGCTTCCAGCCATCTACTTGGAGGGAGGTGGACAAACCCCAGGAATGCAGCCCTGACCTTTACTGTCTGAAGCTGTTGTTGGTACTGTTGGCAGTGACTTCCTTAAAGGATCAGTTCAGTGATGTATTTTTGAATACTGTTGTTGGCTTCCTTGCCTCAAATTTTGTTCTTTACCCATCTCAATTATTCTGCAAAGTACCTGAATAAATCCATTATCATCTTAAATTAATTACAGTTAGTCTCTTGCAGCTGAGAACCTTGACTAATACAGAGAGCTACAATTATCTGCTCAAAGTCACTAAAGCAGCAAATCGTGAAAATTTGCTTTAAATGTGTTTCTGTCTAATTCCAGGGCTGAGATTCATCATCCTTCCCCTCCTTTTTACCTGTGGAAGACTTTCCTTCTTATCGAGTGTGGAATCCCACCCCTCCTCCCCTGCCACAGCACTGTATCCTCGATTCATGCTAACAGGTCAAAGAAGAATCATAGAGTTGCTCATTTGAAAAATCAATTTTCGATTCTTGGGGTGGAGATAGGCATCCCCAGGAGTGAAGCCAGAGCTTCACCTAGAAGCTTTTCGTGGTGAGCTATCACACTACCTTAACAACTGTCGAGGTGAGAAACAGCACCATTAGAAAGGGCTACAAAGTAGAGATGTCATTCATTGGGAAAATCAGAAAAAGCTCAGGAAGGTGGTACTAGGCCAGACTATGATAAACTACAGGAAACTGTTTTTTTTTTTTTTTTTTTTTTTTTTTTTTTAAGATAAATGGCAAACTGTAGAAGAAGAGCAGGGTAGAGGTTTGCAAATGCCATGAGACCTTGTTGACACTTGCAACATGTGACATTCTTCTTTCCAGTTGCAGAAAACTTATAAAAAGCGTTACTTAACAATGCATATGTTGGATGCTTAATAAGATTAAGGAATTTATGTCAGTGTCTTCTGTGGGATGAACTTTCCGTTTTTGTTGTTTTATTTTTGTCTTTTGATTTTTGAGACAGAGTTTCTCTGTGTAGCCCTGCCTGTCCCAGACCTTGCCCTTTAGACCAGATTAGCTTTGACCCGAACTCAGAGATGCGCCTGCCTCCAGGGTGCCGAGGTTAAAGGTGCGTGCCACTATGCCAAGCTTGCTCCCCTTTAAATAAATGGAACAAGGGTTTTCTTTGTCTTGGTTTTGTTTTCCTTAAAAATAAAGTCTTGCTATATAATCCAGACCGGCCTTGAATTTGCCATCTTCCTGCCTCAGACTCTGGAGTGCTGAGATTGCAAGCGTGCACCACCATACTGGAACGATCTGTTTTGTTTAAAATGGCTTTTATCTTATAGGCACATGGTGAAATGCTAAGATAAGTAATGTAATGATAGAGGAAAGGTCTGTAGATGCAGCACTGGAGATTACACACACACATAAAGCTTCAAGTTGGATGATGGGTAAATGGTGAGGAGCTTACTATATTTTAATTTCTGAAAATATTTCATGAAAAACACAACAAAAAGGAGGAGGAAGAGGCATTATATAGCCTAGAATCGTGGTTCTTAACCTCCCCAATGCTGTGACCCATGCTGTGGTGACCCATCAACAATAAAATTATCTTTGCTGCTATTTTGTAACTAATTTTGTTACCGTTGTAATCTCAATGTAAATGCCTGTGTTTCCCAATGGTCTTAGGTGATGCCTGTGGAAGAGTCATTTGGTGCCTTCCCCAAATGTGCCCCAATTCAGTTTGTGAATTGCTGGCCCAGACAATTAGAATTGGATTCTAGAACATCATGCCCTGAGTTCATAATCTGTCTCTGTTTTTACTAACATTGCATCTCAGGCAAGTGCACAACCATCTTGTGATACTGCAACACCATCATCTGGCCTTAAAGATGATAGAGGAGTGAGGAAAAGACAGGAGGGATGTGTGGAACTACACCTAGAAATGGCATACAACATGTCTGTTCATATCCTGTTGGCTAGGAGATACCATTCACACTTAGGCATTCTATAAAGGAGAATGGAGACTGTGCTTGGGAAGCGGAAATGGATGTGATGAGCTTATAATACATTTTGTGGAAGTAACTTCACTTCTCTGTTCTCCAGTCTGCCCCTTTGTAGCTCTGGGTTAATAATGAGCATATTTCCCTGGGTTACTGTATTATTAAATGAGTGAAATTGAATGAAACATTCCCCAGGACAGACACGCCACATTTAAAAAGTACATGTCTTCCTCCTCCCTCATTCCCTCCCTCTCTCTTGGCAAGGTTTTACTATATAGAGCAGGCTTGAACTCATGATCCTCTACTTCAGCCTCTTGACTGTTGGGATTACATGTGTGTACTGGAACACCTGGCTAATTACTGTTATCTATGTATTAATTCTATGTAGATATGGATTTTGATACATGAAAGAAGTTAGGGACCATATAGGATTGGTGATGTAGTATGTTTAAAGGTTCATTATTTTTCATACATATTTATGTGTATGCCAACCTGTGCATGTATGTACATGCTTGTGAAGGAGGCCCTGGAGGCCAGAGAAAGCATCAGCTCCCTTAGAGCTGAAGTTGCAGGAAGTTGTAAAGTGCCTGAGGTGGTGCTGGAAACCTAACCCCGGTCCTATTCCAGAGCAGCAAGTGTACTTAACTGCCAAGCCATTCTTCCAGCCCTGAGGCAGTGCATTTAGCAAAAGGCGAGCCACCAGAATAAACAGCAAAAGGGACAAGCATGGTCAGTACAGAAGACTGTGAGTATGGATGATGGGAAGAATATAGGGTAGACATGTCCAGAGTAGTGAGTTCGAGACTCATTGATCATAGGGGGCCTCTAAGAAATAAACTGATCTCCAATATTTCTTATTTTTATCCCTTATATTTAAAGCCCATAATTTTCAGCTGAAAATGACTGCTAAAATAAACCTTTATGCTTTTAACCTTTTTTTAGAGCTGTGAGTGGCTATGTAGGTATATTCTGGCCAACAAAATATTATTTATATGTTCTTGTGATACTTATGGAGCAGCCTTCAAAAGAACAACGAAAGATATTACTTACTATCCTTCCTACTGGCTGGAGCTGGAACAACCACTTAGACTTGTGATGTACTATTGATCCATGTGGGGAAGCTAGGTGTTTAGAAGTGCACAGTGAGGGGATACGGTCATTCGGTCCTTCCAAATTCCAGAGTCTGAGGAGTTAACACACTATCCCTGGACTCCCTATGGCTACATTAGTGTGGAATCAATATTTATCTTGTTTAAGCCACTGACATCCTGACTGTTTGGTTACTGGCAGCTGAACACTCATTAGAACGGATCTAGGAGACAACTAAAGCAGCAGGTGGGACTGAAAGTCTGAACTCAAAACAGTGCAGGTGAAGCTGATCTCAAGGATGGAAGACATACCCTGATGCTCAAGTGACAGCTGCTTTCAGAGACACCTGCACATGGAAGAACCTGACCTTTCTTTCCTCAAACACATCCCCTCTTACTTCTCTGACTCTCCATGGATACATGGATACCCTTGTATGTGTGTGTGTGTCTGTGCACTCGAGTGTGTGTGTGTATTAGTGTTTTGCCTGTATGTCTATGCACCATGTGTGTGTAGTTCCTGAGGAGGCCAGAAGAGGGCGTGGGATATCTTAGAACTGGAGTTACAGACAGTTTTTCGATGCCATGTAAGTACAAGGAATTAACTCCAAGTCTTTTGGAAGAGCAACCATCTCTCTAGCCCTCTATGGACATATTAACAGCATTTTCTTTCTTTTTTTAAATTAATTTTATTCGTGTACTTATTCACTTTACAACCCACTTTCTGTCCTCTCCCAGTCACCCCTTCCCACAATCTTTTCACCATCCCCCTTCCCCTTCTCTTCTGATCCTGTGAGCCCCTGGTTAACACTCCATCCTGGCACATCAAGTCTTTGTGAGGTTAGGTACTTCCTCTCCCGCTGAAGCCAGACAAGACAGCCCAGCTAGAAGAACATATCCCATGTATATGTTCTTGGGATAGCTCCTGTTCCAGTTGCTTAGGACCCACATGAAGAACAAGCTGCACATCGGCTACATACGAAAGAAGCACATTCTTTCATGTACTTCTAGCCCAGCTTTCTTACAAAGCTCATTGCCCCTTCCATCCTTCAGTACCACAAGAACACTAGGCTCATGTGCAGCTGTGTTCTGAATGTCTCTGTTGTCTGTGGCAGAGTGTGAAGTAGAGAGAGGATTGGTGTATATCTACTTTGCCTCTCTCTTTATTGCTTCAGTTACCAAACGTATCATTTATACATACTCACAAGCATGCTAACATCAATAGATTTCCAGCATCTGAATTGAACTGGACTGATAACAAATTTCCCCAAATCACTACAGCACACAGTGAGTGATTATGCTGGACAGATTCTATGATGACACTTTATAATCCTTATTTGATGCTTGGCTGTTGGCTAACTTAGACGCTTGCTTCTAAGCAGGAAAGCACAGCTAAGATGATGGGAAGTCATCTGTGTAACTATGTTGCATAAGATTTTAAAAGGATTTATTTTTTATATTTATGTAGGTATCCATACATCTCTCTGTTAATACATTTATGTGTGCGTGGAGCCTAGGAGAGGTTATTGGTTACCTGGCTGCTGTAGTTTCAGGCAGCTTATGCCATGATGTGGGTACTGGGAGCTGAATTCTTCTGTAAGAGCAGCAAGTGATTTTTTAAAAAAAATAATTTGTTTAGGACTGGAGAGATGGCTCAGAGGTTAAGAGCACTGACTGTTCTGACTGTTCTTCCACAGGTCATGAGTTCAATTCCCAGCAACCACATGGTGGCTCACAACCATCTGAAATGGGATCTGATGCCCTCTTCTGGTGTCTGAAGACAGCTACAGTGCACTCGCATTGCATTTTCCTTTAGTACGGTTATTCGTGCTATGATGCTGTCAGTCGTTCTCATTGGCTTTTTAATATTTTTTTGGGAGAGGGTCTTACTATGTAGCTCTGCCTGGCCTGGAACTCACTACTCAGTTCAGGCTCTTCTCAATTCCATTCATCAGACTGCCTTTGCCTCCCAGCTGCTGACATTAAACACATGAGGAATACACATGAGCTTTGTGTATTAATGGGGTTCTAGTTTATATAACCATATATGCATGTAGCATACACCAATAAAATCCTGAAAATGGCCTTTAAATTTTACTGTTGGCTATAAAGTTCTCTTCTTTGGAAACATTTTATTATGATAATTTTTCTTTTTAAATTACACGTGTGTGTGTGTGTGTGTGTGTGTATGTGTGTGAGAGAGAGAGAGTGAGAGAGAGAGAGAGAGAGAGAGAGAGAGAGAGAGAGAGAGAGCATTTATATGTGTGATATAGGAGTATGTCATGGTGCCAGTGTGTATGTCAGAGGTCACCTTGTGGGAGTTGATTCCCTCCTTCTAACATGTAGATTCCAGGAATCAAACTCATGTCCTCAGACTTGGCAACCTTCACCCAGTGATCAATCTTTTTTTTTTTTAAAGACAGGGTTTCTCTGTGTAGCTGTTGCTGTTCTTAAGAAACATGTTCTGGAGACCAGGTTGTCCTGGAACTTACAGAGATCTGCTTGCCTCTGCCTACAGAGTGCTGGGATTAAAGGTGTGCACCACCATAGCCTGCCAGTGAGCCATTTTTTATCAGCCTTGGGTATGTTAAATTTTTCTATTTATTTTTAATAAGTGTGCCAATGTTGTAGTAGTCATTTTATCTCAATCAAGGAGGGAATATTTGATATTAAATACTTACTAGTGAAAAACAAGATCCCAGGATTTTTATGACATAAGCCATGTTTTCCACAAACATCCATATGATAAACATTGGTTATTCATCTGCTATGGACTAGTTACTAGGAATTATAAGGAAGGCTGGGCATGAAGTTTTCTCTCTACAAACTCTGAAAAGTACAGACACAGATAAATAAATCAACACTAGTAATGGCCTCTGATGACATTCTTAATGAAAATGTATAGAGAGAAAATTGATGGAAGTGAATAAATTCCCTGTACACGTAAGAAAAAATTTGACAGGGTTTCACTACATAGCTCTGCGTGACCTAGAACTTGCTGTGTAGACCACATTAATCTCAAACTCACAAAGCTCCTTCCCTGCTTCTGCCTCACAAAAGAACAAAGAAAGATATTACTTACTACCCTTCCTACCGGGTGAAATGCTGACCCAGTGGCTGGAGCTGGAACAACCATTTGGAATTGTGATGTACCACTGATCCATGTGGGTGTTTAGAAGTGCACAGTGAGGGGATACGGTCATTCTGAATTCCAGAGTGCTGGGATTAAAGATGTGTACCACCCATACCCAGGTAGTAAGAGAAAATTGACCTAGAAGGTAACTGTGGAGATGATCCTTGAAGCCTAAGATTTTTTTTTGTACATGAGAAAAACAGTAGTACATTCTATGTAGAAATAGCATAATATCATACATGTACAAGAAGGTATTTTCTTTAAATAGAACTTACTATGATTTTAAAATTGATTTCAAGTGGTTTTCTTATGTTCTCTTCCAAAGTTTCAGGGATACTTCAAATGATCAAACACACATTACGGTGTAAAGTAGATAGTAAGTACATTTTCTATCCTTCAGATGAGTATGTGTGATCTGAAAAGCAAAACTCTGTAATTTTAAGGATGCTAGAATAAGGGTTTAAATTTGGATTTATCTGACAAAAATCAGGCCATCATATGTTCTGCAAGATATTAGTCTACAGGTGCTACGGAGAAAGAGTTATTCTCACAAACATTGACAATTTGAGAATGAAATAAGGGTGTCTGAAGATATCTTAATGGATTTGCTGGCATGTTTGGAAGCTGTGTCATAGGAATCCAGTCATTCCAGAATGTTTGCACCTTTCAGCTGTAAGTAACAGGAATGACGATTTAGGCAGGAAAATGTATTGAGGGGATTATTTTGGAGGATCCTGGAGGATTTCATGGAACGAAAGGGAAAGTGAAACAAAGCTTTGTGTCTTAGTGCATGTTCTGTAGCTGCAGTAAAAGGCTGGGTACTTCATAAAGAACTGAAGTACAGGTGATGGCGGCACACACCTTTAGTCCCAGCTCTCAGGCATCAGGTACAGATGGATCCTTGAGTTTGAGGCCAATAGACTGATCTCACTATTTTGTTCCATTCTAAATCCACCCCTTCTTGGAGTGAGATGTTTAGTAACCCACCTAACATCATAGTCTAATTCAGCCTTTTCAGCTATTATTGGAAGTCAGTCACTTAACATAGGCCTGAACACTGGGAGTGACTAATTTTATGTGTAACAGAAATCATTTGGGGAGACTAACGATCATGTTAAGCACATGACGTTTACTGTTTCATCTCACAACAACCTAATGAAACACCCATTTCCATTTCACAGATGACGGAAGAAGACTGGAATATTGTTTCTCTTCCTAAAATCCCATGTTGAAATTGAGTTCCCACTGGGAAAGATGAAGAGGCTGAACCTTTAAGAGACTAGAACTTGGTGTCTGCGGAGCGGCTGTAGCCTGTGAGCAGCCAGATCAGGGACAGTCTCTCAGTCTCGCCGCCACAGCCGCCGCCCAGAGAATGCCGAGCCGGGTCGGTGTGCCGCCGCCCACTCCGGACACAGAATATCCAGTTATGGATCAAAATGAGCTAGTGCAGAAGGCCAAGGTGGCCGAGCAGGCAGAGCGGTACGATGACATGAAGTCTGTCACTGAGCAAGGAGCCGAGCTGTCTAATAAGGAGAGGAACCTTCTCTCCGTTGCTTACAAAAACGTTGTAGGAGCCCGTAGGTCATCTTGGAGGGTCGTCTCAAGTATTGAGCAGAAGACGGAAGGTGCTGAGAAAAAGCAGCAGATGGCTGAGAGTGCAGAGAGACGACCGAGACTGAGCTGAGGGACATCTGCAATGAGGTTTTGTCTGTTTTGGAAAAGTTCTTGATCCCCAATGCTTCGAAACCTGAAAGCAATCTTCTATTGGAAAATGAAGGGTGACTACTACCGTTACCTGGCTGAGGCTGCTGCTGGTGGACCAGTCGCAGCAAGCGAACCGAGAAGCATTTGAAAGCAGCAAAAAGGAGATGCAGCTGACACACCCTGTCAGACTGGGTCTGGCCCTCAAGTTCTCTGTGTTCTACTACGAGATCCTGAACTCTCCAGAGAAAGCCTGGTCTCATACAAAAAAAACCAGCTTTCGATGAAGCCTCTGCTGAACTTGATACATTAAGTGAAGAGTGGTACAAAGACAGCACGCTAACAATGCAGTTACTGAGAGAAAACCTGGCATTGTGGACATCGGATACCCAAGGAGACGAAGCAGAAGCAGGAGAAGGAGGGGAAATTAACCCGCATTCCATCCTTTGTCTGCCTCATTCTAAAATTTACACAGACCATTTGTCATCCATGCTGTCCCACAGATAGATTTTTTGTTTCTGATTTATGACAGGCTTATGTTCCTTCTATTTGAATTTCTATATTCCCCATGTGGTTTTTATGTTTTAATATTAGGAGAGTAGAGCCAGTTGATTTTAGGGAGTTACTTGTTTTCATCTTGAGGTGGCCAGTACCGGATGTGGAATTTTTACACGACTTACACGTTTGGCATAGTACTTTTGGTACATTGTGGCTTCAGAAGGGCCAGTGTTAAAACTGCTTTCATGTCTAAACAAAGAGAACTGCTTACATATTGGCATGTGCTGGCGGGAAATAAAGGGGATAATGGGTTCCAGTCCCAAGTGCAGTCTGTGTGGGTACTGTAAGGCTTGGAGCACTTGTGAGGCTGGGACACAAACATCCTACGGATGCACACTAGGATCGTGTGTCTGTGTGCACACCCATGACCACTGGGACACAAACATCCTGTGGATGCACACTAGGATCGTGTGTCTGCGTGCACACCATTGACCACAGCTCCAGAATTCTCTCCAGACCAAGTTGTGACCCAATTTCATTATTTGTAAAGTTCACATTTCATTATTTGTAAAGTTACCTGCTCTTTGCTTTCATTATTTCTGCTACACATTTTATTTGTATTTAAATGTTTTAGGCGATCTAAGAACAAATGTTAACAATGAAGATGCAGCGAAACGAGTTGCCTGGTGTCCCGGCTCCATGTGTATCGAGCACAACGGGAAACAAAATCCCGTGTATTTAACTTTCTTTACACAGTTTTTTGTTCTGTTTTGTTTTGCTTTTGTGATTGTTTTCCTTTTGACACCTGTCTAACATGCATGTACTGTAAATATAGTTAACAGGGGAATAACTCGAGATGATGGCTAGCTTTGTTTTAATATCTTATGAAATTTTCATGAACAATCCAAGCATAATTGTTAAGAACATATGTATTAAAGTTCATGTAAATGGAATAAAAGTTTTATGAATGGAAAAAAGAGACTAGAACTTTGTTCATGTAAATGGATTAATTAATTCCTGTGACTAATCTGTTATTGGGTTCTCTTAAGAGTAAGTTTGCTATAGCCACAAGTTCATTTAGGTCTTTGACTATGTGGCACCCTGACATGCTAACAGAGCCTTCCAGCAAGAAGGTCATGAGCACAATCATCACCTTTGACATGGATTAAATCCTTGCATCAAAATAAACTTCTTTAGAACTGTTTCATTCTGTAGTATTGTTATCTGTAACAGAAGATCTACTAGGACAAAGAGATTAAGGTACATATTTGGGAGCTCAGAACTCAGGCAAAGTGTTCTCTAATCTTGGACTCTTGACTACTTCACACGGCATTCTAAGACAAAGAACATTTTGAACCAAACAGCTACTCCACTTGCTTGACTGAGCAGGCAGGTTCAGGAAACATATGAATGATAAATTTAAGGATGAGGGGCTACTGGCCTTCCAGATTCTGACATCCAGGCAAGTGTCTTAAGCTGGAAAAGTAGCTTGCTTGAGGTCACAGAGCTAAGGTATGGGGCTAGGATCCCTTCATCATCCCTGCTTTTTGAATACCACCTCTGATTCTCAACCAATCAGGTGACCAATATCTGTGCTCCACTATACCCCATTTATAGGTGGTCTGGTACTCATAAGTGTTCAACTCTCTCCTTTCAGTCCAGTCTCTTGGCTGTAATTGTGTGAGATCTACCTTTTTATCCCAGATGTGCCTGTTTATTTGTGAAAGTCAAGGGCAGTCCCAGGATATTTTCCAGAGCAGGAAGCATACCGTTTCCCATCTACGCTGATTTTCCTCTTGTCATTGATCTCCCCACTAGAGAAAAACCAGAAGCTTCCCAACCCTGGTCAGTAGAAAATAAATAGGAACTCAAGTTTAGAGGACAATATTCCCTTCAATTCTCACCATGCCTTGAGTTTATCTTAGGGTTTGAAAGCACATTCCAATTTCAGGAATGGGAGAAGGGGAGTTTAAAAAGAAAATATTTGGTCTAGTCTTTATATTTGCCACTGATGCATGATATTTGAACCTTGCCCAAGAAACTAGCACTGTTAGCAGTGAGCTTTCACGGTGAGTTCTGTGTTCTGAGATGTAGACTATGAATGGGGTTTTGTAAGTTCAAGAATCTTCAGAAGATGTATAAACATGGGTGTGTGTATTGACATAGGAAGAGTGGTCGAAGATCTGATCAGGTAGTTAATGAAAGCCATGTTCTTAAAGAAAAATTACAAATCATTGCCATATAAGCCCTAAGATGAATGGATAATTGTGCCATTTCAGGAACACAGTGAATAGCATGGATTTTCCAAGTCCTTAAAAGCCAACTGGAGGTTGGGAGGGTGGTTCAGACAGTAAAATACTTGTGGGCCAGAAAAATAAGAAACCCTGAGTTCTACCACTAGTTTTTATGGGGGAAACTAAACTCATCAGCCTGTGCCTGCCATCCCAGCACTGGGCAAGCACAGACAAGGGCTCCCTGAGGATTGCTGGCCAGGCAGTGTTGCTAAATTATTGAGCTCCAGCTTCACTGAACCAGGCTTTTCTCAAAAAGCAAGTTGAGCAAGGTGGTGGTGGCTCATACCTTTAATTCCAGCACTTAGGAGGTAGAAGCAGACACATCTCCAAGTTCAAGGCCAGCCTGGTCTACAGACTGAGTTCCAGGACAGCCAAACCTACACAGAGAAAACGTGTCTTGAGAAAAAAGAAAGAAAGAAAGAAAGAAAGAAAGAAGGGAAGTGATTGTAAAAGAGATCCAATATTGATCTCTGTTCTCCAGACGCATGTACGCACATGCTCACAGATTCCCTTTCCACAAACCCACATGAAACATGAAATTCATGAATAAAACCACAGAAAGTTGGCATGGAAGACAAAGGCTATGGCCTGAAGGAGAAATAAGAGAGGTATCAGCATCTGAGGCAGCTAAGATGTCAGGAGGTTTAAAAGAAGTCTGGAATTCAATCAAATCCAGGAACACAGAAATAACTCAAGCAAAGGAGCTGATCTGGGTGCTCAGCAGACATGTGAGTGGCTGACAGCAGACGCTTTCCTGAAGAAGAACTCTGTTTAGCTGTGATGCTTAATATTCCTTTGCAAGGCTATTTAGCAATCAACGTGAAAGGGAGGGAACAGCTGCTGCTTCCCAAATACTATCAGCAAGACAGAAAGTGGGAGAGGCGTGAATAATGGACGCAATCAAACAAGGTTTCCAGGGTTATGATTTTCAAGTCCAATGTCCTTGATAATCTACCTCTGTGTGTACTAGTTCATGTTGGTATTTACACATGTTGCACAAGCATCCAAGTACACAAATGCACAGGGCTAGAAGAAACCAGGGAAAGACTTTGGAGAAGGAATCATCAGGAGGAAGGAAAAAAATGAGAGATAGAGACCCAGTGGTAGGAGAAAATAGAGGAAGAAAAGGGAGATGATGGAGAAGGGTCAAGGGTTAAGCATCCTACCATATCTTACCACCTATATGAAGTAGGTAACTCATTTGTTTTGTTGGATATGTTTGTTTCTTTGAGACAGGGCCTCACTATGTAGCCCTGGCTGGCCTGGAACTCACAGAAATCTGCCTGCCTCTGCCTCCCAAGTGTTGGGATTAGATCTATGCATGAGGTTCATGCCTGTTAATTTCAGTGTTAGGAGACTGAAGCAAAGGGAATCTTGAGTCAGAGGTAAGCCTGGGCCTGAACTACGTCTTGAATTCTACACTAGTTACATCACAGTAAAATAGTGAAGTAGGTCTCATATGCACACACGAGCACGCTAGTAACAACAGAAGGTTTTTTCTTTAATAATTCTTTTGTTCTTCCCTTCTCCTTTTCTCCTATTTTCCATATTTGTACATGTCTTCTTCTATTGAAATGTAAGTTCTATGAGGACAAGTGAGAACACATCTATTTCATTTGCAAAGTGCAGAAGTTAGTTTAGGGTTGGTTAGTAACAGTGTGGTAAACAATTTACACAAAGGTTTATTTCTTGTGTAGGTGACATATTGGCTATGCACTGGTTATGGCTCAGATCTGTTTGTCTTCACTTTGGCACCTAGGTTTGCAGCGAGAAGAAAAAGCTGGGATATTGACGTTCTCGTGGTAGCAAGAAGACCACAGCAATACGACTCTACGGCACTGAAAGCCTCTGCTTGGAAGTGACACCATCACTTCTGCTCATATGTCAGTGACCAGCTAAGTCATATGGCCAGACTTCAATTAAAGAAAGTGAAGTGGTATAATGTGCCCCTAGGGCTGTGTGATGAAAAATTTAGCTGGTAATGCAATCTGCTACACTGCTGCATTCTCAGCACCATGCAGAATAGTTCCTGGAACAATGTACATCCTCCTATTAATGACACCATGTGGCCCTTGGCTGTTGGGAAGCTTCTTTACTAGTGTGTGCTATGAGATTGGAGAGCAGTACCTCCCTACGGTTCATATTGTGCATTGCAGAAAATTTAGATTTTTCTCAATTGTATGTAATTTGTAAGCAAAATACCTTTAGGAAACATTGCTCTTTTTACCACACCGTTTGGATGAAATGGTAGCTGCAGGAAAAGTCTACTAGGCTCCGTCAAAACAAATAGTTTTCTTTAAACCCTTTCAATGTAAAAATCTTGAAACCACCATTAGATGGGGGAAGTGCAGAGCTGGGTGAGCTAAAGGCAAGGGCTTTGGAGCCTTTCTAAAGAACACAGAGAGATGGTGAGATTGTTACTCATTCTGCCTATAGTCCTGAACGGTCAGAGAAACACTGACCTGTAAGGCATGAAATAAATAGTGTAATCTTAACATGGCTCACACTGCATTTCTTTCTTTTTTTTTTTCTTGCAATGCTGGGGTAGCCAGGACTCTGCACATACCAGGCATGCACCCTGAAACCCACCTGGTACCCCTAGTTCCCCCAAGATGAATTTCTGGCACTTTTCTTCTTCTCCTAGGTCTACTCTGTCTTCACCCTTTCCCATTTCGTGACATGACAACTTGCCCTGAGTTGTTCAAGCCAGACGCTCTCATGTTGTCCTTGAATGTTTCCTCTGTCTTTGTCTTCCCCGTATTCCATCTCTAAATATCAGCACACCTGGCAGGTCATCATCAAAATATATCCAAAAGTGGAATTTAAAATAAAAATCACACCCATTGGTCTAAGTACACTATCGTCCTCTCTTGGTTGGATTATTTTGTGATCTATTCTCGCTGTCAGCTCTTGCTGTGATGTTATTTCCAAACAACCCCAAATGTCAATTGCTAACAATAAACATTTATTTTGCTTGCTTAATGGCCTCGGGTTAGCTAGAATAGCCTTTTCTTAAGGCTTGGAGTCAGTATTTGTATCCTCTCCATATATCTCCTCCGTGAAGAACCAGCAGCCAGCTGGGACTTATTCTTTTGGCAGATGGCAGGTGCACAAGAGGCCGTACTAAATCATACAAACATTTATCTGCTAGCATCATATTCACTGGCATTCCATCAAGCACAACAAGTTACACGGCCACGTTCAGCAGCAATGGGGTAGAAAAAAGTGTTCTGCTTGCTCAGTAAGGAATTGTCAGGAAGCCACACCACAAAGGAATGCATATAAGAATTCTTCAGCAGGAAGTGAAAGTATATAATACGTTTCTTAACTATCCTCTTCGTTTCTGTCCTTTTCATTCTTGAATGAAAGTCAATTTTACTTTATCCTGTACTGTTTATCTGTCCTTGTTTTCCTTTTTTTTTTGTCCAGAAAAGGCTATTTTTTTTTATTCAAGTAACTGCAAATAGGAAACCAGAGGGGAAGCCCCAGGCTGGGACAAATACTGGTCACCCCTCCCCCAAGGGGAGGTGGTCCTACAAACTTTTCCCATCACAGTGGGCCCCCCTCACTCTGCTGCAGCATCCATGGGGCGGGCCCCATCTTCCCTAGTGTGGGGTAGTTGGTAACCAGCCTGCTGCACTCCAGCCCCCCTCCCCTAGTGTATTATGTGTGGGGGGAGACAGGCAAAATCGGGAGGATAAACATCTGGCGCTGGTAGCAGCAGCAATGTTGGGTGTCTAAGAATGAACATTGAACAACCCCCCCCCCCCAAAAAAAAACACAACTGTCCAGAGGTAGTTTGTGAACAGAGGAAAAGATGGAACCAGAACCTTGGGGGACAGGGAGGAGCAAAAGGAGGGAGGGGACAAGGCTAGCCCCTTAGTGCCCTGCTGGAGGAAGAGTCTACCTTAGGTGGGAGATGGGTGGTAACGCCCAGGTGAGAGCAGCAAAGTGGGTGGAGCCAACATCATTCTACTTCCTGTTGTCCAAGGGGCTCAGCCAACCTAGTGCAGGATCTCGGTAGGGTGGGACAGAAGGGACTGAGAAACCCACCGGGTGACACTTTGGTGGGGGGCATGCTGGGATCTAAGCATTCCTGCTGCTGCCAGGTCAGCCATTGGGGCTTGTCAGAATGAGATGGGGCGGAGACCCTTATGTCCAGGGAATGCTCCCAGGACACTCTACAGGGAAGCCAGGAATAGCTGGGCAGAGGGACCCGCAAAACAAAGCGCCCAAAGAGCAATGGCTCTGAGGGAGATGCGCAGCAGGCTGGGCTGCGGCTAAATGGAAAGTTAGCCTTGTCAGGAGGGGGGCAGGTGTGTTGGGGAGGAGGGCACAGGGACTGAACCAAATCCTGCTCCCGTGGATGAGGCAGAGCCTGCAGCTGGTGCCTGGTGCGGAAGTGTGCAGTGGGGGCCCGGAGGGACCTGGGAGCAGGGGTTCCAGTCCCAGGAGAAAACTGCTCCTTGGTGGCTAAGGGGCAGGCGGCACTGTGAGTGGTCACTGCTCCTCCTCCGAGGACTCCTGGGAGATGCCCTCCTCTTCCTCTTTCTCCAGTTTCTTGGGTCTGCCCCTTGGTCTCCTCCCCGGAGTTGAAGTGGCTTTCCGTGTCTTGGTGGTGGCGGCGCCCTTATTCTTGCTTCCCTTTGGTCGCCCCCGAGGTCTCTTCGGAGTTGGCACTTCACTGGGCTCCTTCGAAGACTGCTTGCGCGGCCTACTCCGGCCTCGCTTCTCAGTCCCATCCTTTTCCTGCTTGGAGGCCAGGGTCTGGCTGGACTTTGAGCCCGACTCGCTCATTCTCCTTCTCTATGTATGGGGCAGCTAAGAGTGAGTCTGGGCCTTCTTGGAGCCTCGCCAACACCAGAAATAGCACCGACTCGGAGTCCCAATTAGAAGAGCTGTCCTTGTTTTCTTATTATCACTCCTTTCTCTTTCCCTTCCCTCCCTTCCTCTCCCCTACCCTTCCCTCCCCTCTCCTTCCCTTCCATTCCCTCCCCTTCTTTTCCCTTCCCTTTTCCTCCCCTTCCCTTCTCTCCCTTTCACTTCCCTTCCCCCATTCCTTTCCTTTCCATTTTGAAATAGGGGCTCATTATGTCGGTCTAAGCTGGCCTGGAATGTGTTACATAGCACAGGATAGATCCCCATGCCTCAGCCTCCAAAATGCTTAATTTTCAAGTATGTACTACTATGCCTGTACTAAGACATCATTTTCCTGTGTGTACTATTTATTTGTTTGTTTGCTTATTTGCTTGCATGCTTTTGCGACAGAATCTCACTCCATAGTCTTGGCTGGCCTTACCTTCTCTATGTAGACCAGGCTGATTTCTAATTCACCCACATCTGCCTGCCTCTGCCTCCTGAGTGCTGAGATTAAAGGTGTGTGGCACCATGCCTGCTGTTTGTGTACATTTTTTAATGGAATTCTTTAATTATGCAAGGTCCTCTATCCTTTCAAGTGAGGGGAGAAAAACAGTGTCTCTATATTATGGCTATTTGGGTCTTTAGGCATTGAAGTAATGTAAGGACTCAGAGCCAAATGCCTGCACACATTTGCCTTCAGGGAAGTAGAACAAGGCCTACCATTCAAGTTTCCGGAATTGATTTTTATCTATCCTTCTTTGGTAACACATATCTGTAGTTATCAGTGACTAAAGCCAAGAGACTGGCCAAGAGGGCTAGTTTCCCCTGAAAGGGTCTCAGTGGACACCTTGGAAATAAATTGATTAAGGAGCCCCTTCGGAGTCTGCCCTGTAGAGTTTCTAGGGTCTAAGAAACTTAACTGAGCTACTGATTTGGGTCCTGAAAAACTTGGCAGGATACAAGCCTGTGAGTGTGTTTCAGTATTAGCTATATTTGCAAAATGATAACCAGAACAGCGGACAGAAGCTAATTAAGGGAGGGAAGGTTACATATGTCTCACAGTCTCAGAAGATGACCACCATTAATTGTTTCTTTCAGTATATCTGCCCACATGCAACTCCATTCGCCAAATAACCGAATCTATATCTTTTCTTTTGAATTCAGCCTAATCTTACATTTTACTTTGAATGGTAAAATATAACGCCACACCTACTTCTAGGTTTTTGTTTGTTTGTTTGTTTTGTTTGTTTGCTTGTTTTTCTCAAGTCAGGGTTTTTCTATGGAACAACTCTGGCTGTCCTGGAACTTTTTTTAATAGACCAAGCTGTCCTTGAAGTCACAGAGATCTGCCTGCTTCAGCCTTCCCAGTGCTGGAGTTAAAGGCATACCCCTTTTCTCTCCGCCTAGGTCTGAGTTTTATAAGGTCTAAAAGTTTCCTCCTTATGTCTATGATTACCATGCAGAGAAATCTGTTTATGCTGAATGAACCTTGCTGTGAGGAATTTTAATGTAGTAAGACAATATGAAAGAGGATCAAGGAACTATTGACAGGAGACCAGAGAGGCCTCCAAAAGAGCTCCTTCCCTCTGCCCTGGTTAAGCCTTCTCAACTATGTGCAGCCTTTGGAACCATCCCAGCTGAGGATCTAGGAAATATAAAGCCGGTACAAACCCTGGGTGGTACTGTGTTGAGATTCTCAGCCCACAGAAGCATAAACCAGCAGACTGGTTATGGCTCTGAGCCACTAAGTTTGGATGGCGTTCTATATATAACAACAGAAAACATGAGAGGCAGAATTTGTGTAGCATGAAGCAGTTTAGGATGTCGGTATGACTGTGAACCCAGGGTAAAGGCTGTCTGGAAAATAGCCACATGACCTTAGTTAGGTAAGTCCCTGGATCTCTCTCTATGCTTTCATTTGTCTATGTTTTTTGCTTGTCTTTAAAACAGAGTTAATATGTCCAATCAGAGTTGTGATGATTGTGTGCGTGCACGTAAAACCATTGCACGTTAACAAGGTGCATAATAAGAGCTTTGTAAGTAGGTGCAGTTGTGCTGATGACAATAATATGTTATTTCCATTATGTACCAATCACATTTTCATTTCTGTCACATCTACTTTATTCAGTCCCTGGGACCCCTGAAGAACAATACCACCCAAAGTACCCAAGGAGAAAAAAAAAAATTTACCACTCCCCTTGATACTAGTCTTTGTACAGAGAATGCACTCAGGATTTTTGGGTTCAATTAAAGGCCTCAAATCATTTCTGACTGGCAGAGGAAAGAGCTAGATCCCCCCCCCCCATCCAATTTTCCTCTGGATTTTCATTTTGCGTAGGCAAATGTTCAAGTTTGCATTCTTCAAACATATATTCACAGGCTGTCATGGGAGCAGAGGAAAAAGACAACTCAGAAACCCACTGGAAGGCAGTGGAGGTCAATGTAGAGAAGGAGCCTCGTATAATCTATGACATCAATAATTCACTGGAAGAAATGAGGGCTGGTGTTTGTAAATTACTACTTGCCAAGCTTTTCCATGGGACCTGACAAGTTCATGTGGCCTCTCCAAGTTCCTACCTCTGCCAGAGGGCAACAGTGTAGATCCTGGAAGATTGGCTTCCATGCGAAGTAAAGTAGATAATAAGTATTTGCACCCCTCCTTGTCACTCTGAAGGGAATGCAAGCTGCCAAGGCTGAGAGGAGTGGGAGTTGAGTGTTCATCTGACTAATCTGTACATCAGCAGGATGCAGCCTGAGCCCAGGTAGGGGGATGCAATGGAAAGAAAGAGCTGGGCCCTGCCCCTGAACAGTGATATACAAACAGGGCTTGGGGGACTTAGAGGATGTGACCAGAACAGGAAGTCAGAAAGAGGGAAAGGGTCAGAGGGCAAAGTCCTTCCTCTGTCTTCCCTTATCTCTTTTGCCACCTGTTTCCACTTCCTTTACTTTTCCCACTTCCTCCCTCCTACCCCCACTACACTTTCTTCTTGTTTTCCCTCCAAACATCAAAACCATATCCCTTCTCCCTTGTGTGATGTTCTTTTATGTACTCAGGAGTGTCATTTCCTTGAAGAGCTGAGCTCATTCTAATGAAAACCCCTAATGCCCATTCAACTGGAAAAACCAAGAAAGAGCTGCCTGAGGACTGAGAAGATGGTTCAGTTGGTAAAGTGCTTGCCACACAAGTTTGGGGGATCAAGAGTGTAGCTACTCACAGAAAAGGCCAGACTTGGTGGTGAATGACTACAATATCAGAGCTAGGTAGGAAGATTCCTCAGGCTTGCTGGCCAGTTAGTCTAGACCAGCCAATGAATCTCAGGTCAGTGTGAGATTCTGCCTCATAAGAATATGAAGGAATAGTCAGGCATGGTAGCACAAGGCTTAATTCCAGCTCCTGAGAGGCAGAGACAGGAGACTATCTGTGAAGGGGGACCAGTAGAGAGGGCAGTGTTCAGGATGTAAATAAATAAGTAAAGAAAGAATATCTATCCGGGAGTTTGAGACCAGCCAGGGCTCAATAGTGAGACTCAGTCTCAGAAGTAAACTGGCCATGGTGATACACACGGGCAGATCTTCATGAGTTCAAAGCCAGTCTGGGCCATAAAGTGAGATTCTGTCTCAATAAATAAATACATAAATAAATAAATAAATCACACCTAAACACATGTGCTGATGAGTGCACATGAGCACACGAACAGACACATAGAGGGGGAGGGGAAGGAGAGAGAAAAGAAGAGAAAGACAGAGAAGAGAGATATTTGAGTGAGGCCTGTGAAAGACCAGGAAAGCTCTACAATCCAATCGGTGTCTGGAGGGTCAGGGCAGGGCCAAGTGGACAGGCTAGTTTGGGCAGCTTCTTTGTTGCTGGAGAAACCAGGCAGCTTGCTTTCAACACCAAAGGCCTCAGGGTGCTGGGTAGGGTCTGTAGCTAATTAACAACAGAATGTTGAAAGGCCAGTGTGGAGTGTGCTGAGAATGGAAAAAGAAAACCACTCTCTCTCCAGGGAGCTACCGATTGCTGTGTCACTTAGCCCTCTGTGCATTCCAACAGGGCCGCTGTCTGCTGGGCATGTGATGTTTCCAGAAGCAAAAAATAGCCCGTGGTAGCTGCGAGAGGCTCTGTTTATAGAGTTCCGGCCTTCTCACCACCTGTGAGTTACTCAGATCCAAGCAGTCCTTTGGGGGTTAAAAAAAAAAAAAGGAACAGGCTTTCTCTGAAGAGCCTTTCATCTTTCTCCCATCCATAGCACCAGGCATGCTGCTGCCTCTGGGTTCCTCTCCTTCCTGGATGTGCCCTTGGGTCCTGAGCACTTCACCATACCCTCACTGTCTCTAATGGTTTTTAAAGTTCTTACCTAATTTTCTTTCTTCAGGTCTCAGTAGGCAGCCTAATCTAGCCTGGAGCCTACTACAGTGTAGCCTTAGCTGACCATGCAGTCATGATCGACCTACCTCAGATAATGGCGTACTAAGATTATAGATGGCATTTCCTTCTCTTTCACTACAAGCCGGCTGAGGAACCTAAGCTGTTTTCACTAATGCTGACTCCTTCCCGAATGCTGCTCCTATACATCATGGTATTCTTGGAAGCTCTCACAACTGGGTAACGGGTTCACCTCCCCAGCGAGTGTTTTGTTTATGTGGATTGGTTTTATTTGTTTGTTTTGAGACAGAGTCTCCCATAGCACAGGCTGGCCTCAAAGTTGATGTAGCCAAGGATGACTTTGAACTCCTGTCTCCCTCCCCCTTTGGAGCATGGAGGTTATAGGCATGTACCACCACAAGGTTTTTGCAGGGTTCGGGATTGACCCAGAGGGCTCCATGCATATGAGGCAGGCACTTTAGCACCCAGGCGCTATTCACGACCTGATGGACCACCAAATTCTTTAAGCAAGGAAGTGACAAGTAGTGTGATTCTCAGGCAGGCAGGTCATAAGTATACTATTTTTGAAGCCTGTGGGTTTTCGTCTGTCGAATCATCCCAGCAATCTGGGTTAGCAGCTAGAATCCCAGCTCATGTCTCAGACTAGCCTCCTTATGCCCTTGGAGTAGGGGTTAGCCATTCAAAAACAGTCGGAGGGCTCAGGCAGCTCCAAAACTGAAAGAAACTATCTAGTGGGTAGCTAGCCTGATTTCTTTAGCAAACTGGAAAGTGTATGCCTGTCTGTCTTATGAAAGGGTGTGAAGATGGAGATAATAGACTGTCACAGAAAGCTTTGCCTCAGTGCTGGCCAGATAAAGAGTAACGAGGTATATCTGGGAGGGAACATATGCTCTGTTCAAACAGGGCAGATTGCTCTACAGCCGCAGCTCAGTACTGCTATGTGTTAGGCTGTTTAAGGAGAGATGCCGGGGCTTTCACGTTTTCAAGAGAACCCCAAGAGCTGATGCTTGTTAATGCAAAAATCTCCTCACTGTTCAATGTTATCATCAGTTAACTGGAAAATAGGATATAAATATTAAGCATGAAAGCAAAGCTAGGCTGCATTGGGCCTTCAGTACTCTCTGCTGGAGGGCATTGGAATGTGTAATTTAGCATTAAATCAGCCCAGAATTCTTCTTTAATATTTATGGTCAATCTATATGTATAAATATGTATGTGGAGAAAGAGACAGAAATTGTACACATTTACATAGCACAGGGTGATATTTCAATACATATGCAAGATGAATAATGACCATATTGACCATATCAATGCAATTAGCACAGCCATCACCAGAGATATTTATCATTTCTTTGGGTTGGAGCATCAGAAATCCTCTCTAACAGCCATTTTCATGTATTATGTTAATTGCTGTCACTCGTGGTAACAGTACTGTATATGGAACATTAGAAGCTATTTCTCCTATCCAACTGCACGCCTATACTTATTAGCCACTTTCATTCTAATACCATCTCCCTACCATTAAGCTCATGGGGGATACCTTTATCCTCTCAAGTTCAATCAGACCAACAACTTTAGATCCCACATATGAGAGATCATATGGTCCGTGCCCTTCTGCACTAACCTTATAATAGCTTCATGATCTATTCATGTTATCAGAATGACTATGGACCCAAAGTACTTAAGCTTGGGTATTTTTTTCTTCTTCTTCTTAGAGATAGCTTAGTGGTTAGGATCACCAGCTGCTCTTCCAGATGATACAGTTCAGTTCTCAACATCCACATGGTGGTTCCTAACTGTAACCTCAGTTCAAGGGGTCCAACACCCTCTTCTGGCTTCTGCAGGTACTGCACACATGAACATAGCCATGCAGGCAGGAGAAACACTCATACACATAAAGACAAATTAGTTAATCAATTAATTGATTAATAAAAACAAAGTCTAAAGTATAACTTGTTTCAATAAATAGACAATGACAATAATAAAAGCCATCGTGACAAAAATTAAAATCTATGGTTCTTTTCTTTTCTTTTCTTTCTTTTTTTTTTTTTTTTTTTTTTTTTTTTTGGTTTTGAGACAGAGTCTCTCTACCCTTGACTGGCTAAAATTCAGAGATCTGCTTGCCTTTGTCTCCCAAGTACAAGGACTAACAGTGTGCAACATCATGCCCACCAAGCCTATGAACTTTGGTGTTGAATATGTCCTTGAATGCTAAGTGTCATTCACCTGTACTAGAGTAGGTGCATAAAATACTGGTCTCAGAATTTAGCAGCTAGAGCACACCCTGGTTAGGAAAGCAAATCCTCAGTGAAAATAACTCAGTTGTCCATGCCAAATTTAATCGTTTTAGCAATCTCTAGCAGGACAGAAGAAAAGGCATTGACTTTAATCAATAGAAGTTAAAAGGGGGAATTTTCTTGAAGGGTACATAAATAATTTCTCTTTGTCTAAAACCTCCTCAACTGACTTATAAACATAACTAATCCCCATATGTTGAAATTTCTTCTTTTTCTCATCATTGACTTTCTGTTATTCTAGGTTACATAGAAAGACCCCGTGTCAATTCAGTCCTAAAATTTCTACAACTATTTGTTGAATATCTCCTGTGTATTGGATACTGTGCTGGCCATTAAACATAAAACAGCAAGCAAGACATTTGCCACTACTACTACACTCTGGAGCTAAAGAAGGTTAATCAGATTCAGAGAAGGAACCTCATGAAGTACACTCTGTGACTTGGGACGATACGTATACATATGGAGATGCCACCACATTCTGAGACTCTAGCAAAAGATTATGATTTTTTTGTTTGGTTTGAGACAGGGTTTTACTACATAGCTGACTTGAAGCTTACTATGTAGACTTAGCTGGCCTCCAACTTATAGAGAACCACCTGCCTCGGCCTCCCTAGTGCTGGAATTGCAGTTATGTACCTCCACACCCTGTGATAGTTTGCTCTGTAAAAACAACAACAAAATAGTAGCTGGAGAGATGGCTCGGTGTATAAGAGAACATACTTCTCTTGTAGATGACCCAAGTTCAATTCTCAGAACCCATGTCAGGTGGCTCACAACTGCCTGTAACTCTCGCTCCGGGGGGATCTTATGCCTTTGGCCTCTATGGGCACTGGCATTCACATACTCATACACAGGCCAACACAAATAATTTTTTTTAAATAAAATCTTTTAAAACGAGGGGGAAAGTTTGTGAGCCTTGGAATCAAGCAGTCTTCTATTTGACTTACTTTTCTGCCTGCGTGCCTTTTGGCAACTGTATAAAATGTCTTTATGCTTTGGTCATGTGTATGAAATGGAGATAACATTAGTACCTACGATGTACAATCCTTTTCTTAGCAGAGGAATTGGTGCTTCACCCTCAGAAACACCAGATTCTACTCTCTAGAATCCCTGGGTTCATTACCCAGAACCTACATGATGGCCCACAGTGAGCTGTAACTCCAGTTCTGGGGGATCTAATGACTTCCTCTGACTTCCGTTGGCTCCAGGATGCAAGTGGCAGAGATATACACAGTCCGGTGCACACACAGACACAATAAATTTTAAAAAATGCCAGATTCCCTTTCTTGTCGCTCATCTCTCATTGGAAAATGATGCCACTAGCTTTTTCTTGGGGACATACACTTCTGAGATTATTTTTCTTGGTGGAGATGAGCAGTGCCAACGCACCTAGTTTTGTTACTTTCTCTCTGCAGACCTTTATACTGGCTCTGGACGCAGTTAGGGATAACTCATGAGTCCAACTTGCATGGGCTTTCAAGAGTTCATTAGCCACATTTTTTCTAACTTTCTGTTGGAGGTGGCATGTTGTTAACTTGATGGTAGATATGGTAGGGGTATTTACACCACAAAAATTGGCACATGTTACATACAAGTCAGAGATTTTTAACCCCCAAATAGCTAGTTGATAAATATGTGCCAGCATACTACTACCTATATGGATATATGGAGCAGGAAACTTAGTGAGTCTTCTGGCACATGCCCTGCTTTAGGTAAGTGCTAATGTAAACAAGGATTGTCCTGCACTCTAAAACGTAATCACCAATCTTACTTTAAACTTCTTATACATGCAGACTTGATGTGGTAATCTTTTTCTAAACAGTATTTTGAAAGAATGTATACAATATATTTTTAATCAGTTTTCTCTCCTCCAATCCCGCCCAATTCCTCCCCTCTACCCTTCCCACCTAACTTTATATTCTTTTATCTCTCTTTAAAACAAACAACAACAAAAAAACATTATTTTACATATATACACACAAGGAAAAAAAAGAGAAAAACCAACACACAAAAATGAAAATCAATGAACAGCTGGGCAGGACATGGGCCCTTAAAATTTCTGCCAGATAAGCTCTGGAGCTTGATTCCACCCAAGCTGAAGGACTTGCTTTTCTATATCAGCTTCCTGGCCTACCTACTGCTCTGGCTTGGTGGATAACAAGATTTTGTAGAGGCCTGCATTGAAGGCAGGTTTGTATTGCCAATATTATTGATATTGTTTTTAAAATAGTATTTTAAAATGCTATTTATCTGCTGTGAGGGACCCTGACAAATCTTATGCTGAAATTCTTGAGGCATTCCGTCCAATGCATTGGATGCCTTCAAAGGCTTCCTCCTGTTCAACCTGAATATTCTCTGAAATTTATTGAATCTCTTCCGTGACAGTTGAAGTTTAGGTTAATTGATATGTTAGCACCTGCAATTAAAGTAATTATTGTGAGTTAAAAAAAATAAAATGAAAATCAAAACAAACCAATGAGACAAAACAAATACCCAAATCAAAGCAAAATGATACCATTGAACTTGGTTTTTGTTGGTCAACGACTGCTGGGCATGGGACCTGTCATGAGGTATGGTGTTAATATACTCAGTGAGACTGCATTGGAGAAAACTGATTTTTTTTCCTTTGCCAGTGGGTATCGGTTGCCGACACTTCTTGATTGGAGAAGGGGGCTGTCCACTTCCCCCTTGGTACAGTACTGATAGAGTTGACCTCATCCTTGTCCCTGCCCTTCTCAGCCTTTCTTCCACACAAGTGTGTGTTAGCCAATATTCATTCATCATTCAGCATTTACCAGCTTCTTATCTCAAAATATACAAAATTCCTGGCTTTCTGGAGCTGACATTTCAGTGGAGTGACACAGGTGGAAACATAATAAATATTAAACATAATGTACACTAAGGCAAAAAAAATAAAGCAGGGAAAGGGATCTAGGAAATATTTAGAGGTAGCAAGCAAGGTTAGGAAAGCTTATTGAAAGTGATTTTGCTTAAACACTCAAGTGGGTAAACAACTTAATACTAATGGCTCATGCGCAGATATCTAAGCAAAGAGAATCCACAAGCTTCCACACTAAGCCTATGCATTGGTTCTTCTATACATTCAGTCACAACCTATTGATTCGATGTCTCGAGCCAGACATTGTATTCACCGGAAGCTGAATAATTGTCAGTGCTTACTGTGTGCTCACCATGCACAGAGCATTGTTGCAAGCATTTTCCATGCTGGCATTCATTTACTCAAGATAACCTGAGAGGCAAGTTTCATCTTATAGTTCCATTTGACAGATAAGGAAATTGAGGCACTGGTATAGAAATGTTCAAGACGTGTTACAGATCCTCAAAACTCTCTCAATCTAGTGAAAAAAAATAGACATGTGATAATGCCATCCTCAAAAGAAGTTCCCAGTCTGATGACAATCTAGATACATAGGCAATTATAATATAGCCCAGAAGAAGGAAGAACACTTTTGTGTTCCAGTCTCAGAGGTTGTCCACAGCAGCCAGTGGTTTCTCCTTGGAAGCCATTGCTTTGTAATAAGCAGAGAGAAGTAAAAAGTTTGCTATCCAACTCATTGTAAGACATGTAAGTGATGTCATCCACAACATCTTATGGTAGCCTCTTTTTATTAAAAAAAAAAAGGCCTCAGGGAATATTTATCTTAAATTCCAGAAAGAGAGAACCCCAAATCTTCACTTACAAGGGACAGAAATAATTTTAATGCTATTGGCATTATTACTTCTGTGATTAATCAGATTTCTACCCTTGCCTTAGCTACTACACAGCTTGGAAATCAACTGTGGTCTGTCTCTGTCTCTCTAGGAATGGAATCTCTTGTCAGGTATTTTTCTAGGTGAAACTTAAGGTGATGTTTTGTTTCTTTTCTTATCTCTGGTTTCCTTTCTTCCATTCTCTTTCTCTTTCTTTCTTTTTATCTTTCCTCCCTCTTAGTTCCTTCCTCCTTTCCTTTTCTCTCTCATTTTAATAGTACTGGGGATGGAACTCAGGACCCCGAGTATATGTGTGTATGCTGAGCAAACCCTCTACCACTGAGCTACACCCACAGCTCTTAACACTGATTGTCTTTGGTCATGATTTTATAACATCTTTGCATTTAAAAGGCTGCCTCAAATATTTATAAGAATAAAGAATAAATAGATTGTTGTGGTCTCCACTAATGCGTGATTTCACTTCTAACACTTTCTTTTTTATATTGTTATTGCACATTTTATTACTGTGTAAATTACACATATATAACAATAGATTCTTTTGCTTCAAACAACCAGTTTCCTCTTAAATAACATTGAGAACATAATGGGGAAGGCTATGTGCACAGTGCCCATTCTTGTGTTTGTTGTTTTTTTCTTGTTTTGTTTGTTTGTTTGTTTGTTTGTTTTTATTGGATAGTATATGTATTTACATTTTAAATGTTATCCCCTTTCCAGGTCCCCCTCTTTCTCATCCCTACCTGCTCCTATAAGGAAGCTCCTCCTCCCACCCACTCACCTCCATCTTACCACTCAGACATTCCCCTACACTAGGGAAAGGAGTCTACACAGGAACAAGGGCCTCTCCTTCCATTGATGCTCCCTGACAAGGCCATCCTCTGCTACATATGCAGCTGGAGCCATGGGTCCCTTCATGTGTTGGTGGTTTAGTCCCTGGGAGTTCTGGGATGTCTGGTTGGTTGATATTGTTGTTCTTTCTGTGGTGTTGCAGTCCCCTTCAGTTCCTTCAGTCCTTTCTCTAACTCCTCCATTGGGATCCCTGTACTCAGTCTGATGGTTAGCTACAAGCATCTTAATCTGTATCAGTAAGGTTCTGGCAGAGCCTCTCAGGAGGCATCCATATTAGGTTCCTGTCAGCAAGCAGTTCTTGGCATCAGCAACAGTGTCTGAGTTTGGTGGCTGCATATGAGATGGATCTCCAGGTAGGGCAGTCTCTGGATGGCCTTTCCTTCAGCCTCTGCTCCTCTATTTGTCCCTGTATTTTCTCAGATTTGTTCTCCATCTGCCATTCTTTCCCTTCTGGTGAAGGGCTTCCTTTAACATTTCTTGAAAGACAGATCTGGCAGGGGAAGGTGGCACACCTATAATCCAAGCAATCAGGAGGCAGAGATGGGTGGATCTCTGAGCTCCGGGCCAGCCAGGGTTACACAGTAGGACCAAATCTCAAACAACAAAGCCGAACAAACAAAACCATCAAAAAAAAAAAAAAAGAAAGAAAGAAAGAAAGAAAGAAAGAAAACAACACTAAATGTATTGGTGCCTTATTAATTAATTTATTCCTTCATGCATGCATGCATGCAATTTATTTTATTTATTTGTTATTTTTAGAGACAGGATCTCACTATGTAACTCTAGCCATTCCTTCCAGCACTTTCAATAGCCTGAAAATACAGGGCAGCATAGTCAAATACTGAAATGAAGGAAGATTGAATATTCAATGCAGGGAGGAGGCAGATGACATTTTTATGTGACTGTATACAAAATTAACTCCGAACAATCCTTACCATTCCTATATACAAATGGCAAATGGACTGATAAAGAAATCAGCGAAACAACACCCTCCACAATAACCACAAACAATATCAAATATCTTGGGGTAATCCTAACCGAGAAAGTGAAAGATTTGTATGTCAAAATCTTCAAGTCTTTAAAAGAAAGAAATTGACGATATCATAAGATGGAAAGATCTCCCCTGCTCATAGACTAGTAGCATTATCATAGAAAAATGGCCATCTTACCAAAAGCAACCTACAGATTCAACACAATCTGCATCAAATTTCCAACACAATTCTACACAGACCTAGAAAGAACAATTCTCAACTTCCTATGGGAAAAATTTCAGGATAGCCGAAACAATTCTGAACATAAAAGAACTTCCTGAGGTATCACCATCCATGACCTCAAGTTGTACTACAGAGTTATAGAAATAAAAACCACATGTTGTTGTGTTATTGGCAATAAAACAGATATGTTGATTAATAGAATCTTATCAAAGACTGAGATATAAATCCACACACCTATGCACACCTGGAGTTATATATGTCCTGAACTACACAAAAGAAAAAAAAAAGCATCTTCACTAAATGGTGTTTGTCTAACAGGATGTCTACATGTAGAAGAATTCAAATAGACCCATATCTATCATCCTGCACAAAACTCAGGTCCACGTCGATCAAAGACCTCAACAGATGTACTGAACCTGACAGATGAAAAAGTAGAGAATATCCTTAAATACATTAGCACAGAAGATACTTCATTTTTTAAAAAATGAAACAGTCCCTAAGTTCTGTGTCTAAGTGAAATCTCTCTTCCTGTGGTTTTGGGGTACATGCTTGTCGTCCTATTTTTCTTCTTCCCCCTCCTTCTTTATTTATCATTTCTTCTATTATTAGAAGATTTCACTTATTTAAAAATTTTTATTTTAAATTATGTGCATATGTACCTGTGTGAGAAGGTGGCCATGAAGTCCAGAAGAAGGTATTGAATCTACTGGAGCTGTAGTTACAGGGGTGAGCTACCAACATGGGTGCTGGGAATTGAACTCTGCTTTTTGTCAAGAGTACCATGGGCTCTTAACCACTGAGCCATTTTAACCAACCTCTAGCTCTCAGTATATTACTACAATGCTTGGCATTGTGTTGAGATTTTAACTTTACTTAAAGGTGCTTACCTCATAAACTTGCGAAGACTATTGCTTCCATTTTATAGGCAGAAAATGAACTCCTAAGAGGTTAGGTAAGTGCCAAGGTCACATGATTAGTAAGTTCAGGAGTTAACTCTGAACCCAGGGTATCTACAATAATAATACTATTTATGGTGACCACGCATTCACTGTGCCTCTCTAATTACAACATCTACAACAACCTTGTTAGACAAATATTACTCCTACTTCATAAATATATTAAAGTCCTGAAAGGTTTATAACTTTTCCAAATTTATGTAGCTTACAGGTAGTGTAGTTTTCCATTTAAATTTTGGCTAGTGTTACCATTTTAATGGGAAGATTTTTTTTTAAAGAATTTGTTTTATGTGTATGAGTACACTGTAGCTGTCTTCATACACACCAGAAGAGGGTATCGGATCCCATTACAGATGGTTGTGAGCCACCATGTGGTTGCTGGGATTTGAACTCAGGACCTCTGGAAGAGCAGAGTGCTCTTAACTACTGAGCCATTTCTACAGCCCTGATGGGAAGATTTACAAAGGTAATTTTTAAATCTTGGGTAATATTGTTTAAATGCTGCAGGCCAATAGATAAGCCAGATATACAGTCGTCAATTTTAGCAGGTCACATTTTCCTAATGACTCTTGTGAAAGAAATATAAACAATTCTCAATGTTGGCATCCACACCTGGTACAGCTGTTTCTGAAGCATTAGCCTTTTGAGAGATAAGAAGCTAAAGCCCTTCGTTCCAGAGCCTTCTTACCATTCTACTAATCCTGTCCCTCCTTGACAACCTCTCCCATACTCTCGTGCCACAAAACAAACTGGGCCTGTGTGAGAGAGCACACACAGGGACATTCAGCCTGACCTCCCACCAAAGAAGCCCACGGAGCCAGAAATAAATGAATCTGGGCTTGACAGGTCCGTTTCCACAAAGCATCATTCTAAACTGTCATTGTCTTTTGAAGCCTCTCAGCCTGGCTCCTGATTCATGGGAGATATGCTCTGACTTGCAGTCTTGTCACCCTAGTGCACACAAAGCATTAATCTTGCGAGGTTTCCCACCTCCAATGACAGCACAGGGTAATCAGACAGAATTATAGCTCTGAGTTGGTTGTGATCATGGGATTCACACCATCTGAACTGCTCAGTCTCCTGTGTCCGTGTTCATAGTTTGTCTTTTCTTGGAAACCGAGGGCACATTTCTGCTTTTTTTTTTTTTTTTTTTTTCTGTTCTGCATACATTTCTCCAAGAAGCTCTGAGTCTGTTAAGGAAAATCATTCATTTGGATCACTCACAAGTAGCACCATCTGATAAAAGGGTGCTACCTATGGCAAAAGGGACCAGAACAGAGGCTGTGATTGGGAGATGCAGTGTGTGTATACCTGTAGTGCAGACATCACTGCAAGGGCTTTGGTGGGGGCAGGGACACTTCCTCTTAGACTTATTTAGTTATAGGTTCCAGTCTCTGAATGGAGACATCCTCTGAAGCACACTAATGTGTTTCAAAGAATGAATTTGACAATCCACATGTATAACTAAACATAATGAAGTTTCTCTGTTGACAATGTTTTCAATTAATCATTCAATTAATCACTCACACGTTCAGGACTGTTAAGCCAGGCATAATACTAATCCCAGCACTAGAGAGGCAGAAGCAGGCAGATCTCTGAGTTCAAGGCCAGCTTGGTCGACAGATGGAGTTCCAGGGCAGCTCGGACTACAAAGAGAGACCCAGTCTTGAAAAACAGAAGTTAAAGCTACTTAAAGAACTACACCAGGAACTTTCTCTTAGCCTGCCTTGATCACCCTATTATTTGTCTAACTTCCGAATAATTAGCCAGCTTCATTAATTCTCATTTTGAGAAATGATCACTTTGCAAATGCAAACCTGGCTGGAATTGAACTCATGACCCGCCTGTTTACTCACTTTTTTTTTTTTTTAAGAGATGGGCTTTTGCTATGTAACTCAGGCTGGCCTTGAACTCACAACCCTCCTTCCAAAAGTTTCAGTTCAGTGTCTAACATATAACACTGTACACAGCTATAAATGTCCAATTTTGGGAGAGGGAAAAAGTGTGTGTGCTTAGTTCAAGGAGAAAAATAGTTTTAACACCAGCAAAATGACTAGTACCTAATTACTATTCCTTCCATATTGGTTGAGTGGAAGAATAAATGAATGTATGAATAAAGTTTTAATTTGCACAGTGCAATGATAAATTACTTAGCTGCTGCTGTATAACAAGTTTCTCCCACGATTTGTTTTTTGTTTGTTTGCTTGGTTGGTTGGTTTTGTTTTTGAGATAGGATCTCACTATCTAGACCAGAGTGGCCTCAAACTCACAACGATCACCACCACCACCACCATCACCACCACCTCTGTCTTCTGAGTTTTACGATTAAAAGTGTGCAATACCTCACCCAGCAACTTTTTTGTTAATCTTTATTTATTTGTGTGGATCTGTGCATTCTATTGCAAGGCTGTGGGAATTGGTTCTATCTTTCCACTAAATGGGTCCTGAGGATTGTACTCAGGTCGACAGGCTTGGCAGAGAATGCCTGTACTCACTGAACCATCTTGCCTGGCCTCCAGCTGATATTGTGAAATAACAATTTATTATCTCCTTCAGTATCTAAAGGTCAGAAATCCAGAAGTGGTTTATCTGAGTAGTTCTTGCTCAGATTACAAAAAAGCTGCAGGCTGGGGCAGCACTGTCAACATTCTGCTAAGGCTGGGTGATGTAGTCACACACACACACACACACACACACACACACACACACACACACGTTACTGGGCCTTTGAATGTTGTGTAAACATAAGATGCAATCATTTTTCTTACAAACTGAGGTATCATCAAAATGTGTGTGTGTTGTGTTTTCTTAGGGATTGAGTCCAAAGTGTTGTGTATGCTAGGCAACCTTTGCACTACTGAGCTACATATCAGCTCATTGTCAAAATGGTATTACCAATGGAGTGAGTTCTATTTGTTTTGTTTTGTTTTGTTTTCAGAGAGGGAGAGGCCAGGTGTTGAGTCAGACTCTTATGAAACTGGTGTCCAACTTGCTATCTGTAGCCAAGGCTGACCTTGGATCCCTGATTCTTCTGCCTTTGCCTCCCCAGTGCTGGAATTACAGATGTAGGCCCCTATGCCGATCTTAAACTGATTATTTTTACCTTTTCTGAAAACTCTGGCTTTACTGTAAAAAAAATGGATAGGAGAAAGAAAAGCAGGAAGAAATGAGATCTGTTGAAAAGCTGTTACAAAGAGGCAGACATATACCACTTATCTCTTAGGAGACCAAGGCTGGTACATTTCCAGTTCAGTGTCAGTTGTGAGTGTACAGTGAGTGTATACACACACACACACACACACACACACACACACACTTGACTTTACTAGTGAGAGATGACAGTACTCTAGATTGGGGTGATATTAGTAGCAACAGCTTGTATTATAGGAGTAGAACTAATTCCATATTGACTTGGATGTGAAGTGGGTGAGGCAGAGAGTGAACACAGATAGGAAAGGGAATAAGGGCCTTTGTTTGTACAGGCAGAGTAGCGGGCACTTTAAATTGGAACAATGAAGAATTCAAGAAGCTTATAAAACATCTACGTGGAAATGTCTAGCTGCTCTCTAGTTCTCTGGGCAGTGCAGTTCAGAAGAGAGCTCCGGGATAGAGATTTTACAGTCATTGGCTTATGGTTCAATGAGACAAGGGTGTGAAAAAGATTGCCCAGGGGAGAGTGTGTTGTAGGAAAATGAAAATCCTAGAGGGGGAAATCCCAAGGATCAGCCACACTTAATAGACAGATGCAGGATAAAGTACTCACTATGAAGTGGCCAGAGGGGACAGGAAACCTGTCAAAGGTGGAAAGCTAATGTGTCTTGAAAGGAGGGAAAAGAAGCCTTGATAACACCAGTGGCAACTGCTAAGAAGGTCACAGGGCATGAGGATTGAAAGACCCCATTGAATTTACCAACAAGGTGCTCACTGGTAATCTTCCTGAATGTAATGGCTGGGAACTAAGGGGGCATTCCTGGCTCAGTCTCCTTCTCTAAACTGGGGTAGCTCTGGGAGAATCACAGGCCTCCATATGGACTTCCTTCTCAGCTACAACCTCAGCCCTTTGAGCAGTAAAGTTCATTCTCCTTGGCCAGGAGACGATCATAAGTTATAGCTGCCAACACTGAGTGAATGCTCTTTTGCTTTGAATGTGACCTGTCTGCTCCCAAAGTCAAACTGAAATTTGGTCACCAGTATAGCAGGGTGAAAGGCTGTGGGACCAAGAAGAGATGTTTGGATCATAGGTGCTCTACCCTCTTGAGAGATTATTGATTCCCTGAACTGGGTACTATCCCATGGAAATAAAGGGGTTTTTTATTGGATATTTTACATATTTACATTTCAAATGTCATCCCTTTTCCCGGTTTCCCTCTCTCCCATCCACCTCTGCTTCTATAAGGATGCTCCCCCACCCACTCACCCACCCTGGTATTCCCGTACACTGAGGAAATGAGCCTTTATAGGACCGAGGGCCTCTCTTCCTATTGATGCCAGACAATGCCATCCTCTGCTACATATGAGGCCAGAGCCATGGGTCTCTCCATGTGTGCTCTTTGGTTGGTGTTTTTGTCCATGGGAGTTGTAGAGGGTCTTGCTGGTTGATGATGTTGCTCTTTCCATGAGGTTGCAACCCCTTTCAGCTCCTTCAGTCCTTTCTTTAGAACCTTCATTGGGGACCTTTTGCTCAGTCTGATGGTAGGCTGGAAGTGAAGTCTTAATCCCATGGGACTGAATTAACGTTCATAAAATCAGCTTGTTGTAAAGCAACACGTACACTTCTGAGTTTTCCTGCAGGATGAAGCAGGCCCAGGCTCTCACTAGATTCCACCACAGCCTCCAGGACTAGGAGCTATACACTTCCCATTTCTGCCACTCTGCTGTGACAGCCTTCTGCTAAGACTCGTGCTTTTGCATTTAAAAACTGTCACATTCTGGGGGCAGGAGAGATGGTTTAACACTTAAAACTGAGTACTGCTCTAGTAGAAGACCCCATATGGATTCCAGAAACCTATATCCCATGGCTCCAGGACTCATGAATACATACACACAGATAGAGACACAGACGTGTACACGCAATTAAAAAGAATAACAGCAAACCTTTAAAACAGAAAAAAAAAGTTGCTACATTTTACTTTACATAATGCCAAGTTATTTGTTATCCTTATAGATAAGTGACATAATGGCTTCCATCACAGGAAGAAGTAAGATCCTCCGGTCACTGAGAAACTTGATTTTAAAAGCATGATTTTAGACAAGGCCCTTCTCTTTGATGAAGAAGTTATTGCGGGCAGGATAGTCAGCATCAAGGGCTCACACTGATGTGTTAAAATATCCTGCAGGATGTCAAGACTCTTTGCTCCACTGGGCCATGCGAGATGATGATCATTAAGCACTGGAAGACACCCGATAGAGCCTCATGTTGTTCTCTTTGTGAGCGGCGGAAGATCTCAGTATTCCAGGACAGTAACTTTGAGAAGCTCTAAGCATTCTAGGCTAGGAATCAGTTGGACCTGATTGCCACTTGAGATGGTAAAGCAGTGACAGGGCTTGCTTTGGCCTAGCTTTTCTGTTAAGAACCCCATGGCAATGTGACACAGAGAGCACATGTCCTTAGAGTTCCTGCTGTCTTCAATGTCCCTCCTCTAGCACAGACTTACTTCATCTAAAGATATATGTGAGCAACTGCTCTCTTCCATCACACTAGGAATCTCCTCCCTCTCTCCCTCTCTCCCTTTCTCCCTCTCTCCCTCTCTCCCTCTCTCCCTCTCTCCCTTTCTCCCTCCCTCTCTCACTCATTCCCTCCCTCTCTCTCTCTGTCTCTCTGTGAGTGTCTCTCCCCCTTTCTGTCTCTGTCTCTCTCTCTCTCTCTCTCGTGTTGACAGTTGAACTTAGTAGAGCCTCACACATAATAAGTATCCTACCATTAAGTCATATTCTTTTGTTTGTTGGCTTGTTTGTTTTTTCAAGACAGGATTTCTTTGTGCAGCTCTGACTGTCCTAGAACTTTCTCTATAGACCAGGCTGACCTTAAACTCAGAGATCTGCCTCCCTTTGCCCCTTGACTGCCTGCCTTTGCCACCACACCCAGCTTTTGTGTAAATGGAATGTTTGTTTGTTATTTGTAAAGGGTTTCCCTGTGTAGCCCTGGCTGTCCTGGAACTTGCTCCCTAGACCAGGCTGGCTTCAAACTCAGAGATCCGCCTGTCTCAGTCTCCCAAATGCTGTGATTAAAGGTGCGCACTACCACCACCCACTGAGATACACTTCTAACTCAGTCCCAGACTACAGACCTCTCAATGGCAAACAGAGAATGTTATTTGTGATGCTAGAAACCTCTAAAAATATTTGTTAAACTGATGGATAAAGGAAGGAATGGCTTCTCCCTATGTATGACTGGTATTCTAGCCTAAGTATTCTTTTTATTCATAGCTGGATTAACTTCCCCAGCCAGAGGAGCATCTGTTGCATTTTTGAAGGCAAGATTAACAAATAATGAGTGTGGGAGGACTAGATCAAGTTGATTTGGTTCAGCAGGTGTTTGGAAGCCTGCCACAAACCTAGTCCTGTGCCATGTGTCCTCCCAGAAAGGACACAGGCCTAAGCAATGTGAATGCTTCTAAAATGCATATTTCAAACATACATACAAAAATGTATCAACAGTCAAAAGACAGAAACCATGGTCCCATGACTTTACTTTAAAAGTAAGACAAAGTCGTGGGCATAGTTTCTAGAAGCCAAGAGCTTTATAAGGAACTGGTATTAACTTTTTTCTTTTTGAGATATAGTTGAGGTAGCTCTTGTTGGCTTGGAATTAGAGAGAGAGAGAGAGAGAGAGAGAGAGAGAGAGAGAGAGAGAGAGAGAGAGAGAGAGAGAGAGAGAGAGAGAGAGAGAGAGAGGATGGCCTCAAACTCACAGAGATTTGCCTGCCTTTACCTCCTGAGTACTGAGAGATTAAAGATGTACACCACCATGCTCAGCTAACATAAAAAAAAAAATGTTTGGAGATCATGCCAAACTTAACCAGAATTTCCGTAAGGCTACACATCCTGTTCATATATCCCATACAATAAATCATTCATTTCACAGGAAAATATTAATATCTGATGTTAATGTATTGGCCCATATCTGACTTGGTATGTTTGGTACAGGTTTTGTACTCCATCTCTGAAATCCAAACAGTTTTGAAATTCTAAGACACTTATCGTAACAAAGGACATAAACATAACATTGAATGCCTGCTCTATGGATTACAGTTTGGGACTTGGTTATTAAGCAATAATTTTTCTTTTGATTATTATAGACATGTGAATGAAGGTAGTATACACGCTGTGGAGGTCAGGAGACCGACAACTCATGAAAAGTCCATTCTTTCCTTTGTCTTGTGGATCTCGGGCTTTAAGGCTCAGTGGTTAAGAGCACTGACTGCTCTTCCAGAGTCCTGAGTTCAAATCTCAGCAACCATATGGTGGCTTACAACCATCTGTAGTGGGATCCAATGTCCTCTTCTGGTGTGTCTGAAGACAGCTATAGTGTACTCATACACATAAAATAAACAAATATCTTTATAAAAGGAATGTCAGGCTTGATACTGAGCCCCCTCACAAGTCTATGCTTGCTCTTTCCCTCTCTCTCTTTTTCTCCCTCCCTCCCTCTCTTCTTTTTTTCCTTCTATGTTTTTTATTTTGTTTACTTATGCATATGAGTACTCTGTCTGCATGTACTTTTGCACATCAAAAGAGGGCTTCGACTCCTATTACAGATGGTTGTGAACCACCATGTCATTGCTAAAGAATTGAACTCAGGACCTCTGGAAGAATAGTCAGTGCTCTTAACTGCTGAGCCATCTCTCTGGCCCTCTTTCTATATTTTTAAAGGGCAAAAAGAAAGTGAAGAGGATTGATCCAAGTGAGACAACCAAGGGTATCTGATCACAAATCTTTACCCTCTTCCTTCTCCTTTCAGCTCCCACTTCTACCCACCTTCCTTAGCCTCTGCCTGCTTTTCTGTCTTGGGTTTCCATGACTCATTTGCATCTTTCATCTAACATAATTTTGTTGCAGCAAAATTTCTATAACACACCTCACATTTATTCTCCATCCTTGAGACTTCACGTCTTCCTCTCCCTGTATCTGGTTTAGCTTTCCCCTCTCTGTTTTGAGGTCCTTACACTTTCACCTGTACCTTTCTTCTTTCTGCCATCTATCTATCTGTCTATCTATCTATCTATTTATCTATCTATCTATCATCTATCTATCTATTCATCCACAAAAAGCCACTGTCCCATGACTTCTGGTCATCAGCTCCAGACTTATCTTTTTTTTCCCGTTTCTCCTTAGGAAAGCTCCTTTTTTCTGGGGCTATTTTTATCTTTTTCATCTATGTACATCTTTTTTCCCTTCCCTTATCTTCCTACTTACTTCTGAAAAAGGTGTATTTTATGTGTGTGTGGTAGTACCTATAATGCATGTAGTCTGAATGCTGAGGCAGGAGGATCATGAGTTTTACAACAGCTATGGCTATATATTGATACTCTATGAACATATAATAAAAAACAAAACAAGAAAACAGGACATATTTAAGTTAAAAGGCAAGCAATTTTTTTTCTTCAACAGCAAATTTACTATAATGTAATTACAAATTTAAAGTATGCAATTTGATAACACATATATTTACCAGTTACGTAATCTCCACAACTTAAACACTAAATATATCCTTTACTCCTCTAAAATTTCTATAGGCTCCTTATCAGTCTCTCTTCCCTTGTTATAGGTTGAATGTGCAGTGCCTCTCATGGACTCGTGTGTTAGAATATTTTTACCCTAGCTGGTAGTGCTGTTTTGGAAACTTGTAGAATCTTTAAAGTGGTGCCTAGTTGCCAGAAGAGAGTTACTGAGTGGGGTGAGCCTTGAAATTTAGAGTCTGACCCCGTCTCCCTCTCTCTGATTTCTGTTTTAGCAAGATGTGAACACCTAAGTGTGACAGATACCCTCTGCCACAGAGCAACTGCTAACATTCTTTGTGAGCCATGATGGACTGGAGCCTCTCAAACCACGGCTCAGAACAAGCTTCCCTTCTCAGCAGGCATGCGGTCACGGCTAAGAAAAGGAACAAATACACCATTCTTTCCCCCTTCCCTCATGATCTCAAGAAACCTCTGGCTTATTTATGTTGCTATAAATTAGAAGTAGGACAATTCAAAGAAAACTATTCAGAACATACAATGGTGTACTGTGATGTGTCTAAGAATCATGATGGCAATATGTACATGACAAGGTTAGCCTTGTTTTGTAAGCCATTTGGAGAGCTATGAAATAATTTTGAATTATAGGCCCTCTAGTGGTACATGGAGGATAGCAAGCCTTCCATACTAAGAAAATATAGTGGATTGTTAGAAGAAAGTTGGGTTGAACCTTCAACCTCTGCACCCTAATAAACCTAAAGTACTAGTCGCTAAAGTGCATAAGCAAACCTCCATTTACCACCTTGGAACACAGCCAGGTGACATATATGAATCGGCCTGGCACTGCTCTGGGTTGAAGCCGACTTATGGACATGTACACTTCATATATGACATCTCAGATTTGCATGGGCAAATTTGGAAACTCTGCAAATCCTTTTGACAGATATCCCAAGAGACTTTACACCATGACAGTGTAAGGGACTACTCATGTAAGTGACTACCTGGAATCAGACATTGTTTTCTGAAAATTCATACTAGGAGACTAGGAATGTTGTACAATTGTGAGTGAAGAAATTGCTGTCTAAGAACAGATGGATTTTGAATCATCCCCTTCTCAGTTTTCCAAGTCACAGCTTCAAAGCACCCAAGTCAGTACATTTTAAATGATAGTCATTGTGGTCGTTTGAACAGGTATGGCTCCCATAGGCTCATATATTTGAGTGATGGGTTCCCAATTTGTAGAACTGTTTGAGAAGGATTTGGAAGTGTGGTCTTATTGGAAGGAGGTGTGTCACTGGGGTATCAGCTTTGAGGTTCTAAAAGTTCATACTAGGCCCAGTCTTGCTTTCTGTTTCTCTGTCTACAGATCACGCTGTAAACTCTGTTCAAGCCACCCTTCACACTATTGCTCCAGCTCCATGACTTCCTGCCTGCTGCCATACTCTCTACCACATTGGTCATGTACTAAGCCTCTGAAACTGTGAGCAATTAAGTACACACATTTATAAGTTGTCTTGGTTATAACATCCCTTCACAGCAATGGCAACTAATATAGTCACTTACTCATGCACCCAATATTTTGAAATACAAAATAACATCCAAAGACACTACAGTGTTGTATTTTACAAAATAAAATGTATTACCTAATTAAGATGTATATGTTGTAGAAACCAGTATAGTTGTGCATAGCTGTAGTATAAACACGCAGACAATAGTGGAAAGAAGATTATATGTCTTTTATACATTTTGTAGATTCATGGTTTGGATTATTAGGGTATATGTCTGAGGGTGTACTTTCCTTTCTTTGTGTATATATTTGTGGGTACACAGGCCTGTATGAGTACATGCTTATGTGAGTGGAGACCAGAGGTCAACTTTCAGAGCCATATACCTTCTTGGTTTTGTTTGTTTGTTTGGGCTTTTGAGACAGAATCTCTCTATGTGTTAATGTTACTTCTTACCCTTTCATGATTCCTTTTCAAGTTTAATGGCCTATTCACCCTCACATATAAAGTATACAGGTACTGATATTTCATTTTAAATCTAGGTTTTATATATGTAAGGGGAAAATGGATTATTTGTCTTTCTAGGTCTGACTTATCTCTCTCAGTTTCCAGTCAATTTCACCTTTCTTTACTGAAGAATCAGGCAAAACACTTCTTGTCAAACTCCACACAGGACCAAAGATCTATAATCTTTCAACAGGGAGAACTGGAATTATCAAACACTTGGATATTTTCCTTAAAATAGTTTGGCAACCAACCTCAGGATTCTGGAAAATTAGACAAGTGGTTTTCATTATGTAATCTTTTATGTATTTGGCTGGGAACTGCCCAGGGGACCTACTTAAAAATATTGCACAAAGTTTAGCCCTCACTCAACCCTACTAAATCAGGATGTTTGGAATTCTCATTATTTCCAGGTTGCTGAACGGGTCTGGCTGCATAGATAATAACTTGAGAATTGCTGAGTTGGCATGTTCTGAGGAGATTGGGCTAAGATCCAAATGTTTCACTTCATCCACGTTGGCTGCTCACAATAACTTTCTTTCTCTCATTCCTGCACGATGGGCGTATCCAAGCTTAGTTCTTTGTCTTCCTTCTTTTTACTTTAACTTTACACTTTTGATTCTTTGGGAGTTTCTTCCCCTTGTGCATCCCAGTCCCACTCATCTTCCTTCCTCATATCTGCCCTTGCAACCTCCTCCCAAAATAAAACATACACATAAACAAACAACAACTACGAAAACAAAGCATAGAAAACATCTCATCGTCGAAGCTGTAGCGTGTCACAGTGTGTCCCACAGTATATCGCTCTGTCCATGCATCTTCACTTGCAAATGTTCGTTACAATGAGTCGTTCGTCTGGCTTGAGATCTCTGCCTTCTATGACACTACTAATATTGGATCCTCATTGCGACTCCTTCCAGTTATCCTTTTGTTGCCTTGTGTCATGGAGATCCTGTGGCTTTGGGACAGCAGGACTAGCAGATTATATAGATGATGGGGTGGACCAGCCCTGAATCTGGGCCTAGGAGTAGGTGAGCTTTCGGCTCACCTGCTTTCCCTTATCCACCACTCTGTAAGTTCTCCAGCACTGCTCCAGCTAGGCCACCCAATGCCACCATCAGCAAGAGGCAGAGTCAACTCTCTTATTCCCATGCACTCACTGCTGGCTCATCTATAGCCACGCCTCCAGAGCCAGTTCTACTGTGCTGCCCAGTCAAGTTGGGAGACCCACTCTCCCAAGTGTTGTAGCTTGGGAGGGGCTGGGCCAGCTCTCCCAGTTTCACAACCTCGGGGTTGCCTCACAAGTGCCTTCAACATCAGAGATAGTGATAGGCAGGACTCGTTCTCTTGGGCTCATGATCCTCTGGGCAGCTTCCCTGGATGCGGAAGGCACAGGGCAGGTGGAGCCTGTGCCACCCCACAGATGAGTGACAGGGTCAGGTCTCCTACACTCATGACCTCTAAGCCAGCTCACCCACATTCCTGCCACCATGACCACCAGTTCCAGTGTACTGCCTGACTGAGGTGCAGGGCCCACTCTGCTGAGTGCTGCTGCAGCGGGGTGATGGGGCCAGCTCTCGAGAGCACTGTATCCAAGGATGGGCACAGCCAGTTGTGCATGGCCCCTGGACATCCACATGATCTCCAGTGGCCACCCTGATCAGGGACATCCCTGTGTTCTTTAATGGTAATATGAGCCACAACATCCACACAAACCCCTGTCACTACATAGCCAAGGACTCAAACTTGGCCCTCGGTGGCTGCTCAGGCTGGGACCTCTTGATGACCCCAGATGGCTGGACACTCGCCACAGGCCCCTCCTCACCACCCTGAGTCTCCAGTTCCCTCTCTCTTCATAATCCTCAAGCTGGTTCTCTTCTCTTTCTCTCCTACCTGACCACCATATACCCACATTGTCGTGGCTTCTGCTGCAGGACGATCATGTGGCTGGTGACATTTCCATTCACGCTGCATGTTGCCACAGCAAGAAGGCATCTATGGCAGCTTGTGCTGTGTGCTGGAGGACAGGTCTGTGCGGCATGACAGTCTGCAGGTCCCTATCTTGCCTTCCTCTTATGTTGCTCTGCCTGGATTTGATCTGATTTAATTTGATTTGATTTTTATGAGTCTGAGGCATAAGACAGTTTTAGCCACCAAGCCAGGGATCGATCAAGGTAGGATGAACAAAGGACACTCCATCTCCTCCGTCCCTGACTAATACAAGCACAACACCAACAACAAGCACACTGCCAGGGAGGATTTCTTAATCTTCTATACAGCCATCTCTCTTTCGCTCCTTTCTTTCTCAGTCTAGTGCTTTAGATCCATCAGCAACTATTGCTAGTGAGTTATGTGACAAGCTGGGTGACCTACATCCTAGTGACAATTCTGGTCTTCATTTTGTGATGTTGGGCAGGCTTGTTCCCTTCTTTTTACCTTGGATTTCTCATTTATAAAATGGACTATGGTACCAAAAGGTCGTGTAAAAGCACTTCAACTTTCAAAATCCGTGGTCTTTCTAATTATCCAAAGAGTAGCCGCATACGCACAGTGGCTTACACTTGGAATCCCAGCACTTGGAATCTAAGGCTAGAGGAGTGTCGTGAATGAAGGGTTCATGGGTTCATGGCAGCTGAGTTCCGGGCAGCCTAAACTGAGAGTGAGTGAGAGAGAATTAAATTAAAAAGTATTCTGCAAGGATGGCATGAGACCAAAAGTAGCAAAGGCCCAGAGTGTTTGTTGGACAAGCTCATCCGGGCTGGAGGTGTCACCGTGGTTAGGCCACTTGCTTATTGCAAGGCTGTGGGTTCAATTCCCTGGCCTAGAAAGAGTGAGCAAAACAGAAAAGACATGGAAAGCACTTCATCATCTATTGATGGATGAATGAAAAAAAAAAAAAAAAAACAAAAGAGGAGGCTGGGCAAGGCAGTGCACATGATAATCACAGCACTCCAGGAGGCTGAGGCGTAAACACTACAAGTGTGATACCAGCCTAGGCTACGTAGAGGTTTTGGGGATTTTTGTTGTTGTTGTTTTGGTTTGGTTTGGTTTAGTTTTTTGTTTGTTGTTTGTTTGGATATAGGGTCTCATGGAGCCTAGGATAGCCCTGAACTGTCTACATAACTAAAGAGGATCTAGAATGTCAGCACTCCCTGCCACTGTTTCACAGGTACTAGGACTCCAGGAGTGTAGTCGTGTAGGCAGTGATGGAGATCAGTCACACATCTTCATGAATGCCAGGCAAGCACTGGACCACTGGAGCTCCGTCTGCATCAGCACCTCCTGGTGTTTTTAAGACAACATCTATTTAAACTTCCTTTTTTTCTGCCTTGGCCCCTCAGAGAACTGGGATTACCAGTGTGCTCAGCCATGCCCACCTTCCGCTGCCCCACTTAAAAAGGAGGGAATCATGTCCCCTTCTAGAACAGGGACAATACTCTGAGGGTATGATGCTTAGTGCAATTAAGCAATCACTAAGGGATCCAGTCTGTATATTTCCACTCATCTGAAGTATCTAGTCAAGAATAAAGTAGAAAGACTGCTGGGAAGGACTGAGGAAAGGAGACAAAAAATAATGAGTCTCGAGTTTCACTTTTCCAAGACAAAAATCGTCACGAGATCCATTGCCTACATGATTATCCTAATATCAATGATCTGTGTGCATAAAAACTGCTAAGATGGTGCTTTTTGTAGGTGCTTTTTGTAGGTGCTCAGGTTCAAACTTAGAGCTCTATATACCCTACCCCTGCCTACATTCCAAGCCCCTAGTGTTAGACAGTGTGTGTGTGTGTGTGTGTGTGTGTGTGTGTGTGGGTGTGTGTGGGTGGGTGTGGGTGTGTGTGTATGTGTGTGTGCTATGCTAGCACATGCATGTGTGTGCAAAGCATGCATGAAGAGGGCAGAGAACAAATTTCAGGAGTCAGGTTTTTCCTTCCACTGTGGTTTTCTGGAGATCAAAGTAAGGTTATCAGGTTTGACTGATAAGTACTTTTACCTGTTCAGCCATCTTGTCTGCCTTGTACTTTTTTTTTAACAAAGATTTATTTATTTATTTTATGCATACGAGCACACTGTCGCTGTGTTCAGACACACCAGAAGAAGGCATCACATCCTATTACAGATGGTTGTGAGCCACATGTGGTTGCTGGGATTTGAACTCAGGACCTCTGGAAGAGCAGTCAGTGCTCTTAACCCTGTACTTTGTTTTTTAAAACACAACAAAAAACTGTTGTTCTGAAGTTCATGCCAGAGTCTCTGGAGCAGAATTTTAAGGCTGATGTCTGTGAATGAACAATTTAACAAGTTTTCCACATTTTTTTAAAAAACAGCTCTGCTTTCAATTTTGAAAGTCACCTGCAAAACTGTACCCTAAATCCTGTCTTAATTTGCAATAAAGTCGATGTCATGATCTTTGATTCCCCTGCCCCAGGACTATTTCTGTGTATGTGTTCTTCCTGTGTTTAGAGAACAGAAACTAAATTCAGGATTCGCTGAAGCAGGAAGGGATGCAGAAGGTAAATGAGCTACAAATGAAAATTATTCGGACCATTGCTAAGCCAAACAGATGCCTCTGGGTTCTGAACAGTTTCGGATTACCCAGGACTCTGATACTCTCCATTAGAGTGAGGAACTGGAATCTGGCTCTGTTTATGCTTACAGAAATTACATTAAATTGTTCACATTAGATACATCTCAATGGCTGATGCTGTCAGTAGGAAGCAGCGGTAAGAATATTAATGAGCACTTTCTCTTGAATAAGAATGTGTAACTTATAAACAACCACAAACGGCTGCTGTTTCCATTGTCACAAATTAGGGAGCTACTGAGGAGCTTGTGTTATTTAAATGCAGTGTCAGATGAGGCAGCAGAATTCTACATTACACGAACAGAGCAATTACCATGCACTGATCATAGGGCTCACGATTTTTCACATATGATCTCATTCAGTTGGGAACCTGGGCCTGTGGACAGGTGCGGTTCTAACCCTATCCTTGCCTATGGTAAATGAGGCTCAAAGGAGCTAAAGAACTTGCCTGAGAAACTAGTGCTGGTTCTGAAAACCTAGTCTTTGACTTTTTAAAAATACCGACAAATACAATCGCATGTATTTATAGTGGACAATTTGAGAAGACAATGTTAAGCAAATTCATATGTTCATTACCTCAACTATATTTCAGCATTTTGTGGTGAAAATAATTTAGTTACTCTCAGCAATGTTGAAATCTTGAGTACCAATTTATGAACTACACATATCATTATGAGGTCCTATGTTTGAGTCTTGTTTCCATGAGAAACCAACCCATCATGGGGTGCCAACTTTGTCTCCCTCTGTCATCTTGATACCTAGTTTTCTGACATTACAGCCTACCCTCTGCCACAACTCCGAAGGCTAGGAGTCTGCCCGTCTCTCTGCTGATCTCAGCCCCTGCTGTCCTGTCTCCTTCCTCTTTTGGATGCTCCTACTTACGTTTTTTATGGAATAAATGTTCTGTTACTTGTACAGACTCCTCTCACAGAGATGGCCTGCCGGGACCATGGATGGTGTACACCTCTCCTCCCTCCACACCACGCTTTTCTCTTTGGCCCGGGCTTCTTACTGATTTTACCTCTGTTGTTATCACATCTTTGTCTGTTGGGATTCCTTACATTTTCATGTTCAAATGTTAGCTAAGTTCCAGCCTTTATATTATATTTTGTTTGCTTGTTTGTTTAGACAAGGTCTCACTATGCAGTCTTGGCTGGCCTGGACCAGGCCGGCTTCAAAAACTCACAGAGATCTGTCTCTCTGTTTCCCAAGTGCTGGGGTTCAAGGTGTGAATCACTATGCCAAGAATGCTTAATGACAGCAGAAAAATCTTCCTTAATAGAATCTCCTGGCTCCAAAGATGTTTGATACACATATGTAATATTAATGTTAGAATAAACCTTTAGGATTGTTTTAGTCCAAGCTCTCTTATTTTATATATGGGAAAACCAAAGTGCAGAATGAACAGGTAGTATGCCCAAGGTCAAAAGAAGATTAATAGCAGAACATATTCAAGAATATAAGGTCACTATCTTCCAATCTAACCACAGATTTAGAGAATCCTGGCAATCACAGGTCTTGGGAGTATAGAGAAATTGTGAGGATGATACATCTTTCTGAAAGAAAGTACTGTGGTCTAGAAACAGGAGGACAGACATTAGACTGGCCTCAACACCATCTGGATGTCAACACCTAAGAGTCCAGAAGAGAATATCATGGGCCATAAAGATAGCATTGAAAGGGATTTAGAATCAAGAAACCCCAAATCCAGAAAAGGCCCAAGGAATGTTGTTTCGATTTCTTTGAAAACCAGATGCTAAGCAAGGTAGGAACAGGAGATTCTAATGAGACTTAAAACCAAGAAAAATTAAGAGTGGGTGACAGGGGAAGCAGGCACAAGGAGACTCCTTTGTCTTTACTTGTGTCTGGAAAGGAGGAGGGAGAGGCAGAGAGATTAAGCAGGAAAGGCCTCAAACTCTGATACAGCCGCGAGAAACCTGAGCCGGTCTATCGAGAAGCTTCAGCACGATAGCTCACAGGAGTCAATAATAACCATGTTTTTACATTTTAAATGAATCCAGCCTCATCTTGAGATGGACTAGGGTGTAAATAGTCTCAGGACAAGGCAGATGTAAAAAGTTATAGCTCAAGGCTGTCGTCTAATTGAAGTCTTTGTGACAAGTGTTCTCTGCACCCCCACCCCACCCCAAAACACCACTCGGCCTTTGTTTTGGTTTTGTTTGTCTTATGAGAAAGGGTTTCCCTGAATAGCCATGGCTGTCTCAAAACTTGGTCAGTAGTTCAGACTAGTGTAGGCATACTTTCTTCTCAACCTACTTTAATAAATGTTCAACCTCTTCTCTCTCTAGCCCACCAGAGGTAGTGGAAAAGAAAAGTTATTAGGACACAGGGGAAGTAGACCTGTTTAGATAGTTACTTGAGGGGAATCCCATCTGTATTGACAGGATATCAGCAGTTAAGTTCACACAAATCAGCAGTGGCAGCTCCATCCACTTGCAAACAGCATTCCCAAATCAGTGAGGACAGGTCAATCTAGAAGAAGCCGTGAGGCTCTGCTGTATGCTGTTAAGAAGTAGTTCCTTGGGGGTGATTTCAATCTCCAACTGTCAGGACACCAGCCATCCAGTTCAGTAGTGTGAGGATAGCAAACTTGAATCAGCAGTGGTGACACAACCCAGCAGAAAAAGCCAGGCCTTCCCCTGAATCTGAACAAGTCAATGGGAGCAAGCAGGACCAGCAAGGATGGCAGGAAAAGTTCTCTCAAGGAACTGAAGATCAGCAAAGAGACAAGACCAGGCTAGCTAAGCAAGCCTCCTCTCCACCACTGTCCACTGAGTCCTGTTTATACTCCCTGCTGCTCATGATCCTATATCAGCTGACATATCCAGAAACTTCCATTTCACTCTGCCAATCGGCCCAACTCTGTGGAAGTGGCAGGAAGCTGCCAGAACACCATCAGATTTTTTTGGTGTGTTTCTTTCTATGAAGTCTTAACAAATGATGACCAGCAAGCATGGCAAAGTGTGCCAAGACCATCCAGTGTCACCCACTGTCTTTTGGGTTATATTTATATTCCTTCTTAACATCATGCATTTTTTCATGCGTCTGCTCCAGCCAAACATCCTTTCACCTGAATCTGCTTCAGGAAAACATTCCCTCACATGTCTGCGTTAGCAGAACATCTTACCTATGTGCCCCAGGAAACCATCATTCGATATAACCGACTTTCCAAAGAAACCAGAAGTTTCCACTTCAGGGTAGCCTTGAACTAACAGAGATCTGCCTGTCCCTGCTTCCTTAGTGTTAGGATGAAAGGCTGCCCTGCCACCACCACCTGGTTTGACAAGTATTCTTTGAAAGGGACTGAGGATCCCATTGCTATTGATGCCACTTACAAGTCCCTAAAATATATTTAAAACAACTCTAAAACTTCAGTGGGTTATAATGAAACAGAGAGCTTACTCCAAATCACCCTTTATAAGTGTGCTGAAGTCTGAGTTCCGGGTTGGAGGAGAAAGATGGGCATGAATGAAAGAGTGATACAAAATAAAGTGGACCATTTTTTCTGCTTGTCCGTTTTCACCAGGCAAAGATGATGCAGCTGGCAAAGTGGACAAGGTACTGTGTGGTGAATATTCTGAGCGTTATTAAAGGTTTAATATGTGTTGAGACAGATACTAAATCCCTGTGCTGTCCCTTAAAAACTCGCTACATTCTCTAAAGGCACTGGCTGATACTTCACAAATGCAAAGGTTAGGACAGTGAGACATTTCTTTCTGGCCGTAACCTAGGCACACGTGTTTCAGAGACTGGCAGTTGTGAGCAAATGTGAACCTGCCAGATATCCCTACAGACAGTGTTTGCAGCCAATTGTGTCTTGCAGTAGAGCAGGTCTCCTCTGTACTCTTAGTGCGGACTTACAAACTGCAAATAGCTAAAACAAACTTGACAATGGCAGAGTGGGAGGGTATGAACTACTTGAAGCTTGACTACATAATTTTTTTATATTTACTATATAATTTCTTTAGTATGTGATTATAGTAATTAGGAGAATATATTGGTGAAAGGGATAGAACATGGATCACTGGATCAGAGTTATAATGCAAAAGAACAGAAGAGAAAACCCAGAAATAGACTCACACAAATACCCCCAACTAATTTTTATGAAGATGCTAAAGCAAAATAACCATTCTTACATTCAAACAACCACAGGCTGGATCATAGATTTCCCTGGACATTGTCAAACTATAAAGAATTTAGAAGAGGGAGGGAGGGGAGAACCAAAACGAAAAATCTTTTGATTCTAGGGCTCAGTAAAACTCATTAGATTTGACCCCATAAGTATAAGTATATTTGGCCCCATAAGTATAGACCACAGAAAGAAAAAATAGACAGTTTGGACCTCATCAAACATTGGAAAACTTTCATTCCATGAAAGTTCAAATGGATAAAATGAGAATATATGGTCTGAATGTATAAAGCACATAGCCAACAAACAACTCAAAATTAAGTAATTCAGCTGGGGGACCAGTGAGATGGGTAATGGCCCTTGCCAGCAAGACCAACAACTTGAGTTCAATCTCAGGGAACCACATGATTGAAGGAGAGAACCAACTCCCACAAGTTGGTCTCTGATGTCCACATGCATGTTACAGCATGCAAACACTAAAATTTTCTCTCTCTCCCCCCCCCACACACACAGAGAGAGGGGGGGGGAGAGATTGGTTAGAAAATGGGTTTCATGTATTTATTCTGACTATACATTTTCTTTGGCAGAATTTCTACAATCCCAGAACTCAGGAAGTAAGAGGAGCATGGGTTCAAGGTTATCCTCAGCTACATAGTCAGCATAGTGAGTTTGCGGCCATCCTGGGATACATAAAACGCTGTATTGGTGACATTTACTAGATGTTTAGGAGTGGTGAGGAATAGGAAATTGTGCTAACAGAAGCTAGATTATCCCATACAAGGAGTTTGAGATTTGGTGTAAGCCTGTTGGGAAGCTATTTGAGAAGAGTCACATATACTGGCTTATTTTTCAGTAATTCATCATAGCCAATGAAGCCAAGAGTGAGAAGAGAGATCAGTATAGAGATCACTATAGTAAACTAATGCTTCTCTCACTGCTGATGTCAATAAAATAAGAAATTCTAGAATTTGGATAGGAAGTGAGTGAAATATTAAAATGTGGGTGGACAGAGGACATATTTTGGAAGTAAACCTAACAGAAACTCATAGGTGGACATATGACTGTGAAATTCTTAGTTCAGAGACTATTCTAAAATTAAAACCATTCTCCAACACACACACACACACACACACACACACACACACACACACACACACACTGAGCTATTTTTATAGGCTCTTAGGAGTACACATTAGAAGTAGAGATGGGTTGGGTGTTTAGTTTGATGGTAGAATACTTGCCTAACACATGTGAGGTCCTGGGTTCAGTTTTTAGCACCAAAAACCAAAACCAAACAAACAAATCCCAGAAGTAAAGACAGTGTCCTTACAGACTGGTACGGTCTATCATGTAAGTCTGGCAGTAAGTAGTCTGTTATCCTTTAGAAATAGAAATCTCCTTTAGAAGTAGAAATAGAGGAGAAGGGAATGGAAGACAGGAAACCTGAGTACAAGAGGATGTAGTAGGGGAGGGTGGGAAAGAGGAGGAGTATTAACAAAGACAAATTATATTTGAAAACACTAAAATGAAACCTAATGTTTTACATGCTAATTTAAAAAAAATTAAAACTAAGAAAATAGAAATCTCAGGCCATGCAAAATTTAAAAATAAAATTAGTATGAAGTCCAAGAAATAAAGAAAACAAAACAAAACAAAAAAAATATTTACACAACAAGAAAACTTTGACTATTTCCATGTTACATTTTGTTTTGCATGTACTTTACTCTCATTGTAACTATTAAGTTTTCAATGCATACTATCAAACCTTTAAAAAATCAAGTACTGACTAAAAAATATATTAATATAGTTTTATGTAAAAATTATTTTAAAATCTGAAAAAAAGTACTGACAAAAATGTATAATTTTAAGCAAAAAATGTTTAAAATCTGTACATTTATCTTTGTTTTGTAAAATAAAGTTGTTTAAAAAATAATAAAATAAAATTAGAAACCTGTGGAAAAATAAATTAGAAAAGAATAAGTTAACTTCTAGGTGGTGAGATTCTGGCGAGCAGAGCATGGGCTGAATGTAAATCAAACCCAACCAAGCGTCTTTGAGTGGCATAAACTCTGGGCTGCTACAGCCATGCTAAATGGCTATGGTCCTGCCTGTCATTGCTGCTCTGCAAACACTAGGGGGCAGCCAACTCCAGAAATTCTGCCTTCCCTTGGTTTTTCTGGGAGTGGCTGATATTGTGGCCAGAAGAGGCTTAGAGGACCCGAGACTCAGCTGCTCGTGGATTTCACGGATACTTTGAAGGCAGTTGTTAGGCCATTCCACTGGCAAAAATAACTTACATTTGAACAAGCATCCAGGCTTGATTATTCTGTATCTTATTACTTCCCCCTTTGAGAAAGATTTGTTATTATTATTTTTAAAGTGTGTGGAGGAGACATGTGAGCGTAGGTGCCCGCAGAGGCCAGGACAAGACTGTGTGTGAGTGTAGGTGTCCTTGGAGGCCCGAGAAAGGCATTAGATCCCCTAGAGCTGAAGTTTCCAGGTGGTTGTGAGCTGCTTGACCTGGAAGCTTGGAATTGAATTCAGTTTCTTTGCAAAGGCAGTGAGCACTCTCCGCTGCTGAGCCATCTAATCATTCCCGGTGGAATATTTTCAGAGCATTTTAGGGAGAACAGCGACCACAACCACCACTATCACCACCACCCTCCGGCACAGGCCAGGTCACTCCAGGATAACTGCATCACGGTCTTGATGGCTGTTGTGGCAGCACAAGAACAGAGTGTAATTCACACTCTGTTCCCTTAGAGCCCCCGGAACTCGGTGTTTCCAGTTTCAATTATATCTGAGCAAGTTCAATTTAGTGAGGTCTCTTATTAATCTCACTGGCGGCAGCACGGATGGAGGTGAGGATACAGGTCAAGTTGGTGACGGTGAGAGTATTAGTGCAGCTTCCATGCTGGGCTGCAGTGCACTGGGTATGGTTTTGGGATGGTTAACAGGTAGCCGCTGGGGTTTGTCGCTTTATGGAGCAGGTCCGCCCAATCCAAGAAGGGTAAACAGTGTGTGGGAATACTTGAAACTAACAGAGTGGCCCGCTAATTTCCAGATGGAGGAGCGTAGCTGTAATAGGGCAGGGCAGGAGAGAGAGACTGAGGGGCTAGGCAGTGGTGGTGCATGCCTTTAACCCCAGCTCTCAGGGGTCAGAAGCAAGAGAATCTGTGGTCTATAGAGCAATGTCCAGGAGAGCCAGGGCTCCACAGAGAAATCCTGTCTCAAAAGAAACAAAGAAGCAACAACAAAACAAAACCAAAAACCCCAAAGGAGGAGGAGGAAGAGGACACTGAGGATTGGCATCGTGAGTTCATGTGTGGAGACTAAAATCAAAGAACATAAAGAAAATGCTAATATGATCCTTAAGCAATGCTGAAGGAGGACAACCAAGGACACGGGAATCCAGGACCTCAGCTGGGTTATTTTTGCTTGTGGTTCTCTGGAGAATCTGAGCCCCGTTTGTAGAGCCAGGATGAAGACCAGTCCCCCCCCCCCCCCCCCCGTACTCTAGGCTCAAAGGCTGTTTCAGTTCCGACTGTAGCGCTGCTCTGCAAACCTTTATAGAATAAATGTGCAGGGAAGGGTAGCTTGGTATTCTGCATCTTTTTCTTAGGAGCATGTGTTCCACTCCTCCAACACTGGCTTTATGTCCAGTAGAAATCAAGTATGGCTGTACACTTCTTGCGAGGTCTGATTTTCCAAAAGTGGGCAGCGACTGAGAAGTGGAAGAAGACAATTTGAGGGAACAGGAGAGCGCTATGGGCTGGAGAACGGGAGTGTGACCTGGTTAGAAGTACTCTATGCATATAATGACATTTATTAATGTTAATTACTAATGGTAATCAATTTGCTAATTGATTGATGTGTTAGATTTTGTGTTGCTCCTAGTTCATTTTTTTTTCCCTCATGGTGGCAAGGACTATCTGGGGACTTTTCTTTTACTGAATACTCTTCTCCATGAGAATACTCTTCTCATGAGAAGTCTGAGAGAAAAGTGGCTGGTGAGAACTTCCTGCCCCTCCTCCCCAGACTCATAGGACCTTGGCTAGAGAGTGAATGTTTTTGCAATCAAGTTCATCTTGGTAGACTTTACTTTTCTGGGATGTTGAAAGCACTGGCTAATCTTCTTTAAATGGTTTATCTCAGTATGAGTTCATCTTCCTTCCCCTTTCCACAGGGGGCTCCCCAAGTTCCCCTAAGTGTATCTGACTCACTTCCTCTTAGAAGTCCTCGCCCAGCAGCAACCATATTTACTTCAATAAGAGGCTCAACTAGGAATCAGGAAACTACCCAGTATTCACTGACTCTGCTAATCAAAGATAGACTCAAAGCAGCAACCTATGCTTCTCAATCCAAGGTCAGAGGCCCTATGTCCATAACTGAGGTGCTTCCTTAGGTGAATCTGTCTGAAACTAGGTTCCCCCTTTAGCCTAAGAAAAGCCAGACAAGTAGTCCTGGATACTCACCGATAACACAGTTAGTGAGAAACAGATATGGGATCCAAACAGTCTTTTGACTACAAACTTATGAGCAAAAATCATCTGATTCATGGTCATTGATGTCACAATGGTAGAAATTCCAGACTCTGTCATTTCAGGCTGTGTGTGCTGAGGAGGTGAGAGATGAGATGTAAAATATACATAATATATAAAACTGATCATTTGAGCCATCTGAAGTATATAGTCCATTGGAATGAAGTGTATCCACAACAGCATTTAATTGTCACCACTTCCTGTCCTTCAGATTTTGTTATCTTCCCAAATAGAAACCAAGGACAGCTAATTGGTTTTGAATTCACATAGAAGCTCTGTAAGTTTGTATACATTCCTTAGTCTTTCACGGCCTCAATTTCATTTTTAAGATGAAGATGATAATATGACCTGTCTGGTATGACTATATGTGTATAATAACATTGATTAAAATTAATTACTAATTTCAATCATTTGGCCATTCTATTAACATGTTAGTTTTTGTGTTTCTGTGACCAAACTACCTGGAAGAAACTACTTAAGGGAGAAAAAGTTTCTTTTCCTTTCTTTGAGGATTTCTATGCTTAGACCTTGACTACTTTGATTCCAGATGCATAGTGAAACAGAGCATCCTGGTGGTGTAATAGACAGGAAGCACAGTGAACAAGGGACTGGGACCAGGTATAATCTTTAAATTGATGTCCTCGGTGACCTATATCCTCTAGCATTTCACATTCAACCCACAACACACGAAGTTTAGTGCACACGTATTGAGCTCCTACTCTGTCTAGACAGTTGCCAAGACTCAAGGGATAGTAGGCTTGGCCTTGGAGTTTGCATTTGTAAGGCTGTGAAAAGTCAGAAAGATGAGACTGTCCAGTGCCTGCCATACACCATTCCCCCAACAAACATGGGCAACCACATCCTTAACATTGCTGCTGTCTAAGGGAATCATAAAGTCAGGCCTCCTAAGTCTCTCTGGTAACACTAGATTATTCTTTCTCCACCAACACAGTGAATGTTACAACTAATGATAAAAATTCTACTCCTGGCCTCTAAGTAGAAGAAAGCCAAATAACCTCACTGATCTATACACGATGAAGCATATCTGCCCACTTAGAAAAAAAACGTCAGCCTATTTACATGTCTACAATATATCCACTTTCTTTCATTTGTTTCTTATGGTAGGTCCAGGGCTGAACAGTGCCAGAAATAACTAAGTCAACTTCCTGTTTCTGAGAGAGGAGCAGGAAAACCTCCTTCCGCTACTTTCCAAGGCTACTATTTCCTCCTTGGTGCTTTTCACCACTGCCAGCATCCTTCCTAGTGATGGTGGTCCTGCCAAGAAGAAGAGAGAAGAAAAAGGATGCCATTATACTTGGCCTGTCCTGCTGCTGCTGCTGGAGTCCCCCAACTTTACTTCTTCCCTCTTACAGTGCTAGCTTCTAGCTTTAAGTTACCAAGGGCAGAGAAGGGAAGAGGGGAGTGGGGCACAATAGGAGAGAGTGGAAGATGATTATGGTCCCAATTTCTTGCTGATTTCTCAGTCTCCAGTGGGGCTTCTCCTGCAAATCCACAGACAAATCTAGAACCCATCAACCTCTCACTAATAATTCATAGCCTTAATTCACAGGGCTCCCTATCTTTATGTGTCACTCTGCCCTGTTTGAATTAGAAGAATCGTGGTTCGGTTCCAAGTACTTCTAACAAGTTGCTTCTGCTTCTGACCTCAAGGAGGGACAGGGTGCTTGTACAAGCTTTTGGTACTCTGGTCCAGCGTTGTTAGCTGACAACACACACTTTCTGACATCTCTGTTTTCTTCAGTAGTTGCTGGTCCTCAAACCACTCTGCCCCATTTCCGGCTACTGTCTGTCTCACATTCTTTGGTTTTCTTGGTTTTGCTAAAGCTCTCCACAGCAAGGCTAACTTCCTTCTTGTGGTCCTCAGTCTTTCCAGTGTGGCCCCGTGCAGATGTCATCTCAAACAGCCTTTCATAGTGATTCACAATAGCATCTAATCTCCTCAAAGTTGATTTCTGACTCTCGTTGCTAGTCCTTGCTGTGCCTTCACATAGGAGACACTTCTCAAGCTCTCAGTCCAAATTGATATTTTCTATTAATAACCATGGGTAGACATAGAAACAGAAGAACCTGAGAAACGGTGGGTCTGCTTATGGGAAAAATGCAGGCAAGCTTGAGTACTGGATTGCTTAGCTTCCATATATATATAGGCTTTTTGTTGTCTTTGTTGTTATTAAAGACCAGCCTTAGTCCATGGTGATCTGATAGGATGCATGGGAGCATTTCAATCTTCTTATATCTATTGAGGTTTGTTTTGTGACCGATTTTGTGGTCAGTTTTGGAGAAGGTGCTGTGACGTGTATTCTTTTGTTTTAGGATGAAATGTTCTGTAGATGTCTATTGATTTCAATTGGTTCATAACATCCGCTAATTTCACTGCGTGCTTATTCAGTTTCTGCTTCCATGATCTGTCTATTAATGAGAGTGGGGTATTGAGGTCTCCTACTATTATTGTGTGGGGTGCAATGTATTTTTTGAGCTTTAGTAGGGTTTCTTTTATCAATATGGGGTGCTCTTGTATTTGGAGCATATATGTTAAGGGTTGAGAGTTCCTCCTGATAAATTTCCCTGTAATGAGTAAAAAGTGTCTTTCCTCATCTTTTTTGATAAATTTTGGTTGAAAATCTACTTTATTCGATATTAGAATGGCCATCCCAGCCTGATTCTTGGGGCCGTTTGCTTGGAAGGTTTTTTTCCCAACCTTTTACTCTGAGATAGTGTCTGTCTTTGTCTCTGACATGAGTTTCCTGTATGCAGCAAAATCCTGGATTCTGTTTTTATATCCAGTCTGATAGAGTATGTCTTTTTATTGGGGAATTGAGTCCATTTATATTAACAGATATTAAGGAATAGTGGTTGATGTTTCCTACTATATTTGCCTTTAGAGGTTGAATTGTGCTTGTGTGTCTTTCTTCTTTTGGTTTTCTCGCTTAGTTATTTTCTTGTTTTTACTAGGATATAGTTTCCCTCCTTGTATTGGGTTTTCCACCTATAATTCATTGTAGTGCTGGATTTGTGGTTAGATATTGTGTAAATTTAGTTTTGTCCTGGAATATCTTGATCTCTCCATCTGTGGTGATTGAGAGTTTTGCTGGGTATAGCAGCTTGGGCTGGCACTTGTGCTCTCTTCGGGTCTACATGATGTCTGTCCAGGCTCTTCTAGCTTTCATAGTCTCTGTTGAGAAATCGGGTGTGAATCTGATTGGTCTGCCTTTATATGTTACCTGACCTTTTTCCCTTACTGCTTTTAGTACTCTTTCTTTGCTTTGGGCACTTGGTGTTTTGACTATTATGTGTCGGGAGGAATTTCTTTTCTGGTCCACTCTATTTGGAGTTCTGTATGCTTCTTTTATGTTCATGGTCATCTCATTCTTAAGGGTAGGGAAGTTTTCTTCTACGATTTTGTTGAAAATATTTACTGTGCCTCTTAGTTGATATTCTTCTCCCTCTTTTATTCCTATTATCCTCAGGTTTGGTCTTCTCATTGTGTCCTGGATCTCCTGGACATTTTGGGTTAGGAGCTATTTGGCTTTTGTGTCTTCTCTGTTTTGTCTGTTTTCAATGTTGTGTTCGGCCCCTGAGATTCTTTTTTTCATCTCTTGTAGTCTGTTGGAGATGCTTGCATCTGTGACTCCTGATTTCTTTTTTTTTGCTTTTCCACCTCCAGGGTTGTCTCTTTTAGTGTTTTCTTTATTGTTTCCATTTACATTTTCATTTCCTTCTTAAATTTCTTAATCTCTTTGGTTCTGTCTTTCTCTAGTTCTTTGATTTCTTTGAGTGTTTTTCGTGTTTCCTCTTTAAAAGCTTCTATTTGTTTATGGTTTTCCTTCCATTCTTGTTTAAGTGAGTTATTCACATTCTTCTCAAAGATCTCCACCATCATCTTGAGGTATGATTTTAGGTCTGAGTCTTCTTTTTCTGGAGTTTTTGGCATTCCTCTGCTTGCTGTGATGGGAGAGCTGGGTTCTGATGTTGCCATTTTGTCTTTGTTTCCCTGGGGTATGTTCTTTTACTTTCTTCTTGCCATCTTGTTGTCTGTGATTATATGTGGTCTTGTTGTCAGTTATTGGTTCCCATCTCACTTGTGTACCTGGCCTGTGTCCCTGGATCTCCGCTGTTCCCTTTGGCAAATGGCCTGAGTGTTTGGTCCACACGCAAGGGCCTTCCGGGTGGAAACTGAGTCCCTAAGTCAGAGTTCCTGCTCCCCTGAACCAATGGGGGGGGGGGGGTGGGTGCCTTCCGTGTACTCAGCCCAGACCTCTCTGCGCCCTGGCTACTCGCAGTGCAGTCTCACCAGGCTTGCGTCCCTGGATCTCCACTGTTCTAGGTGGCAAATGGCTTGAGCATTTTGTCCGCACACAAGGGTCTTCCAGGGGGACAACGAGTCCCTATAGCAGAGTTCCTGCTCCCCTGGACCAACCGGAGGGCCATGCCTACCACGAGATAGGCCTAGCCCTCTCCGCACCCTGGCTACTCACAGCGCAGTCTCGTCAGGCCTGTGTCCCTGGATCTCTGTTGTTCCCGGTGGCAAATGGCCTGAGCGTTTGGTCCACACACGATGGCTTTCCAGGCAGATCTAAAAATGTAATAATTTTAAATGACATGAAATACCAAATAGCATATTGTAACTTGAAACTTATTTTATGCAAAAATCTTATTTTGGTAAGAATTTCAGAGGCCTTTATATCTACAAGAGAATTGAAAAGATTAGCAATTTAGCATTTTTAATGAAATATAATAGACATCTAAAAAGTATAGATAATATAACAAACACACTCAACTCCCCCCCTGGCTTTTTGAAACAGGGTTTCTTTGTGTAGCCCTGGGTGCCCTGGAACTCGCTCTGTAGATGAGGCTGGTTTCAAACTCTGAGATCTGCCTTTGCGTCCCGACTACTAGCATTAAAGGCATGGGCCACCACTACCTGACCCCACTCAACTCTTTTTGTGTAAAGATTTATTTATTTATTATATATAAGTTCACTGTCGCTGTCTTCAGACACAGCAGAAGAGGGCATCAGATCCCATTACAGATGGTTATGAGCCACCATGTGGTTGCTGGGATTTGAACTCATGACCTTTGGAAGAGCAGTCAGTGCTCTTAACCACTGAGCCTTCTTGCCAGTCCCCACATTCAACTTCTAAATATTTAAATTCTATAGATCCAGTGCTGGAAACCTGTTCACACTTAATTGTCCTTTTACTTCTTATGTAACATGTCCAAAACACTGAACAATGAAAGTGAACCATCTCTATGGTCTCCCAATCTCACCTTCTTGGGTCTTCTGAGAGTCCATACACATTTTTGTGTTTTATTCCATTGCTGTGTCTCCATAAACATACTCTTCTTCCATGTCTGATAAACGGAGATCTGGTCTGCTCTATGCTTATTTGTATATTATTCTAGAATCAGAGCATGCACCAGAAAATAAATGACTGTGAGCAATCTATCTACCCTTATATGTGTTTATACCTGAACCTAATTTTTTATTTGAGTCTCAAGTCTGCATCTGGCATTTTAGAAGAGGTCATTCATTAGATTTGGGGGAGTTGCCGCTCTGCAGGAATCTAAGCCTCCCCCACACACCTCCTTGTCAAACTGTCACTCCCCAGACACAGCTGTACCAAGTGTTTGTTTACAGTCTTAAGATGGTCACCCAGCAATTCCCAATAACGGTTTTTGAAAAGCATCCACGAAATGCATTTATGAGAGATGATATTAGAATTCATATGAAGATGTTTATAGGCAACTTGGATTTCTGTTGAAATATTGCACTATATCTGATTTGGGTTTCTTTTCTTTTTCCTATTGCTTGCGTGCTTGTTTTAACCCTCTTCTCTCAAAGAAGGGCATAGGAAGACAAATTTATGCCAGGAGTTGGCATTGTGAACACAAATTTCAGTATCATTCTCCTATTACTGAACAGGCACGCACCCTCCCTTCCTTTATCTCAACAAGTAGACCATTCACTTTACTCAAATGACTATTTGGTTTGTTTGTTTGTTTTTGAGAGTCAAACCCACGTTATCACTCAGTCTGTCTATCACTTTCTGGAAAAGGTATAATGACCTAGAACCAGGTCCAGGTCAGAAATACAGGACTACCTCATCTAAATATCGAAAATCCAGTCGTCCTGAAGAGTATTTCAAAGGAGAAAGCCTCGGTTTACACCTTTGCACAGTGGGGCACTTCCTGTCTCCTTCTTCTCAGTGGGTTTTCTTTCCTTTGTTATTCTGATCTGCTGCAGTTGCTGGGAGTTCTGAGCAGATTCAAATAGGACTGGCTGAGTTTTCTAACTACTGTGTGAAAAGGAGGGCATCACAATCTTTGCTCTGAGCTGTTTTCCCTACATTGTAGTTGGGCCACTTTTTGTTTATTCCAAAAAATAAATACCGGAACCAGTAAACACTAAAATAGTCATTAGTACACACAGAGAGAGAAGGTGGGGGGGGAAGTAACCTGGCTATCCACCAACTGAACAAATGAATAAACAAAGTATGTTATATCCATGTATGGAGAATTATTCAACCACAAAGAAGGACTGAAGCACCAATAAAGGCCGGGTGAATTTCAAAACTATAATGGGCAATCAAAATAAGCCAGTCACAAAGGTCACATTATTAATATAAGTCAGAACTGTAAGATGAAGTTTAACTTTGTGTGTATATGTGTTCTGTCAGCATGCATGCACAAACACCATAGGTGTGCCTGATGCTGAAGGCAATCTGAAGAAAGAGTAAGATTCCATGAGACTGAAGTTCTTGGTGGTTGTGAGATTCTGTGAGACTGGAGTTCTGGATGGTTATGAGACGTCATGTGGGTGCTGGAATCTAAACCTGGGTCCTTTTCAAGGGTGTCAGTTCTCTTACTGGCTGAACCATCTCTCCAGCCCCATTATACAGATCCTTTTACATGAAATAACCAGAATAGACAAATCCACAGACAAAAAGCACAGCAGTGTGGTTGTATAGAATTTGGGGCGGGGGAGTATAAAGGAGTTTTGGTTTCATTGTGAATTATGAAAACATGTAGCATTCAATACTGGGGATCGCTTTTCCTGTACTATAGACCGAGAAATTGTGTACTTAAGGGAAAAGTTTTATTGCATGTGCTACAGCCTAATGGGAAAGGAGAGATAAGAATCAGATCAAGAGTGCCTGAGAAACATGCGTTTCCAATGGAAAATAAAGGGTGAGGAAGCAAAGGAGTTAGGGACGTGATCGCTCTACTCTGGCTGCTGAATGGAAGCCCATTTATAGACTTCTGTAAGAGTAGAGGCAGGCAGACTCCTGCCATTGAAGCACAGGCATTATGGAGTAAGAGGGAACTTATTCCAGGTGATAGAAAATGACGTGGACTCAGCGTGTGTTGGAGGTAGAACAGTGTGGAAATAAGAGAAAGGGGGAAAGGGTACAATCTCGAATTGTTTGCCTGAAATTGTGAAAAATAGCTATAATTTCAGTCATCTTTTAAAAATATTTTGTGTACAAGCATTTTGTCTGAATTGTGGAAGTATAACACATTGGTGCCCTCAGAGGCCAGAAGAAGACAACAGGTCTGAAAACGCCCTTATGGATGCTTGTGAGCCACCATGTGGGTACTGGGAATGAAACCTTGGTCCTCTAAAAGAGCATCAAGTATTCTTAACTGCCCGAACAACCATTGTCCCAGCACCAAGATTTTCTCTTTCTTTTCATTTTCAATTACATATATGTCCCTGTATAAGGATGTGCGTGTGCATGCAGGCGACTGCGGTGGCCAGAAGAGGGCACCAAATCCCCTAAAAGTGGAATAATAGGCAGTTGTGAGCCTTTGTGAGAGTTGTGAACAGGATGTTAGGAATTGAACTCTGAAAATGGGCAGTTTCAGTTCATCTTTACACACCTTTTATGCTATTCGAAAACGAAGGGCACTGTCTACTTGTCACTGAAAGAGCTTGTACACAGATCTCTTTGTTTCTTTAATCACTTTTCCCCACCTTTGATTCTTTGCTGTCTTACATAATCAACCCCCTACAAAGAACAGCATTTAAATGAAAGTCTTTATGTTAAATTTATGCTGCTGCTGCTTCTTGTTGTTTTGTGTGTGGGGGTGTATGGGGTTCACGACACGGTTTCCCCATGTAGCCATGGCCTTCCAAGAAATGGCTCTGGAGAGCAAGCCGGCCTTTAACTCAGTGATCCACCTTCCTTTGGCTCCTGAGTGCTGGGATTACAGAAGTGTGCCACCACTGCCCGGCTCTTACATTTTATCATCACTGTTATTTCTTCCTACCATTCTTGCTTAACATGGGGTAGACTTTCTAGAGCATGGACCTGCCCATTTGGATCTGCCATGACTCAGAACATGAGAGGCTACATTTTTCCCCTAGGCGATTCCCACAGACCTTTGACTCATCTATGGTTTTCAGTTACCTGCGTTATTCTCTGTCCCATCTATATAACTCATTGGTGTATCTCTGAGTCTTTGGAAGGAAAAGAGTTTATAATGCAGAGACAAGCTGGCCAAATCATTTCAGGCAACTGAGCTAAAAGAACTCTATATTGTTAATTTAATTGAGTCACACTAATGTATTTTCTCCTATATCCATTCCAACTTTATAAAGGCTTTTGGTTTCTAAAATTGCTCTTTGAATTAATGATATTTCTAAGTACAATAGATTTCCGGCTAAGAAAGAATGTAATTAGTTAGAACTTAATCTTCCATTTTATTAGTTGTGCCAGATTATGCAGTTTCTCATTAAGCTACTTGGAAGGTGCTCACCTTCCCTTCACATGCTGTTTATGTAGGAGAGCTTGAAGGAGACCCTTATACACTCAGTATGTTTACAATGTGTCCCATAACTTTTCCTCCAAGCCTGGTTTCTTTAGGACTTCCTGTTCTAATAAATAGCCCTGCCACCCAGTTCGTCAATGTGGGCTTTCTTCCACAGCCCCTCACTTAATTTATCACTAAATCTTGTCACCTACTTTCTAATACATTTCACATGTGCCTAGCTCTCTGTTTACATTCTGCTCCATTGCTACCTCTAAGAATCAGGCCTTTCTGTGGAATAATCCAGTAGTGACCTTACAAATCGCATTCCTCCCTAAATTATTCCTCCAGCTAAACTAATCTGTTCTTTACATTTATGTATGTGTGTCCATGTCTGCACACGTACACACAAACAAAGCATATGTGTTGAGGTCAGAGGGCAACTTGTAGGATTCGGTTCTCTTCTTTAACCATTTGTATCCCACAGAGGGATCCAACTCAGGTAATAAGGCTTGGCAGCAAGTTTTTTCCCCACACTTGATGGCCCTCCTAGGTATATATATACATACATACATACATACATACATACATACATACATATATATATATATATATATATATATATATATATATATATATGAAATTTAGTGTCCTGCAAAAATCTTTCAATGGCTTCTTATAGCCTGATGTATATACTCTAAGACCTTAGCAATACAAGCATCTGGTTTTTTTGTTTGTTTGTGTATTTGTTTTGGGTTTTTTTTTTTTTGAGACTGTGTTTGTCTGCTGCCCTGGCTGTCCTGGAACTCACTCTGTAGACCACACTAGCCTTGAACTCAGAGATCCACCTGCCCTTGCCTCACAAGTGCTGGGATTAAAGGCATGTACCACCATGCCCAGCCAGGCTTCTGTTTCTTTTTTTGGTTTATGTGTTTGTTTTTGTTTGTTTGTTTTCTTTAGCTCACTATTTCAATGAACATCACTCCCAATTATTGCCTTATATTACAGGTATAAGGGGTTACTTCCAGTAACCTGTCAGTGGTAGTTTGAATGAGATATTTCCCCAAGAGGAGTCATGTCTGTGAAAACTTAGTCTTCACTTGGCGGTATCGTTTGGGGGAGGCTGGGAAACATTTAGGTGATGGAGTCTTGCTGGAGGAAGTATGTCAGTATGAGTGAACTTTGAAAGGTTATAGCCTCAGTTCACCTCCAGTTTATTTTCTCTGCTTCAAGTCTGTTGTTGCAGATGTGATCTCATAGCTTCTTGCTTCTGCTACCATGCCATGCCCTCCTCACCAACAGACACGCTCTGTTCGTGTGTGTGTGTGTGTGTGTGTGCGCGCGTGCGTGTGTAAATAGGAATAAACTCCTCCATAAGTAATGTTTGTAGTGGTGTTCTATCGCAGAAACAAACATAAAAGTACAATCTGGACTATGTCAGGAGTTGGATGCATCCAGGTACTAACATCACAGATACGGTTTCTCTGCCTCCAAAGGTTTCCATTTTGCTCCTTTCTCAGTGTCACTGAGAATCCGTACCCTATTTCAAACCCAGACTCAAATGTCCTTTCTCTAAACCATTCCTTACACCTGATAGAAATGCATGTCTAATGAAAAACTACGAATCCTTAGATGCTTGCGTGGATGAACAGTAAGTAGGTCATACAGGCCATGGGTGGGTAATTTAGGCTTGAAATGACAATTGCAGAGCTGGGGAGAAATATAAGAATGGATCAATAAATTTGAATTAAGGATGTGAAGGGAAGGGAAGTTGCAGAGAACATAGGCCTGAGCTAAAGCAGGTTCGTGATTCCCTAAAAATAAAGTGCTTGCTATTATTGTTTTTGTGCAATTATAGGGATGAAATCCAGGTAATCGCATGGGTTAGGTACATGTTCTACTACTGGATCATGTCTATATTCAGGATGTCTATGCTTTTTAATTCTTAATATAACATAATTTTTAAGAATATGTACTTTCATTTTGTTTGCAAGCAGAGTGTGTGCATAATACTCACACAATCCAGAAGAGGGCATCAGATTCCCTGGAACTGGAGTTACAGACATCTGTAACTAGGTACTTTGAAAGAGCACCAGTGTGTTTAACTTCTGAGCTTCTTCTCCAGCCCCTAGGATGTCTATTTTAAAACAATGCTTTATTAGCATAGAATCATAGTACAAAGTGATGGGTTTCATGTATGTTAATGATATTCACCCACCATTACTCTCTTCCCTCTTCGTAGTCCTGTTAGTCTATCTTCCTCTTTCCAAAGTCTTCTTTTTTTTATTATTCACATCTACCTAGGATCCATAAATGTGCTGGTTTGAATAAAAAATGTCCCCTGTAGGCTCATGTATATTGGAGTGTGGTCCCCTGATAATGGTAATGTTTGGGGAAGTTGTGGAATGTTTCGGAGAAAGAGTCTTGGTAGAAGAAGTTTGACACTTGGGATGGGCTTTGAGACTGTATAGGTTCACCCCATTTCCAGTCTACTTGCTCTACTACATGTTAGTGGCTAAAGATGTGATATCTTAGCTTCTTTCTCTGGGTAATTGTTGCCATGCCTCCTTCAGTCATTATAGACTCTCGGGAATCATAAGCTCAAAGGAAGTTTTCCTTCCGTAAGTTGCTTTTGGTTATAGTATTTTATAATATTAAGGGGAAAGCAAATATATAAAAAATGTATTCTTTTTCTTTTTGATCCTGGTTTATTTTGTTAAGACCATGACCTTTAGTTCTGCCTCTTTTTTTGTAGTTTTTTCTTGGACTTTTATATGTACTCTTAGTTAATTCCTTCACACACGCACACGCGCGCGCGCGCACACACACACACACACACACACACACACACACACACACACAATGAACCAGGTTGACTACTGAGTTGTAGTTGCTGGTAGAGGAAAGATTCCTAGAAAGAGGAAGGAAAACACACTTGCATTGAAATATTAATAGGTTGTACTTGTGTAGAAGAATGAAACTAGTCAGCTCCAAAGTGACCAAAGGCATCAACTCAAACCTGAAACTCTTAAAATGCCAGCATTTGTTGTCATTAGGTCTCCTGATGATAGCCATTCAGACTAAGATCTGTTAGCCAGGGTACAGGAAAGAGGGATAGTTAGTTCCTGTTGGTGGGAGTACAAACTAGGGCAACCCCTATGGAAATCAGTGTGGAGATTCCTATGAAAGCTAAACATAGAACTACCAATGACTCATATAGTCAATATCTGGGCATAGACCCAAAAGACTCAGTATCTTTCTACAGAGATATTTGCACATCCATGTTCATTGCTATACTCTTCTCGAATAGCTAAGAAATGAAATTAGCTTTGGTGTCCATCAACGGATGAATGGAGCACAAAAATTTGGTACATGAATAAGATGGTGTTATATTTTGTAAAGCAAAATAAAAATATAAAATATGCAGGTAAATAGGTCTACCAAAATTATGCTGAATGAGCTTACCCTAGGCACAGGAAAAAAAAGTCACATTCTCCTTTATATGTTGATTCTAGTTTTATGTGTACAACTTGGGGTGCCTACAGAAGCCAGGACTTTATAAACTACTGAAAAGTAGTCCTTTAAGATAGAGAGAGGTTTGTAGAAGGTATGGACTATGAAAGAGATGGGGAAATACTGAAGTGTGATTTGAATGAGAATTATCCCCACAAGTTCATATATTTGAATACCTTTTTCCCCAGTTGGTGAAAGCACTTGGGAAGAATTAAAGAAATGAAGACTTGTTGAAGGATTGATGTCAGTGGGAGGTGGGCTTTTAGAATTCAAAAACTCATACCAGGCCCAATCTCTCTCTCTCTCCCCCCTCCCCCTGCAGATTAGGATGTAATCTCTTAGATAGTACCCAAGCACCGTGCCTGCCTTCTTCTTGCCATGCTTCCCACCATAATGATCATACACTCTAACTCTCTGAAACTGTAAGCCCAAAATAGACCCATGCTTCTATAAGTTGCCTTGGTCATGGTGTCTCTTTATAGCAGTTGAAAAGTAGCTAGAAATGGCAGAAAGCAGGGGAGCTATTAGGGATAGGAAAGGAAAGATGCAGAGGGAGTGTTAGTGAAAATAAAAGGCTTATAAGAACAGAACCCTACTCTCCTGTAACCAAACGTAAAAATATATAATTTATAATGATAGAAAAGTACTCTAGGGATGAATAAGAGATAACTCACTGGGTAAGAGGACCAAATTCAGTTCCAAGCACCCATGTCAGGTTTCTCACAACCACATGTATCTTTAGTTTCAGGGGAATCAAATGTCTGTCTCTCCCTTTGTCTCTCCCCTCCTCCCACATGTATAATTAAAAGTAAAATAAACCTTTAAAGGAATTTATCTTACATGGCTGAAAAGTGTTGCTCCCAGAATCCATTGTGTTATTCAACAAATTTCCAGTGCTAGAATTAGGGTATCTTCTTTTACTTTTTATTTTTATTTTTTTAAAGATGTATTCATTTATTATATATGAGTACACTGTATCCATCTTCAGACACACCAGAAGACGTCATCAGATCTCATTACAGATGGATGTGAGCCACCATGCTGAGATTTTGAACTCGGGACCTCTGAAAGAGTAGTCAGTGCTCTTAACCACTGAACCATCTCTCCAGCCCCCAGGGTATCTTCTTTTAAATTATTTATCACTGAAGTCCCAGAGGCTCCCCCATCACCAAACCCTGGCCATTCTTGTTTGCCAATCAGAACTAGGTGATAAGAGCAGCAGCTGTGGATAGCCTCATCGGATCCGCACAAGAACCATCAACAGTGAAGACATGAACGGAAGAGGAGCTCTAGAGGTCCTGCGTCTCACAGAGAGTTCCATTTGCTACAGGGAGAGCTGTTACTTTTAATTGTATGCCCTACTAGGCTCCAGTGAATACTGGCAATCTAGTGATCTCACAAATGGCCCTGGTTAAACTAAACAAAAGCAAGCCAAAAGTCATAATTCTTCTGGGAAAAGAACTGGAAATGATAAAGAGAGATGACAGAGAGAGGAGGGAGGTAAAAAAGAGTGCAGGAGAGAGACTAATCAGTATACATGCTATCCATGTATGAAATTGTCAATGAGAAAATTAGTTAATGAAAAGTAAATACCACCAATAAGGAAAACAAGACAGGGACTGGAATATAGCTCAGTTGGTAGAGTAGTTGCCCACCATACACAGAACCCTGTTCTGTCCCCAACATTGCCTAAATACCAGATATGGTGCCACAAGGTTGAAATCCCAGTACTTGGTTAATAGAAAAAAAGGGATCAGAAGTCCAAGGTCATGCTCAACTACAGAATAAGTCAGAGGCCAGCTTGAGATATATAAAACTCTGTCTCAAACAACAATGACAAATAGAAAAACCAAAGCCTTAGGACATAGCTTAAGGCCTTGGGTTTGATGGCCGGCACTGAAAATAATATAACAACAACAACACCCAAACCAACCAACCGAATAACCAGCCAAATAAAAAAATAAAATAAAAAAAGGAAAGCTTAGAGAAAGCTTTCTTCCCCTGACTTCTTTAAATCTTAAATGGTTCATTTGACTTGTTTGATGCAGAATTTTTTTGTCACAGATTGAAGAAATATATTCTTGCTTCTCTGTAATTTTTTCCAAAGAAGAGCTAGGCATATTCTGTTAATTGCTATCTGGTGTCTAATTCCTTCCTGTGTACATACATAGACGATGATAAACAAATATTAATTGCTGAATGGATAAATGAGTGAGTATACCCTTAGAGGTGCTGAAATCTCACATAAATTCTATTTTATTTAACAGCAGAGGACACCAAAGTAAAGGAAAATTGCTTACTATGTGAGTGGAAAGAAGATAGAATTTGGATTCTAGACCCCAATGGGATCCAATGTTTGGGGGCAAATAGCTTGAGAGGTTTTGAGCTTCTCTTTATCCCTGATTTGGCATTATACAGACTGACCAAAGTCAAATAGAGCTGCGTTGACAACTGTAGAAAGCTAGAGTAGCAAAAAAATTATTTGAACATAACTTTGGGGTTTTGCTGTCTGCTTTGCATAGATAAGGAGTTAGGAGTTTCCTGTTTTCTAATTCGTCTGCAGCTAATTGCTTTCTGCTCCTATTAAAAATCTGAGAAGCAAACTGGGCATAGAGATACAGGATGGTAGCCCTGCCCTCAAGAGGCAAAAGCAGAAGGACTGTGGGAAGACTGAGGTCATTCTGCTCTTCATAGTAAGTTCCAGAAAATTGAGAGCCAGTAGTGAGAACCTGTCACAGAACAGCAACAAAGAAATCCAAGGACCATAGTTGAGGCTGTAATTCAATGAGGGGGCATTTGATGAGCATAAAGGAGGTCCTGGATCTGATCACCAGCACCACAGAAAAGATCTAAGAACCTAAGCAGGTTCTGCCTCTTGCCCAGCATTGTCCTACACCCATGGCTTGCCTTGCAACCTGTGTGGACAACTTTTCTTAAGTACTTAGCACAGTTTTGTTTCAAACCAATGTAGCAGCTACATTTCTTTTAAGTTACATGTGTTACATGACAATTAGCCAAAAGGCTGCAATTTTGACATTGCTTTATATTCAGCTGAAGAAAGAATACAGAAACCTGAAAGTCAATAGGACTTCTGTTTGCATATCTGTTTGCTCACAGGTTGTCTGTGAGCCTTGTTGGTATGCTTGCCTATTTGTTTGGAGTCAGTATAACAAATCCAGACTCCTCTGTTGAACACATCTGGCATGCCACAATCTGCCCATTCATAATCTCACAGATCTCTTAGTGTAAAACCTGCTCTTTAGCTAGGCTGATCTTTACACAGAATGCCTCCATAGAACACCAAGCCCTGATTTTCCTCCACCATTCATTCCCCTAACCCTTTAGCCCACCTGCCCACCATCCAGAAGTCCCTGAAAGGCAGCTGTCATTAAGAGCTTTAGATGCTAATCCTTGCTGCACTTCTGTCGTGCATTTGGCCCACTCCTGATAACATTCTTTTCGTTTGAGCTAGGGTGTGCCACTGATTCCAGAAGTGCTAAAGTCCTGGGCATGTATTTGCAAAGTCCCCAAATATCCAAATGATGAAGCAATTCATCCAGAAGAGCAAAACTCGTACAGACAGAGATCTGAGATGCCCCTGGCTTTAATAGCCAAACAAGAGGTTGCCACAAGTCATCCCAGACAGTTGGCAAGCTGGCCTGGTGTTGAACTGTGGCTGAATCTTCCACAGAGACCACATAGGGTACCTTTACTTTGTAACAGTCATCCCCTGTCTTATGTTCATCCGGAAATGGAATCTGTGACTGTTGTGACAGAGAAAAGAGAAGGCCAGGAAAGGCAATTTGAGGCTACAAGAGAAGAATATGAAGCACAACAAACAAAATATAGAAAGGGTTAAAAAACACTGGTTTGGGGGGAGGGTGCTGGAGAGATAGCACAGTGGTTAAGAGCACCACTCTGTTCTTCCAGAGGTCCTGAGTTCAAATCCCAGTAGCTTACAACCATCTGTAATGGGATCTGATGCCCTCGTCTGGTGTGTCTAAAACAGTTATAGTATACTTATACATAAGAAATAAATCTTTAAAAGAAACATTTGGAAGTATGGTCAAGAGACTATGTTCCTCCTGTGTGTGTAGGGGGGGATAAGATCATAATTTGCCAGGAATGGTGGTTCATAACAGGCAGGCATCTCTGTAAGTTTGAGGCCAGCCTGGTCCACATACTGAGTACCAGGACAGCCTAGACTATGTAGAGGGACCCTGTCTCAAAGAACAAGACAAAACAACAAAAATATAATTGCTTATTTACTTTCTGGGACAAAGAGGCAACATAATAAATACATGACTAGGGGGAAACATTAATGAAAGTATTATATATAGTCTATCTGTGTACATTTTCAATTATCAAGTTAGCATCATGGGGCTGGACAGATGGCTTAGCAGTTAAGAGCACTGGCTGATCTTCCAGAGGACACGAATTCTAGTCTAAGCACCCATGTGGAATCTAACAACTCTCCATAACTACAGTTTTAAGAGATCCAATGCCTGCCTTATTGCCTCTGCAAACAGCAGGCACACAGGATGCATAGACACATACAGGCAGAGCACCTATATACATGATTTTTTAAATTTAAAGTTACTCTTATGACTATAGAAAAACAATAACTGTATTAGGAAAATTTGGCTTTTGGAAACTTACAATTTCAATGAATTTTTGTTTTTTCACCAATGCATGTGTTTGAACACTTGGTCCCCAGTTGGTGTCACTATTTAGGCAGATTGTGGAGAATCTTGGGCAAATTGGGAGAGAGGGTTACTCGGAGGAAGTATGTCATTAGAGCAGGTGGGTCTTACTGTATAGCCTGGCCTAATTTCATGTTCTGTCTCTGAAGGCTCTACTTCCTCATCAGTGGAAATGTAACAAGTTGGTCCATAGTCGTCCCTCCATCCGGCCTTTACCACAACTGTGAGCTAAGAGAAATAATTTTTCCTGTAAGCTGCTTCTGTCAAATATGTGTTGTCAGCAACAAGGAAAGTAACAAATATAAAAGTATGCATACATTTCACATGCCATCTGGGAATAACCTTTTGCTAGATATCAACACCACTTTATTTTCCGGTCAGGCCAGATGGAAGAAGCAGCTATTTTCTGTTTGCTGAATACCAGCATTTAAAGTGTGATCCTGTTTGAATGCAAGTGCTCAAACCCCAGATTTTTTACTGAAAGTCATCACAGAAACCAAAATACAAGACTGACCCTTATGGACTTATGCCGTGGAAGTCAAAAAGTTAAGCAACAGGATGGATCCATGAGATAAATGCTTACAAAGTCAACTCGTTCAATTTCCTACTCTGATTTACTTGAAATGCTTCATATTTTCATGATGAACCCTTACAAGGTAAGAATCACAGACTTAACTGTGAGTAAATGAGTCATCTTCCCAAGGCCCATCTGGGAACTGTTGTTGACTTCTTAGTCCTGAATTCACTTGACTGAAGGTAGCTCTTAGCCCTGAGGCCAGGACTGCTTGATACACTTAGTAAAATCAGAGTTTGGGAGCCTTGAGCAAGAGGCAGCTTGGGAGGCCAAGCCAGCATTCTGACTCAGTTCTATTTTACCTTTACATCCTGCAGCTCTTCTAGAGGACCACTCAGAGATAACCCCCATAAAGGTGTCTGTCCCGTCCCTATTATTTGTCTTGGCTGACATACACCTCAAATGTCGAAAGTTTTTTTTTTGTGAGCTCCCAGCTGCCCCCATGGAATTTTCTGTGATTTAGCACAATAATGGAAAGATAGGGATCTTCTACTTGAGGGAGGATGGGGGATAATAACAAATCATGGCATTGAGAAACCACACTGCCAGCAATTGATGCACCACAACCCACAAGGTAGGAACCATTATCCTTCTCGCTCCACAGATTAGCAGTCAAAGGCCAAGGTTACACAACCTGTGAACTGTAGAGCCAGAATTTGACACCAAATGTATATGTTGCCTTATTTTATGATTTTAACTAACCTGCTATGTACTGACTGCTGAAAGAGTATCCTATATCCTTTGAAGGACATTTCTTGATCTATATGTGGTCATTTCAGCCGAATTCTGCCTGGATTCAATGCAAAGATAAACGCCCAAGCTTTTTGTTCTCCCTGTTGTGCAATGTGTATTTAAGTTCATCAGAAAGAGAGAGAGAGAGAGAGAGAAAAAAAAAACCCTTTCCAAAGGGCTCAGTCGGGTAATTTTTCTTTGCTCAAGGTGAAACTAAGCATTCCATGCAGTGGAGAAGCTACGTGGGAGCTCAGGTCATGAGTCAGATCTAGGGGAAAAAGAAATGTTTACACACTGGAAAAGCTATGCTGGCAACGACTACAACAGTAGATATGGAATTCCCCTGCTGAGGATTCAGCCCATATGTGGGAGAGGGATTTTGAGAGATAACGTTACCGCAAGACTCTAGGAGAGAAAATGATGGTGCCAGCAACTGTCATAGAAGCTATAGCTTCATTCCTGCTGAGGGAAAAACAATCCAGAGAGTGAGTGAAGTGTGTTAGGAAAGTCTGCCTTGCTTAGACTGGAGCTCAGTGCTAGATCACTTGCCTAGCATGTGCCAGGTCCTGGGTTTCAATCTCAGAAGTACAAAATAAACAATAGTAATAATAACAATGATAATGATAATTATACAGTGAGTTGGAAAGTTTTACTAGGTCACATGACTTGATTTGGATATTTAAAAAAAAACAAATACAAAATTAACGAAATGGGACTGAAGATGTAGGAAAGAGTATGTGCAAAGACTCTGAGATTCCTCCATTTGACTGCATTATAGTATCTACTGTAGATCAGATACTGTTCTAAGTTCTAAAACTACAAGGGGGAAGTCAGTCATGTTCTGGGCAACCTTTGAGGGCTCTCTGTCTAGTAGAGGAACTGAGACACACATAACCCCTCGTGGAACCATAGGTATTATGGAGCAGAACAGACCTGGATTCTTTAGGCTTCCACCCAGGTGACCAAACTCCTGAGGGAAATGACTGGAAAGAAGAAGGATTTCTGAGTACACATGGAGGGACCCATGGCTCCAGCTGCATATGTAGCAGAGGATGACCTTGTTGGACATCAATGTGAGGAGAAGCCTTTGGTCCTGCCAAGGCTTGATGCCCCATTGTAGGGGAATGTCAGGGTGGGGAGGCAGGAGGGAGTGGGAGGGTAGGGGGCACTCTCATAGAAGCAGGGGAAGAGGGGATGGGATAGGGAGGTTATGGAGGGGAAACAGGGAAAGGGGATAACATTTAAAATGTAAATAAAATAGATCCCATAAAAGTAAAATGAAAAAAAAAAGAAAAAGAAAAATTTGCTTTAGCTCTCAGTTTCAGAAGGTTCATTCTGTGGTCACTTGGCTTCATGCACTTGGACAGAGTATCATAGACAAGAAGACAAGATGGGAGAAGTGTGCTCTTCACTTCATGGCAAATACAATGCAAAGAATAAGGGACTGGGTTCCAAGTGTAACCTTCAAATGCATGTTCCCAAGTGACCTAGGCCTCACCTTATAAAGACATGCCCCCAGGTAGACATCACCTTGTAAAATTTCCAGAAACTCCCAAGATAGTGTTAGCAACTAGGAACAAAGAGTTCAAAACAGGTAAGATTATGAGGGGTTGTGCGTATTTAAACTGTCACATTCTGTCCTCACAAAGACTCATGACCATCTCATGATAAAGAATACATTTAGTTCATCTCCAAGAGGCCCCATCATCTTAATTACTCCAAATTGTTCAAAAATCTAAGTTCAGAGTCTCTACGGAGACTCAAAGACAGTCTCTTGGCTGAGATGAACTCTAAATGAATGTGAATTATGGACTTCTAACATACAGTAACACAGTAGTTATTACCATTCTAAATGGGATGAATATATGGATGCCAAATAAAAACTGGACCAGAGAAAGACTGAAGTTCAGCAAAGCAAGCATTAAGTCTGGTAGCCTCACATCTGGGTATACAGTGGTGGCACAATGCGAATGGCAATGGAGTTTGGTATCTCTGTTCCTATAGCCTTGTCATTTGCAGCACACGTGGCCTTTCTTGTGAGCTAATTCCATTCTTTGTCTAAGATTTCCCTTAGTAGATGTTCCTCATTCCCATGATATAAATCATTATGGGAGTTTCCATTGTATCACTGACTTCACTCTGACAGCTTCATTTACTGCTATATCAAAAGCTCCCTGCTAAGAAACTGACCCCACTAACCACTGCTGTGGTCTTCCAGATTTTTCTATGAAATCAGATGTCAGCCTCTAGGATTCCTGGATTAGTTGCTTTTTATTGTTGTTGCTGTGATCCAAATATCTAAGAGAATAACTTAAAGGAAAAAAATACATTTATTTTAGCTTACAGCTTTGAGACTTCACTTCAAAGTCCCTGGCTCCATGGATTCTGCTAAGGCAGAATGTGCCTGATCTTGGGGCCAAGCAGCTAACACACACATCTATGGAGAACATTGTTTTTTTAACCATAATACCTGATTCATGGGACAGCAATGGTGACAAAGCTATGTATGCTATATGGACAGAAGGCTTCATACATAAACAAGTCAGCTGAACCAGGCAGGGGTGGTGTGCACCTTGAATCTCAACACTTGGGAGGCAGAGGCAGGTAGATCTGAGTTCAAGACCAACCTGGTCTGCAAAGCAAGTTCCAAGGCTGCCAAAGTTATACAGAGAAGCTCTGTTGGGAGAGAGGACAGGTCTTCTAAATCTTGATGGACTAATGGAGAATATTGTTAAGGAAAAGGTGGAAGGTGGAAAGGATGCTCTAAGTATTTGAGTATTTGGGGTTCTATTTGTGTGAGAGAGCTTTATGCATGTTCTTTGAGTGGATTTGGTGGAGTGGTATTAGCAGCAGCAAGATGTAATTGGTGGTCTCTGATGGAACCAGCTATTCAAAGCTTCTTTGGGCAACAGAGGGTTTTGTTTGGTGATAACAAGGAACCCCTGAAGTTTTCTATCTGTTAAGACAGGAGAGAAACAGACTAAGAAGTAAAATTTTATAACACTGGAGTAGGGGAAAGGCTGGATAGGAAAGAGCCTGAAGGCAGGTGACCATCTGATTGGTCCAGACAAGAGAGGAAATTTTTCTGAACAAGGGACTGTAGCAGTGAGCTCTGAGAGTAGGGGATGACTTCAGAATGTCACATGTCAGTGGCTTCCATACATGTCAATATGTGGAAACCATGGGGCTAGGTGACATTTTGATCAAGGTGGTGGTGGGGATGTGACAATGATCCTGACATTTCAGCTTGAGCCTGTTGCAACAATGTCAGTGGAGGCAAGGAACACATGAAGGTAGGAGTGATGGTAAAATATGACAGGCCACCTTGGACTTGCTGAGCTTGTGGGTGCCAGTGGGGCTTGTACATGGTTGTGTACATCAAGAAGCTAAGAACTGTGGCCCAGAGTTCAGGCAAGGCTTGAAGGCTGAGAAGCCACAATGTCCTAAGTAGTACTGGTTGACTTCATGACTTGGTTTTCCTCCCTCCCATTTTGGTGGTGGGGAAACTGGCCTTGATCTTGATGTGAGTGTTTTAGCCTTTTCAGAAACCTTATCTGATCACCTTATCAGTGGAAGGGAAGATGACAATCAGGTACACAAGAGATCATGCACAGAGTTCAAGAACACAAGAGATCATGAAGTAAGGGCAGCACAGTCTCCAGATCTTAAGCCATACATCTTTTAAAAACAAAACAAAATGAAATGAAATAAGGGCTGGAGAAATGCCTCAGAGGTTAAGAGCACTGGTTGCTCTTCTAGAGGTTCTGAGTTCAAATCCCAGCACCCACATGGTGGTTCCTGTTTATCTATAAAGGGATCTGATACCCTCTCTGGCATGCAGGTGTACATATACCAGAACACTCATACATAAAATAAATAAGATAAAATAAAAACAATTATAAAAAGTATAACAAACAAACAAGCAAAACCCAAAAATCAGGGTACTATGTTGTACTAAAATTTACCAAACCAATGACTGGGTACTTGTGGCTAAAAGGAGAAAGGCCAAATACATGATGGTGTCTAGAATCTTCCATGCTAAGAAGCTGGAACTGGGAGTAAATCCATAGAGGGCACTTTATCTATCTATCTATCTATCTATCTATCTATCTATCTATCTATCTACTTTTCAGATTTATCCTGTGAAAAACACAGTCCTAAAACTTTAATTAGAGCCAGTAGGTTCTAGAATCAAATACCACAATTCCATAAATCTAATGCAACAAGCTAGGCCTGAGAGTTGGAAGTCATACTATGAAAACAGGTAGCCTTTACCCAGAAAAGTAACAAACCACCCATATCAATGATCAAAGATGCTGCTTTAACTAAGATTTGTGAGTATCCTCCTCCGCTGAGCTGTAGACATAGGGCCTTGCTTTACTATCTCTTACTATTTTCCTTTCAAGCAAATCCTGGACTGAATATAAACAGGCCAGAAACTATATGTCATTTAGCAAAGGATCCAGTTGCCTTTTCTCCTCTTTAAAAACAGCACTTGCCTGGATTCCCGTATTGGTTACTTTTCTCAGTGTTGTAACAAAATACCTGACAAAGACAAAGATTAGTTTCATTTAAGGAAGGATTGACTATTTTTGCTCACAGTTAGAAGGGCTACAGTCTGTCACTGCAGGGAAATCGCAATTGTAGGATCAGGAGGTTGCTGGTTAGGCAAATTGGTCCAGACAGCAACAGAGAGAGATGCATGCTAGATCTCAGTTCAGTTCCTCCTCTTTCTTCGTTTGTTTATTTGCTTGCTTGCTTGCTTTGATTCAGAACAATACCGCCAGGTCATGGAATGGCCCCACTTCTACTCAGCATCATTCTATCTTAGTTAAACGTCAGTGGGAATGCTTTCACAGACATGCCCAGAGGTGTGTTTCATAACCATTATAAATCCAATCCATTTGGCAATTGAAAAGAATCATCTCATGTCCTCACCCCCAGAAGCCACCCTAGAATGACCCCAAAATTCTAGAAATACTCCCACTGGGATCAGAGGGTCATCTCGTAAAACAACAGAGAAATTTTATGTACCAGAAAAGGGCAGAGTAACATCTCCAAGCCCGCTGGAAAAGTTCTTTCCCTGGGGAAGGGCTCTGAGGGTCAGGTCCTATCCCTGAGAGGGACGGGTTACCTGCCCACCTGACACTGTTGAGTGAACTTACTCTCTGTTGTTCTTTATGCCCTTGATACAAAGGCCCAGTCAAAACTTACTCTGAAAATAATTATAGTTTCAGTTTTTTTCCTAAGGGGATAAATTGTTAAAAGAGATAGAGAAGATAAGACAATTATCTCCTCCTGATTAGAGTCAGAGGACACTCTGTCTAAAAGGGCTTAGGCCTCAAGGCTGAGGATATCTGGCAAGCATGATGGTGCATACTTTTAATTTCAGCACTGAGTATGCAGAAAGCTGAATCTCTGTGAGTGAGTTCGATGCTTGCTTTGCCTAGTGAATTCCAGGCTAGACACATGGCCATAGCACTAGCCACTCAATCTTATTGAGCTCTAGTTTCCTCATGTCTAAAATGGAGACAAGGAGTCTACTTCCTTTAGATGGATAATGAACTGTTTGTGTCCATACGTCTTGCCACTTATGATGATGTCACCGAGTAGGATAAGTTGAAGGCAGAAAGTTTGTAAGTCCATGCGCGTTAAAGCTTTAGCTAGCTTAGGACTTGACTGTAGCGAGACTCCAGAAATAGTGCCTCTCATTGTTGCTCTCACAGATATTATCAGCCTAGTCACTTGAATAAAATAGAAGGTCAGGGGCCAAGTCATATACAGCACAAACTTCTTGGCACAAATTTATACCCCATCAAGATACCCTTGAGAACACTGATTTCCAGATACTGTTTATCACTTGGTTCTTGTTTTCTCCTAGGCTTCATACATCCTGAGTGGTGGGAATCTCCTGAACTGTGGGCTATGTATGATACTCATTTACTCCTACCGTGCTATCATAGATGTCCATCAGTTATAGCCCAAGGGCCTTTCACCCCAGCATGGCCCCTTGTTCTCTTTCCTAGTGCATGGGGTCAAAGCTGTGGGTGACTGCCTGCCCATCAGTAATATCTGGGATGCTTAGTACAGGTACTGCTCTCCAAGTGAATGCTTCAGGACCAAGAATGATTCTATGATATTTACTGGCAAAGCCTGGCTTCTTCTCCAAGCATTTCTTTGGAACAAACTGAGCAGCTTTAAAAATACAGATTACTGGCTTGTCCTTTGCAACTCTGATTCAACAAGCTTGGAATAAACTCCCAAGAGAAGTCTGATGCACAGTCAGGTTTTAGAAGAGCTGAATATGTAAATATCTCCCTGAAAAACAAAGATTCCTAGACTTCAATAAACCCTGGATTAGTTTGGCAGAATGGGACCTGTGTTAAAACATGGCTTTCTAGACTCATCCCACTATTTTTTTTTTTCTGAAATGATAGCTCTGGGGTAGGCCGGGGAACTTTTAACCAGAATTTCAACCAGGTATCTGAGGCCTAACAGAAAGGATAGTTCATTTTTAATCACTTTTGAATGTACAACTCAAAGTTCTCTTGAAGAAAAGCATTGCCTAGTCCATTATGAATGTACATATCTCTTTCACAGGAACATATAATCTGTATCCCATTTAGAAATTATTGCAACATTTTCTCACTCTTTTGCTGGTACATAATTAAAATCTGTTGCTAGATGAAAGGTGTTTTAGCTCATTACTTTTATTGAATCTATCTATTGTTTCAGAAGAAATTACCCACAAAGTAACCTAAGACAACACTTATTACTACATAGTGTCTGTGGGCCAGGAGTTTAAGCACGGCTTACTTTGTTGGCTTTGACACAGGGTATGGCATAGGGCTTACAGCTCAACCTGAAGAGTGTGCTGTCTAGTTTTCTGTCAACTTATCACAAGCTAGAGTCATTTGAGAAGAGGGATTCTTAAGTAAATACCCCCATCAGAGTGGCCTGTGGGGGCATTTTCTTGATTATCAATTGATGGAGAAGGACCCAACTTACTATATAGGCTGTGCCCTCAGGGCTGGTAGTCCTGGGTTTTATAAGAAAGCAGGTTGAGCAAGCCATGAAGAACAGTTCAATAAGCAGCACCCCTCCATGGCTTCTGCATCAGCTCCTGCCTCCAGGTTCCGGCCTTGCTTGGGTTCTTGTCCTGATTATCTTCAATGATGGAGTACATGGGGAAATGAAAGCCCAAACAACACTGTCTTACAGAACTTGCTTTTGCCATAGTGCTTCATCATAACAAAAAATACACAACAGGTTGGACCCACTTCCAAACTCACTCAATATAGTTGTTAGAAAGATTCAGGTTCCTTTTGTTTGTTTGTTTTAATGGATGTTGACAAGAAACATCATTTTTTACCAAGTTGAGCTCACAGCTAACGACATGGCAGTTGACTTCCTTGAGTTTGAATAAAGGAATGTGAGGAACAGAGAGAGCTGGAGAGGGAGAATGGAAGGGAGGAGAAAGACAGGCTAGTAGGACACTTCAGTGTGGAGTACTTACTCTGCTATCATGTAGAAAGATGTGGTAGAAATCATGTTTCTTTTTCACATGAAATTCCGTTATACTTTCTTCTGTCTGTTGTACTTTGTTAATTAGAAGCAAATTGCTAGGTCTAACTCACAATTAAAGAAAGAGTTGGAGACCTGAATACTGTAAGCTATAGAACACTGAGAGCTGTCTCAGTGGCTACTAATGCAGGTTCATATGTTACAGTAACATTTATGCAATAGTTAATGAAATCAGGTTGAAATATAATATTCCTGTGTGTTTTGTTTGAAGGATAACTGTATATTAAAATGTCAAAAGCAATTTACATGTGTTATGATATAGAAATAGACAAAACTTCCTTTCTATTGTGATATTTGAGTTGCTTGTATTTTGCAGTGTAAAAATAAACTTGCCTATACTTGTGATAGTACTTTATTTCTACCTGATAACACTAGGGGGAAAATTCTGCCATTTATCCATATTTGTTTTACAAATAACACAGAAAAATTCTTATTTTATTTCCTCCAATAAACGTGGATATAAATTGGATATAGCTGTCACATGCTTTCAGTTTTATCAATAAATAATAAACTGTACAAGACAGCTTAATATACAGCATAGATTATATCAGATTGTTGTCATGTAAAGATCTTACAAAAGGCAGAGGCAAGCTAATGTCTCTAAGTTCCAGGTCAGCCTGGTCTACATAGTGAAGTGGAAGGCAGCCAGTGCTATATAGTGTGATAATTTGTCTCAAAAGAAAAGAATGGCTAGTCTTGTAAAGGAGAGACTGTGATACACACCTGTAATTCTAATATGGAGGCCAATCTGGCCTCCAGAGCAAGAACCTGTCTAACAAATAACAAAAAAAAAGATCTTGTTAAAAGTAACTTCAGTTTATTAGAGCACTAGCACTACCATAACAAAATGCCACAAACTAGATATCTTTAAACAAGAGGAATGCTTTATCTCTTATAACTCTGGAAGATAGAAGCCTGAGGTCAAGCTATTGAAAGAGGTGATTTCTTCAAAGGAGTCTCTCCTTAGCATACAGAAGGCCATTTTCACCCTGTGTTTCCCCACAGTATTTTATTTGTTCATATCTGTATCCAAATCTCTTCTGTTTATTAAGGATACCATTCATGTTGGGTTGGAGCCCACTCAAGTAATCTCATTACAACTTAATTACCACAACCCTCTCTTGAAGCATAGACTTATTCTAGCATACTAGGGTTTAGGGCTTCACCAAAAGAATTTGGGGCCAGGTCGTAAGAATTAGCCTATAAAACAGTAATTTTCATAATTGCTATTGTCTTTTACCATCTTTTTCATTTCAAAAGCAGTCGTCCTCATGTTTCTTGTCTTCAGATAACAGCCCTCCATAGGCACAGACAAAACAATACATAACTAAATAAAAGTAAGTTAAACCTATGTAATGATTGAAACACTAGTCTATGGAGCTATGTTATATAGATCAGTGTCTATTTAGCATGGAGGGGGCCCTGGCTGCAATCTCTAGCATCCAAACATCTGAAAACACACACACACACACACACACACACACACAGAGAGAGAGAGAGAGAGAGAGAGAGAGAGAGAGAGAGAGATAGAGAGAGAGAGAGAGAGAGAGAGAGAGAGAGAGAGAGAGAGAGAGAGAGAGAGAGAGACATACAAGTACGCATATGCAAGGCTAGGCTATATTGGATATAGAAGTGATAAGACTTTGAACATTCTGATCCAAAGTTCATTGCTACATGGGGTTACTATAGGTTATCAAATGTCCTCTTTTCAAAACAAATACTTCTAAAAAGCTTTCAGTGTTGATTTTGTCAATGAAAACTGAAAAGTAGCCATTCCTGACTTCACAGCATAAGCAGAGTTCATGAACTGTCTCTTGAGAAACGCTGTTTAATCCAGATTTCTATTTCTACTGTAGATAGGAGTCGGGTGAATTCATTCGACAGTTTCCACGTGTCTAATAATGGACACAACTCTAAACAAAAGGGAAGAGGTGTTTACCTATGTCATCTCATTTAGCATCTCTAACAAGGAATCAGGCCAATTATTGAGTTCTGCAAAGCTAATAGTGAAATGCTAGCAGAAGGTTAATAGCAAATCCAAAGTAAGGTGAAACACGTCCCATAGCTCATCAATAAGCCCAGGCTCCTTCCTCAAGCACTGACATGGCCATAGATTCCACACACACCCGAGTTAAACATGTATGGCTTCAAGCATTTGCATTAGATGAAGTTTTTAAAAAAATAATTATCCAGTTTCCTTTTTACTCCCAGTTATTTGTTTTTCTTCTTCGACTACAGTCTTCCATCTTCTTCTGCAAAGATTCAACATTTCCTCCATGTTTAAGGCTGAATAAGCTCCTGTGGGTTGAACTTGGAACTAAATCAGAATTCATCTCATTGATGCTTGGGAAAGTGCAGTTTGAATAGATGAAAAAATTATAAACACATTTTATTTTAGAATCATATCTATTTGTAAACTTGAAACTTCCTGCATCTTGTATAAGAATATACCAATATAAATAGAAGAGAAAATCGGTAAGATGTATTGAAGACTACAATCCCACTAAGTGTGGCTGACAGGTTTTCAGTGTTTGGGATGGAGTCCAGTGCCTTTTCCTATGCTAGGCAACAGCTGTACCACTGAGTTGTACCCATAGTCCCTGACTTTCTCTTTGTTGGCTCTTAAACCCTTACAGGATGTGGATCTCGTGATAAACAGCAATTAGCATTGTGCTGAAATCAGCTAACCTCAACACTTTCCATGAAATAGGACACCTGTCTGTTGGAAATGGCTTGATCTTGGTTCTACAGCTCTCCCACCACTGCAATAACTGCACCTGCTCCCAAATCAGTAGGAACATATTCATACATGCCAATGCTTGCTTGAGTTCATGGAGAGCACTTTTCTGGCTTTAATAGGAGATATCTGTATTCGTCACTTTTTTTTTTTCAGATCATTTAGACATGTTTAATATAAATCCTTACTAAATTTGGTGATGCAAAATCAAATTCAGGTTTAGTTTTCCCAAAAGACAATTTCTTTTTTTCTTACAACTTTATTTTTGGAAAAAAAAACAGAGATACATGTACAGATTTTTAGAAGCATTTTAACATAAAACTATATGAATATATTTTAGTCAGTACTTGATCTTTTTAAAGGTTTAATAGTATGCATTGAAATCTTACTGGTTACAATGAGCGTAAAGTACATGTAAAACAAAACGTAACATGGAAGTAGTCAACGTTTTCTTGGTGTATATAGATTAAATATAATGATTTTTAAATACCAAAAATTGCCACAAAGCTATTTTCTTAGCTCTTGAGTTATTAATGATTTAAGGTCTAGGTGTACCCCACTCTGAGAGAGTGCGATACACTTATTGTTTTTTTTCTAAGAAGGACTGAGGTTTCCTCAATTGAGAATTCTTTGTTTAGCTCTGTACCCCATTTTTAATAGGATTGTTTGATTCTCTGGTGTATAGCTTCTTGAATTCTTTGTATACCTTGGATATTAGGTCTCTATCTGATGTGGTGTTGGTAAAGATCATTTCCCATTCTGTTGGCTGCCGTTTTGTTTTCTTGACAGTGTCCTTAGCCTTACAGAAACTTTGCAATTTCATTAAGTCCCATTTGTTGATATTTGACCTTAGAGCACGAGCCATTGGTGTTCAGTTCAGGAAATTTCCCCCTGTGCCTATGTGTTCTAAGGTTTTTCCCACTTTCTCTTCTAATAGTTTCAGTGTATCTGGTTTTATGTGGAGATCTTTGATCCACTTGCACATGAACCTGTCATTTTTTAAATTGCTGTGCTGAAACAGCAGTGCCAAGACAACTTAGAGGAAAATGTTGATTTGGGCCCATGATCCTAGAGAGTTAGAGTCCATGATAGTGGAGTAAAGACATTGTGCCAGGAGCAGCAGCTAAGAGCTTAAAGCTTGAGTCTCAAGTGTTAGACAGGGAGAACGAACTAGAAATGACTGCAATCTTTGAAACCTCCAAGCCTGACCCCAGTGACATACTTAATTCAGCAGGGGGAACACATTCCAAGCCTCCTGAAGCATTACCATCAACTGGATACCAAGTGTTCAAATGCTAGAGACCATGAGATCATGAGATCATTCCAACCACCACAATAGTATAGCTTCAAAAGACACAAGGAAAGCAGTTTGTGACCAAGATATCTTTGAATAGTAAGACCTTTGTTAACCTTGCCTTCCTCCCTTCCTTCCCTTCTTTCTTCCTTTTTGTTTTGTTATGATTCATGGTAGACAGAGTGAATAGTCACATTTCAGAAGGTGGATACTTTAAGTGCCAAACCAATCTTCCCAAACTATCATAACACAGGTTACTAAAGTCACAAGCTAAAGGCTTTCTCAGATGGTCCCTGTACCTAAAATGTTTCAGCTTGTTCTGAACTCAGCACTTGCTGGGTGCAGGACATTATTTACTGGGTACAATACCTTATTATGTTCACTTGGCAGATCTACAGAAGATCTTGTTGATCGAGGTCTTGGGTAACATGGCAGGTGTAGCAGAGATGGCGTAGGCAGCATTATCCAACAAAGAGAAAGCACAATCAGGTATGCTTGGGAGCATATCACAAGAGCCAAGCCAAAAAAAGGCAACACCCTTCATAAAAGCTCAGAAACCATGGAAACTTTGGTCATTTAGCCACATTTTCTGGAATACACTATTTAATGATGATGTTAATTAAAAGGCTGTGAGGAGGCAGAGTCTCAGGAGAGCCAGGATCGGACTCCCAGCCCTCTGAAATAAGGTTGAATTGGTTTGAAAGACTTGAAGAAATGGACTGACAATCAACCCAGTAACAGTTACAAAGAAGGAAAATAGAAGAAAGAAGGAAGTTCAGAAATACATGAAGCACTATAAACACAAAGCAACAGAGAATTTAATTATTTTCTCTGATTAAATATTTAATAGAAATGTTACACTAAAAATTACTTAAGTCACCAGGATCGGAAATGTCCTTTCCATTCTCCCAGAGCAGATGTTGCACAGTGATACAAATGAGATTTGTGATTGTTTTATAATTAAAAGGATTTATCTTCATCTTTCTAAAAACCTTTTTGAACAGGCATTTGGCATTACTCTAAATGACTTAGCTTTTAAAACAATTGTGGACAGAATTTCCTGGATAATTAATACAGTTTTGAATGGCTTTTCTCAGAAATTCATATTATAAAGTATTTTCTGTATCAAAATCAACTATTAACCACCACGGCCAGTCTGCAGCTCAAATATTTTCAACTTTGCAAGATTTCTAATAGATCTGGCTTTATGTTCTCTGAGATAATAATGTCTGGTTCTTTGTCAGTTATCCTTATAAGCCTATAATTTTTTTAATTAATTGTTTTATTTATTTACATTCTAGATATTGCCGCCTGACCCTTTTTCCCACAGTTCTTCATCCCATTCCCCATCCCCTTTGCCTCTAAGAGGGTGTCCTCCCACCTCCATGGTATCTCCCTTTCCTGGGGCCTCAAGTCTCTACAGGATTAAGCTCATCCTTTCTGACTGAGGCCAGATAACAAAGTCCTCTGCTACATATGTGCTGGGGCCTTGAGCCAGCCCATGTATGCTCTTTGGTTGGAGGTTTAGGCTCTGAGAGCTTCCAGGGGTCCAGGTTAGTTGACACTGTTGTTCTTCCTATGGGGTTGCCATCCCCTTCAGCTCCTTCAATCCTTCGCCTAATTCCTCCATAGGGGTTCCCAACTTTAGCCTAATTATTGGCTATAAGTATCTGCATCTGTTTCAGCCAGTTGGTTGTAGGGCCTCTCAAAGAACAGCCATGCTAAGCTCCTGTTTATTAACACATCATAGCATCAGTAATATTGTCAGGCGTTGATGCCCACCCACAGGATAGATCCCAAGTTGGGCCAATCACTAGACAGCTTTTCCTTCAGTCTCTGTTCCATTTTTGATCCTGCATTTCTTTTAGACAGGAACAATTCTGGGTCATAAATTTTGACAATAGGTTAGTAATCCTGTCCCTTCACTTGGGGCCCTATCTACTGGAGATGGTCTTTTCAGGTTACCTCTCTCCTCTGTTGGGCATCTTGGCTATGGTCAGCCCCATTGAGTCCTGGGAGTGTCTCATATCCCAGGTCTCTGGGACTTTCTAGAGAGTTCCTCCACTCCCAGCAGCTGCATATTTCGATTCATTCTCTTGACTCTCTGGGTTTCTCTCCTGTTTCCCTCCCATACCTGATCCTGATCCCTTTTCCCCCTCCCCCTCTCCTCCATCACCGAGGTCCTTCCCTCCCTCGGCCTCCTGTGATTATCTTGTTTCCCCTTCTAAGTGGGATTGAAGAATCCTCACTTGGACCTTCCTTCTTGTTTTTATGGTTTTTTAGTTGTATCCTGGGTATTCTGTACTTTTTTGACTAATGTTCACTTATCAGTGAGTACATACTGTACATGTCCTTTTGGGTCTGAGTTACTTCACTCAGGATGATATTTTCTAGTTCTATCCATTCTTCTGTAAAATTCATGCTGTCCTCATTTTAATAGCTGAACAGTATTCCATTGTGTAAATGAACCACAATTTTTATCCATTCTTAATTGGGGTACATCTGGGTTGTTTTCAGCTTCTAGCTATTATGAATGAGGCCAATATGAATGTCTTTGAGCATGTGTCCTTGTAGTATGGTAGAGAATCTTGGTCTTCAGGTAGAACTATTTTCAAATGTCTGAGGAATGGCTAAAGCTAGAATGATTTCCAGAGTGGTTGTACCAGTTTACAATTCCACCAGCAATGGAGGAATGTTCTTCTTTTTCCACATTCTCATCAGCATGTGGTCCTACAATAATAGTGGGAGACTTCAACACCCCACTCTCATCAATCATGGAAACAGAAACTAAACAGAGACACAGTGAAACTAACAGATGCTATGAACCAAATGGATTTAACAGACATCTATAGAACATTTTGTTCTAAGACAAAAGAATATACCTTCTTCTCAATACCTCATGGAATTCTCTCCAAAACTGACCATGTAATCAGTCACCAAACAGGCCTCAACAGACACAAGAAGACTGAAATACTCCCGTGCATCCTATCAGATCACCATGGACTAAGGCTGGTCTTCAATAACAAAAACAACAAAAAGCCCACATACACATGGAAGCTGAACAATGCTCTACTCAATGATAACTTGGTCAAGGAAGAAATAAATTAAGGACTTTTTAGAATTTAATGAAAATGAAGGCACAACATACCCAGACTTAAGGGACACAATGAAATCAGTGTTAAGAGGAAAACTCATAGCACCAAGTGCCTTAATAAAGAAACTTGAGAGGTCTCATACAAGCAACTTGACAGCACAGCTGAAAGCTCTAGAACAAAAAGAAGTGAACACACCTAAGAGGAGTAGAAGGCAGGAAATAGTTAAACTCAGGGCTGAAATCAACCAAGTAGAAACAAAGAGAAGGATACAAAAAATCAACAAGCCAAGAGCTGATTCTTTGAGAAAATCTGATAAACCCTTAGTCCAACTAACTGAAGGGTACAGAGACAGTATCCAAATTAACAAAATCAGGAACAAAAAGGGAGACAGAACAGAAACAAAGGAAATTTTTTTAAGTATTTTTTTGTTTGTTTAGAGAATACTATATTTACATCTAGACAATCAATCTAACACTGCCTCTATTTTCTCTCAGGGCTTTGGCACTAACCCCAACCCACTCACACCTCACCCCCACCCTTCCCCCACCTCCACCTTTGCCCAACACTTACACACAAGCTATGAGGAGCAAGCCAGTTAGCAGCACTTCTCCACGGCCTCTGCTTCAGCTCCTATTTCCAGTTTCCTTCCCTGTTTAAGTTCTTGACTTACCTTCTTTTGTTGACTGTGATACGGAAGTGAAATAAATTCTTCCTTCCTCAAGGTGCTTTGGTTTGTGTTTCATCACGGCAATAGTAACTCTGAGACAAAGTGTGGGCCATATCTCAGGTTATTTGAGGGTTCCATATTTTTCCTGCAGGCATCTTTTCAGAGCCATACAGCAGCTGCCTGTCAAACCCGTGACAGTTTTTTTTTTTGTTGTTGTTGTTTTTTCTTTGTTGTTTGTTTGTTTTTTTAACCTGACCTTTCCTTTCACCTACATCCTAGGAATTTTCTTTTGTCCAGCTGTGACGATGAAACATTCTGGAAATATCTCTCAAATTCTAAGATACTGGAATTTTTGCTGGACCTCATGGCCAGAGTTAATAACACACACTGAGGTCACTGGAGGCTTAAAACTATTAGCCTTCTGCTTATTCAAGTACTCAAGAGAACAATGTTGTAAACAACCTTACTTACCTTGGATTTCCTTTGCAAGCAACGTTTACAAACTAAGCTAATGCATAGCTACAGTCTTAAAATATGTTGTTTTCCATGCCCGTGACTCAGAATAATGCTTGTGTAAAGCATTTACTGAAAGCAGCAAATGCAAAGATTAAAAACAACCTTCTAAAATCTACCATAAATTCCCATTTTATGGATATTGACTAATAAACCATTATGTTTGTAGTACTGTTTCTTATGTGGGTCAGTTGGAATCAGTAGAAACCAGAAGCTTATTTAATCCCTTATTTAAACAACAACAACAACAGCAGCAGCAACAACCTCTTTTAAAGATTTCTGTAAAGTAGACCATTCCGTTCATATGTGATATTCTTTGTTTGGTTCAATGAACACAGAGTGAAGCCCTTTGTGAGGGACTGATACACACAGTCACAGGCAGACAAATGGACACACAGAGGACACAGTCCCACACATAGCAGGGTTAAAGAGATTCACAAGACAGTTTCTTCAGGCCAGCCCAGATTCACATTCTTGGAATGGATAGAGAACAGAAAACGCAGAAAGTAGGGAATTCAAATTGGATCTTGATCTTGGTTATATAACAAAGGGAAGTGCTTATTTATTGTCTTAATGGGACACTAATTCAGGGTCAAGCACTAATGTGCATAATCCACAAATCCAGTCTTTTATATTAGAACCTTTGTTTCTTACATCTTCTGACCCCTCCTTTGTCTAAGGGAGCCAAAATTCCAATGGCTTCCCTAGCATTCTAAAGTTCCACAGTGATGTGCCTCCTTGTGTCACATGGAGTTATTTCACCAAACACAAAGATGTTTGTATAAATATGTTCTTTACAGCATGGTAAAAAAAAAAAAGCCTGAAGTACTCTATATGTCCAAAATAAAAGATGAATTATAAATTTCATGGTATATTGCCACATTAAAAGAGCAGGTAGGCATTATAAAGTCTAATGGCTCTGGTTACTGTAGTCAGCCACCTCTCAAGAGCTGCTTGACATTCCTTTTCAACTGACCTGACCTTACCTTCACCTCCACTCCAACCAGCCACCAAAAGTTGGATTAAAAAGAGCTTGGGGGATGCCTATTGAGAATTGTAACAATGGGGAAAACAGAAGATCTCTATCCCCACCTCCCTTCTGTTTGACAAAGGAAGGTAATAATGCCCCAGAAAATGTTTAACAACTCAACTGAAGTATCTCCATAGTGAAAGCATGTCCACTATGGCCAATTTCAAATTACCAATGAGACATTGCATTCATGTATTTTCTAACAAGTTCACAACTGACTTTCATGAGTCATGGTAAACTTACTTCTGAAGACCACAGGAAGGAGGTCCCAGAGTACAGTAGTTAGATATGTACTCAGCCACCCTGTAGAAACACTACGGTCATTAAACATGTGCTGTGCCACATATGCTATGCTGCAGAACAGCTATTTACCACTTGGAGGGATGGGCAAGTCTAGAATGGAGGGGATGAAATTGAGATGTACAATGAATAAATAAATTAATTAATGAATGAAAAATTAAGACAAAAGTGTCCCTCCACACTGTCGTGCTTGAATTTTTGGACAAAACAATAAACAAAAGAATATAATAGGAGAGAAAGAAGTCAAATTATTTCTCAAATGACCCTGGAAAGATCCAAAGACTCTTAGATCTTATATAATAATCATTAGATTTTTGGCTATATGAATAATGACTATACTGAGAGGGAAATAAAACAGTGCCTTTAGGAATAACAAAAGTCAGAATAGAGGACTGGAGAGTCGCCTCAGTGGTAAGAGCTCTACAATTAAAACTTTAAAATATCAAGGAAAGAAATTGAAGAAGGACTTTCTTATATGTATGAGAGAATTAATATTGTGAAAATAGTGATGTTAGCAAAAACAACTCACAGAGTCAGTGCAATCAAAAGTAAAATGTTATTCTTTATGGAATTACTAAAGAACTGTTATAAAATCCAAGCAGAAACAAAAGACCCTACATAACCAAAACAATCCTAAATAGAAAGAAAACTTCGAGAGACATCATGATGCCTGATTTTAAATTATACTACAGATCCATAGTGACAAAAACAACATGTTACCAGCCCAGCAACAGACACACAGAGGAATAGAAAAGAAACACAGGGTAGGTCCACACAGGGACAGATTTCGGTGGTTTTTGTTCTTTTTTGTTGAGACAGGATCTCTTGCAGCCCAGGATGCCTTGAGCTTTTGCCACCATTTTACAAGTCCTGGGATTACAGATGTCCACTTTTTTTAATCACCTAATTTTTACAAAGTTGCCAAAAGCTCACATCATAGAAAACACCTCTTCAACGAACGGTACTGAGAAAACTGCATTTTCTCATGGAGAAGAATTTATCTAAGTCACTATCTTTCATTTTGTACAAAAATCAGTTCAATCTGCTTTAATGACCTTGATGTAAGGCTTTATATTTTGAAACTGCTGGAAGAAAATGGGGGGGGGGCATACTCCAAGATAAAAGTGAAGCATGGCAAGGATTTTTCCCTAGGAGTGCCAAGTGCTCAGGAAGTAATACCAAGAACTGACAAATTGTATTTATAACATTGTAAAGCTTAGAAGCAGGTGGATCTTTGTGTGTTTGAGGCCAGCTTGGTCTACAAAGTGAGTTCTAGGACAGCCAAGGTAACACAGAGAAATTCAGTCTTGAAAATACCAAACACTCCTCCATTGCTTGTGGAACTGAAAATTTATAAAGTCACTCTGGAAATTAATTTGGCTGTTTCTCAGAAAATTGGAACTAGTTGTACCTGAAGAGCCAGCTATATCACTCCTGGGCATATACGTAAAAGATACTCCATTATACCACAAGGACATGTGTTCTACTGTGTTTATAACAGCCTTATTTGTAAGAGCCAGAAACTGAAAACAACCTAGATGTTCTTCAGCTGAAGAATGGATATAGAAAATGTGGTTCATTTACACAATGGAATAATATTCATTTATTAAAAACAAGGATATCATGAATTTTGCAGGCAAATGGATGAAACTAGAAAATATGATCCTGTGCTATATTTTATGATGTATTTTGTGAGTGAGGTAACCCAAACTCCAAAGAACACGCACAGTATATATACTCACTGATAAGTGAGTATAAGCCAAAAAGTACAGAATACCCATGATATCCCCCACACACCTAAAGGAGGAAGGCCCAAACAAGGGTTCATAATTTCACTTAAAAGGGGGAACAAAATAGTCATAGGAGGGAGGGACCTGGGTGGGAGGGAGAGGGAGAGGGGAATCGGAGGGGCTGTATCAGACATGAGGAGAGACAGGAGAGAAGCCCAGAGGGTCAGGAGAATGAATGGAGGTATGCACCTGCTGGTGGTGGGAGTGGGTGTATCTCTAGGAAGTTCCAGAGACTTGGGATGGGGGAGGCTCCCAGGACTCAGTGCAGGTGACATTAGCTAAAATGCCCAACAGTGGGGATATGGAAACTGAAGAGACCACCTCCAAGTAGCCAGAGAGGACATCAATTGGAGGGATGGGGACATCGACCTACCTACAAAACTTTTGACCCAAACTGTTCTGTCTAAAAGATATGCAAGAACAAAAATGGAGCAGAGACTGAAGCAATGGCCAACCAGTGACCACACCAACTTGAAATCCATCCCATGTGATGGGACCAATCTCTGACATTATTACTGATGCTATATTATGCTTACAGAGAGGACCCTAGCGTGGCTCTGTCCTCTGACAGGCTCTGCCCAGTAGCTGACTTGAGACAGATGCAGGTATCCACACCCAAGAATTGGATGGAAGTTGGGGACCCCTATGGAAGAGTTAGGAAAAGGACTAAAGGAACTGAAGGCAATGACAACCCCATAGGAAGAACAACAGTGTCAACTAGCCTGGACTCCTGGGAGCTCCCAGAGACGGAGCCACCAATCAAAGAGCATACACAGGCTGCTCTGAGGATACATACACATTTGTAGCAGCAGCGGGCTGCCTTGTCTGGCCTCAGTGGGAGAGGATGTACATAATTCTGTAGATACTTGATGGCCTAGGGGCAGAGGAGGCACCCTCTCAGAGACAAAGGGAAGGAGATTGAGGGGAAAAACTCTGAAAGGGGAACTGGGAGGAGCAAATAAAATAATTTTTAAAAAGCAAAGCGACAAGCTCACATGTTGACAAGAATGTGGGAAAATGGAACCTTTATACACTCCAGGTGAGATGTAAATTAATCCAGCTACTATGGTAATCATTGTGGAGGTGACACTAACAATAGAATTATCACATGATGTAGCTGCAGAACTGTTGGAAATATATGCAAAAACAATCCAACTGAGCCTATTACAGAGAAAGACAAGGGAGCCCATTTCTTTTGTGTCTCCATTCACAATAGACAAGGTATGGGATCATCCTAGGTGTTTGTTAACAGTTTAATTGATAAAGTAAATGTTATTTGTAATAAACACATACACATACACAGAAAAAGAGAGAGAACATGAAAGGAGGTGAAGGTGAATAAGGGTTTGGAGAGAGGAAGGGGACTAGCCGGAGGTAGAAGGGGGAACAAAAGAATATGAAGAAAGTACAATTTTATATATATATATATATATATGTATATATATACACATATATATGTATGTGTGTGTGTGTAGATTGTCCTGAAGCTGTTAGTATTTTAATGTTAATTCCACTCCCCCAAGAAGGGCTGCCTAGTCACGTGACTCCAACTGAACCTTCTCATTTAAATTAGTAAAATAAAGGAAAGCCAGTGACTGGGAGGGGCGAGGGAAGTAGAGAGGGCGGGGAAGTCAGAGGAAGTCAGAGGAAGTCAGACGAGGACAGAGGGGGAAAATCATGGCAACATGGAGCTTCCCAAGGACCAGCTGGACCCAGGTGGGATTGATTGGTGTTAAATAGCTATGAACATTAAGGATTTCACAGGTCTAGTATCTCATATAGAAGGGCAGTTTGTATCTTTGTCTATTTGATGCAATCTTGTTGTGTAGAGGGTTTGTGGATTGAGAGTTGAATATATAAACCTGTATGAAAAGCTAGCTATAGTCTGTAGAGTTGTGCTGTGTGGGATTTTGGGGTACAGAAACACCTGGGGACAGAGGCAGAGAACAAGTGGTAGAAAACCGCCAAGGGAAGGGAGTTGTGGGGGCTAGTTGGGCCGTGGTGGCTCGGACTGGGCGCCAGAGGTGCGCACGGCTTCATATCAGGGTCAGGCCTGAGGAGTGAGACCTCAGGGCCAGAAAAATAGATAAACCTTTTTTATTTTTTAATATTTACTGCAACATGTGTGTATATAAATGTCATAATGAATCATGTAACTAGATGAAAATCTTTAATTAAAAGATGTTCTGTCTACAGTAAAGACAGTCACTAGAAAAACAAAGTCTTTCATTACCTTTCATAGCTGTTTGTAGTATAAGCAGTCCTACTAGGGTATCATAAAAATTCTGCACCTGTATAGGACAGTTCTGAAGTTTGTACATTTTCTAGTGATGCTTGACTGGCTGGTATGTTTCCAAGACTGTGACAAAGTAGCATACAATTGCTTAAAATTAACACTCCTTAAATGGATCTCTATTTTGATTGTTTCTACGAACTAGACTTCTCCCCTCCTCTCTTTCTCCCTCTCCTTCTTCCTTTTCCTTGCCTCTCCTTTTCCCCTCCCCCTTGTGTATGTGTGTGTTTTATAAAAGCCCCCTTTTATTCTCCCCCTACCATGGTAGAAGTGACCCTGAGAAGAAGAGCTTACCTTCAGTGTGAATGTTGCTCACATTTACTAATGAGTTTTCTGACAAGCCTGATGATTACCCCAAATATCCAGTTAATTTTAACAAAAGTAAAGTGTGTTGTACTTTCTTGTTTTTATCTAGGATCTTAGTTCTTTGATCATGATTTTGTTTTATTCTAGTCTAATTAGATTTTCAACCTGGCCAAAAATGTTTGTCCAAAATATTTTTATTGCTGTAAGTTCATTATTTGTAACTTGAAAGGCTGTAGAAAATATTATTTGAAAACTATGTGAAAGAGGCTTTGAAAGTATATCTTTGCATAAGAGAATTATCTTCTGGGTGTAACATTTACATATATTGTCTTCACTACATTACCTAAGAACCTGGCCAACTGTGGTGGCACCTGCCAGTAATACCAGCCTTAGGGAGATATCGAGGTACAGGGGGATCGGAAGTTTTAGCTTTAGCTAGATAGTAAAATACAGTGTCAAAACAAACAGAAAGAACCAAAGATGGAAAGGGCTTAGTGGGGGAAATCACACTTTGGTTACACTGGCATTTAATAAGTAGAGGTAGGAGAGCCAAGAGTTCAAGATCATCCTTGGCTACTTAAGTAGTGAATAGTTAGTTCGAGGCCAGCTTGAGATTTGACAAAAAGAAAAAGAAACAGGACTGAAAAATATATTGCAGATGTGACATATATTGGCTACCTGTGCTGCTCCACATGGTAGTGAATTCTCTAATGTTCCTTCTGTGTAAAATCCTTGCTCACCTTATAGACCTCAAACCAATTAGTTTCTTTCTTTTAGCGTTCATTTTTCGCTCTACTAAAGAGGCTCTTCTTGGTTGTAAAGGTTTCTAAAGGTCCCTTGCCCTGCCTGCCTTTTTGATTGAAGAGCAGTCAATCTCTTTAATCATGCTTCCTTTATGCCACAGGATAGCCCTCCTTCTCCAGGGCCCAAAATCTCTTCCTCTAACTTTCTCTGTTTTTATCAAACTCTCTGCCCCCACCTTTGTTAAGCAAATCTTCTGAAAGGGCAGTGACCTAAACCTTCCTCAGTGTATAGCTAATGGAGTGAGTGATTTGCTGAACTTTGTGCCCTGGGAGTTTCCACTCAGCAGAGGTCTGAGACCAAGTGGTTAGTGTGCTGAATGAACGGAGAGAGGCAGGAAAGGACAAAGAACCTAGAGCTTTAGCTGTGTACATTAAAAAGAAATCAATGTGCTTGTGGGTGCATTTAAATTTGCTGATAAATTAAGTTTGGCTTCTTGGATACGGTATTTTCTTTTTTTCTTTAATTCTTTGCTAGTCTGTTCTATGGTGTTCCTTTATGAGATTCCCCTCACCTTTAGCTTCTAAGATTCCTCTCAGGGTTTAGTTACCACATTCAATTCAATCAACATTGAATTGGGGCAGGGGAGGTTGGCACGGAGAAAGATGTAAAGCCGGTGGTTTCATAAGGGTGTTGTACTGATAAAGAGATGCCCTGAAACAGATGCTTGGATAAAGAGAGGAAACAGGTTCCTGGCATCTGTTGGGTAGGGAAGTTAAAAACCCTTAGCTATCTTTTGTGTCAAATTGCTCCATGAGACTCTGCTTATGTGTCTGTTGGCATAAGTGAAGTTATTTGTTCAAGGCCTATTCAGAGAAAAAAATACTAGTGAGAAGAGCTAGCAAAGCAGCCTGACTCCACCATGATTTTGGGGATAATTTACTAACTGGTTCAAACCACAGACTGTGTTAAGGATAGCCTAAAGGACAACTTTGCAAAGTGACTCATGGTTTGATTCACTAAAGGCTTGTCTGGGTTCGGCTTAGAGGTGAGGGCAGAGCTGAGCATGGAGAAAATAAGGGAGAACCAGAGGGATTGCACACGGGCTCATAAAGCACAGTTTCTAGAAGATGTCTGATCCCCTCACTCTTATAACACACACAGACACACACAGAGAGACACACACAGACACTCACACACAGACACACACACACACACACACACACGCACACACACACACACAGTGAAAACAAAAGCAGTGTGCAGCAGAATGCCCGGCAGCAGATCTCATCAACAGATTCTTATGACTCATTTTTTCCCCTGAACCTGCAGTCTGAGTTTACATTTAAATGGATTTCTCAGGAGTCAAGGCATCTTTCCTTTCCTGGAACTTGAGCTGTGTAAAGCAAATAGGACTCCTCTGTTACACGTGAAGGGAAGCCCGCCCCCTGACATTTATCCAACAGTCACCTCTCTGGAATTGTGGCATTGCACAATGAGCTTGTGAAAGCAAAGAGCATGTTCCAAGATTGAACTCCTGAACAAACCTTACACAGATGTCATTTGAACTTTCCCTTACTTTTTCATAGTGGTCCTGGTCCTTATAAAAAAATTAGTAAAGGGTAAAGTAGGTTATCTTCTGATCCTGTGAGGTGTAACTAGGGAGCCTGAGAGGTCAAGGACCCCTCAATAAAACCCCCAGAACTAACTAACCTGGACCCATAGGGGCTCATAGGGACTGAACCACCAACCAGAGAGCGAGCAGGAGACTGACCTAGGCCCTCTGCACATGTGTAACAGCTGTGCAGCTTGGTCTGCACATGAGTGCCCTAAAAACTGAAGTTGGGGCTGTCCCTGACTCTGGTGCTTGCCTGTGAACCCCCCTTCCCTACCTGGACTGCCTTGTCTGGTCTCAATGGGAGAGGATGTGCTTAGTCTTGCTGCAACTTAATGTGCCAGGGCTGGTTGGTACCCATGGGAGTAATGAGGGAAGACATTTGTGAGATAAGGACTGTGAAGAGAGGAGGGAGGGGTTTCTATTGAAATGTAAAGTCAATAAAGTAATAAAGAAATAAGTAAAATAGAAAGACACAAATCTATGTTTTGGCCAGAATTCCTGAACCTTTGTTTTCAACTGAGTAAATGCGAATTCAAACACTAAGGTTCATACTTTGTAATGAAATGTCTCCAGGGCCTTTGTTAAGTACACATGCATGTTGGGTTCATATTTTTAAATGATACTATACACTTAGTATTGAAAATGCATTTATCTGAGGAAAAGTCACTGTTCTTGCATTTGATAAATATAAGGCACAGGTTTACAAACACCATAGATAAACAAATAATCTCTTCTGTCTGCAGTTGGAGAATCTGGGCTTTTCGGTGTAAAACTAATTCCTTTACTAACTGTGAAACTCTCGCAGAAAGACTCAGTGAAGGAGATTTAGTAGCAGTTCTTTTCCCAGCCCAGGGCAAGTTCTACTGAGTGTTCTCTGAGTTACTTGCTCAGGAGAATGTTCAGATGGATTTTCCCTGTAGATATTAGAAATAGACGTATCTATTCTGACCTGTCCGTGTGGTGGTGGTGGGGGGCAGACAAACAAAAACAAGTAAAGAAACAAAGACCAGAACAATATGTGAGAGTGAAGGCTTATAGTTCATTAGTCGATCCTACAATGTTGTGAATGGAGTCCATCTGTTTCATCCCAAGCATTGTAGGAAAAAGAAGGGAAAAAAAAGAAAAAAAATTAAAGTATATAAATAAAGACTAGAACAAATATCCGTGCAGATCTATATTCAACAATTAATGAGTCCTGTAATAAGTGTAGGTTGATTTGAAGAATGAAGTCCAGGCAATGGAATTTAAATTTATTTACTAGTTATGAGAGTCTAATTGTGGCTGCCAAGATGAGATGCAGCAGGTTGGCTACAGTATCCCTGTGATGAGATAGAAAGTTTAAGAATGCTGAAGGTATCATATTTAAACCCCATCACCCCCAGGTTTATTTGTAGAACACGTAACTGTAAAGCAACAGGTCCTGAATGGCAGGTTAGTTTTCCTCTCTCAAAATCAATAGCATTGAATTCTCGTTTTCTATGAAGTTATTCAGATACCTAATTTCGAAAGCCAGCGCCTGGCCAAAGGATGAACCTATACATTTGTCAACCTCCTCTGGGCAATCATTGCAATAAGCACGATAACTGGGGTATAGAAGACTGAAGTTGTTACCACCAGGAAAACATGAGTACCCACCATATCTAGAGTGCAAACATCCGGTAGGATAGGTATCTACAAACGAATGACTCTTGACTTTTCAAGGTTGTCAGCTCAGCAGAGAATGCTCTTGGATTGTTTGTTCCTGTTTCCAGGGATCAATAGAGTAGTCATTCTAAGAAACTATGTATATGTATATATGCATATGTGTGTGTGTGTGTGTGTGTGTGTGTGTGTGTGTGGAGAGTGAGTGTGGTGGCAGTCCCAAGATAATGCTTGGGATTCCGGCCTAGTCCTGTGACTAGCACCTGACTTCCTCCTGCCCCCCCCCCCCCAGATTAGCGCAGGTGCACCCATGACATGAGATCAGGACTGCGCTTGGGGGCAGGGAGAAAGAGAAAGAGAAACTGAAAGGGGAACAAAAAGAGAAACAGAAAGAGAAACTAGAGGAGAGAAAAAGAGAGGGGGGGGGGGGACAGAAAGATTTTCACTTGCATGCTGTAAGGTTTCTGAATAAACCGTTTTGAGAAGAACGCTGTGTTGTCGCTCCTTTTCTGCTGGTCGGAGATGTGTGTGTGTGTGTGTGTGTGTGTGTGTGTGTGTGTGTGTGTGTGTGTGTGTGTGTTACAGTAAGCAGGTCCTTCTCCTCAGTATAGTAATAGAACTGTATCTGGAAAACATTCTAAAAGTATCAGTGATCTGTTAAACTGAAGAGATGCATTTTGTTTTTAAATAGACTCCCACTAGGCAGGCCAAGATGACCTGCTGGAATTCACTATGGCAGAGGTCCTCAAACTGTGAGTCATGACCCCTTTGGGGGGGTCACATATCCAATTATGAAGTAGTAATGAAAATAACTTTATGGTTGAGGGTCACCACAATGTGAGGAACAATATCAAAGGGTCGCAGCATTAGGAAGGCTGAGAACCCCTGCACTATGGGGTCCAAGCTGCTCTGGAACTCTCAATCATCCTGCCTCAGCCTCTTGACTGATGTGACCACACATTAGTCTACCACATAACACTGAAAGTGTCTTCTGACTTCTCAATCATTCACTGTGTGATTAGTCTGTGTTCAGTAGCCTCTTTATAGGCATTGCTTAATAACCCCCACCATTTTCATGTTGCGAAAATGAGGGAGCAGAAAATTAAGAGCTCTTTTCTCTGCTCTTCTGAAGTTGTGTTTAGAAAACAGAAGTGGGAAGTGCCAGGCAACTGTGCAGGCAAAGAACCAACACTGGGCAAATGAAATGGGGATTGCTATTGTATATAAGGGACAGAAGAATGTCACTTCTTCTGAGGTTGCTGCGGCCATGGTAGAGGGAGGGTAGGAGTGTGAGCATAGGACTATAACCCTAAGAGTTATGTGGTGTCATGGTAACATGGTATATTTTAATGTTACTCTATGTGGTGTAGAGACTGAAAGCCATGAATACTCTGCAACAGTGTAAAGCCCCTTTGATCTGAGGAAGGGCCTGGAGCAGAACCCACCCCCCATGTCCTTACCACGTGCAATCCCAGGTGACCCTGATAATCTTTGATCTTAAGGGCCTTAAAAGATCTCATGTGAAGAGGAATGACTTGGCCTAGAAGCAGCCCTAATTTCAGAAAGCAGAATCAAAACACACCATTAATCTCAGCACTTGAGATACAGAGGCAGACAAATATCTCTGTGAGTTTAAGGCCAGACTGGTTCACATAGTAAACTCCAGACAAGCAAGAACTAGTGAGACCCTGTCTCAAAGACCAAAGCAAAGCAACAACGATAGAAAAAGAAAAACAAAAAGGTCAACAAACAAATCAGCATTGAATGTTCTCTTAAGTTTTCCACAGAGTGGTTAAAGGGAAAAGAGACTAATTAGAAACCCGAAGCAGCCAGCTAAAAGCCAGATTTCTCAATCACAACTTGGTGGTTGGCCAAAAGGGGGTGGGAACCAATAATGGTACAAGGAGCTGACCTTTTTCTGTGTGCTCTACTAGGAAATTCTGTCTTGGAGGACTCAATTAAGTGGCTGTCATGTTGGCAGAGACTTTAGTTCCTGCACCCAGGAATCCTGTAATCTAATACTCTCGGTTGTGCTGGAAACAAAATCATAGGGGCATGGCTTGCCTGGAGAAGGAAATTGAGCAGGGTCAGGATGCTTAGAAGAGCTCCAGATGCAAGCTATGGGTACTGGCTCTTCAGATAGCCAGAGAACAGAGACCTGGGTACTTCTTAGCACTGTTACTTATGGCATTAAGTCAAACACTGTGCCTCCTAGGCTTTTCTATTGTAAATTTGAGTTAGATATGGTCAAAATTCAAATCCCTAACATAGTATTGGCTTCTGAACTTGGCCAATTAGCCACTCCAAGTATCTGTGAATTCTACCATTTCCCCATCCACAAAATGTAGGACATAATTATATTTGGATCTTATGGAGCAATATAATGTATATGCAGATAATATATATAAGCAGATAATATATATAAGTATTTAACAGTATTTGTCAAATCAGTTAATGAACAATTTGACCTCCCATACAGGAGGTGATTTTGAGGTGTACATTAATATTTTTTCTCTCCTAATCAGACATTATATGATGCCACTTAAGAAGACAAATTATTCCATTTGGGCAATCATTCCATCTGGACATCCTTGGAAAATTATTTCATCCAGCAACATGGCTCAGCAGGTACAAATGCTCTTTCTGGGCTGGAGAGATGACTCAGTGGTTCAGAGCACTGACTGCTCTTCCAGAGTTCCTGAGTTCAATTCCCAGCAACCACATGATGGCTCACAACCATCTGTAACAGGATCTGATACTTTCTTCTGGTGTGTCTGAAGACAGCTACAATGTACTCACATATATTAAATGAATGAATGAATGAATAAATGAATAAATAAATAAATAAATAAATAAATTTTAAAAAATGTTCTTGTCACCAAGCTAGAGGATCTGGATTCAGTAAACAGGTTCATATGGTAGAAGAAAACTGACTTTCATGAACTGCCCTCTGACCTCTACTCATAAATCATCACACAAGTATGCACACTCATAAACACACTAAATACATAAGTGTAATAAAAATGATTCTGCCCTGACCAGTGTAACAGGTGTGGCTACTGGTGTCACATGTGCTTCATAGGTGGCAGAGAGAAGAGAGGCTATTTCTACGTTTAGTATTCAGATTTATGAACATCTGACATATCCTAACATTCCGTGAAAAAAAATCAAGCCTGAGACAGATCAGTCTGGTGCCAGGAGAAAGCCAGAGACTAGAAGAACCCCCTGTCTGGGACTAAAGGTCCTGTGCAAAAATGACCCTGACAGAGATGACCCTTGAATGGGGACTACTGGAGTAGGCCAGGTGAGATCAAGCCTGAGATGATCTTCAGACCCACACCAAGTGCCTCAATGAGGAGTTTGCCTGAGACGACCACTGGTTGAGTGTCATGCAGGCATTGGGTAGCAGACCATGCCAGACTTGACTCCTGCCTGGCATCATAACTCAAAATCAGGGCGTAGCACTCCCGAGATCACTCCTGAGACTACTCCAGACACTCAGAGAGTCTGGAACATCTTAGAGGAGTGAGTAAGTGATGGAGAAATGAAAGGGAAAGAGAAACAGAAGGTTGTGGGCACAATGGAGAGAGGCAGAACAGGAGTCATGAAGGTAGTGAGGAACAGCCTGATGTGAGTAGCCTGTGATGCCAGCTGGTGGGGTCCTGGCCTGTGCTGCCACCAGGGGCCACATCTGAGTCTGTGGTCCTGCTGCAGTAGGGTTCTGTTACCACCAAAGGCTAGGCAGGCTTCCCGGGTCTGGGCTGACACCTGGGGAGTTGTTGATATCTGAGGGTTGTAAAGATCTGCCCCACCCTTCACCTGGGCAGCTTAGGAGAGCTATCCCTGGGAACAGGAGAACTGACTCCACCCCTAGCCAGCTTCAGGACGTGGGAGAGTTGGCCCTCACACATTGATGGAGTTTCAGGTGAGCTGGTCCCTGGGAATAAGAATGTAGAAGACTTGGCCCTACCATGCTCTATGTGGTTGCATGGACTTGGGAGAGATACTTTTCTCTCCCCTTCCCCTCTTACTCTTCACCACCTACATCAGGCAGGAGACCTGGTCCGGAGGTCAGGAGAGCTGGAAAGCTGGCCCTGCTCTTTACCTGATGCAGCGCTCAGGGAGAGCTGACCCCGACTTTCACCTGGGCAGCACAGTGGAGAGTTGACCCTGATGGCGGGGGTGCTGGTTTGCCAGCCCATAGGGTGTGAACATGGGTCAACTTGTCCCACAACTTCTCTGCTGAAACTCGTCTGCTGTGTGGTGACATGGGTGAAGGAAAGATGACCCCCCCCACCCCGAACCTCCAGGCAGACAGGAGAGCTGGCCCTTGGGTCATGGGAGCTGGAGAGTAGACCCTGCCCCTCACCTGGACAGCACAGTAGAGGTGGCCCTGGACATGGGAGTTTCAGGTGATTTGGCCCAAGGGCGTGAACACAGGAGATTGGTCCCTGACTCTTGTCTGTCTGCTGTGTAGTAGTGCAGAAAATAAAGAGACACCATCCTTTCCTCCTTTATCCCTTGACACCTATGGCATGTGGGAGAGCTGCCTCTGGGGTCATAAGAATGGGAGCCATGTCCCTTACCAGCTGTAACCCTCAGGAGAGCTGGCCATGCACCTCATCTGGATAACAGGGTAGACCTGGCCTTAGTTTCGTGCATTACCAGGGAACAGGCCCTAGGGTCTGAGAGCAGAAGACCAGGGTTTACCAGCTCAGATATCTCCCAGACCCAGATCCAGGACTTTGAATTGGCCCACCTCAACATCTACTTTATCAGTGAACTACTGGCGTGCATGAAGGGGCTGGTCCTACAGATCCCAAACTACAGGATCTCCATGACACAGGGCAACAACAGGATATCTGAGAAGAGTCCTGGTGAGGTTCTAGTATTGATAGTGTAGTAGAAGCCAGAGGCATTACACCAGACCAATGAACATTTGCAAACAAAGAAGTGTGGACAAAATGGTATAATGAGGATACAGTGTGACACACTGCAGCTTCTACAATGAGATGGTTTTCTCTCTGGGTGTGGTTAAAAGTGTGAAGGGTGGATATAAGGGGAGGGGGAGATGAGTGGGATTAAGGTGCATGATGTGAAATTCACAAAAAAACCAATAAGAAGTTTTAAAAAAAATCCCAATTCTTTCTAGGATACAAGATCTAGACATTAGTGGAGTGTACTAGCTAGCATTAACTCTGAAACTTCTGTGTTTTATCTCATGGAGACTATTCTGGCCAAAAGTATATATAGTAGGACATATGTCATGGTTAAAGGTAAAAATACCAACTAATGTTATAATGTTATGATTACCTAAACGATATAAAAAGAAGAACAATCACTTCCTGTGGCAGGGGAAACCTTTGTACACATCCATAAACACACAGAGAATGTTGAACATAGTCTTAAAGGATCTCTAAATCCACAGACTCAGGAACTTCAAACCTCTAGCATACAAGACAGAAGACGAAGAACAAAGGGACAGGCAGTGAGTTTAATAACCCTGTAAAAATACTTTTTCTTTTCTTTGCCAAACACTTTAGATCAAGATCAGGGCAGAGTAAAGAAAAGCATCAACTCTCCCTGTCTACATTTTAGAATTGCTTTGATTCCCACATTCTTAGTTTCCATCTTTTAAACTCGCTTCTCTTTGAAGATGGTAAGATGGTCACATGCCTCTTTTTTTAATGAACAACAAAGCTAGATTAACTTAGCTCTGGGCAATTATAAAAATCTACCGTGAGTGGTCAATAAGCATTTTGAATTCTCTTCTTCCATATGCTAATTGTTACTACTTATTGTTTGTTTCTTGAGACAGGGTTAAGCTGTGTACCCTTGGCTGTCCTGGAACTCTGTGAGCCTAACTGGCCTTGAACTCACAGAAATCTGTCTGCCACTGCTTCCCTAATGCTGAGATTAAAGATGTGTGCTACCACATCCAGTGAATGTTAATACTGTGTATGGTAACCATAGATTGGCCTCAAGTTGCATGTCTGTACACAATTATATATGCAGATCTATGCCTCAAATAAATAGAATCATTTCCTCCACATATAGTTTTCCTTTTGATCTGTAGTTTTGGCTTGACATTCTGTGTATCTTGGTTCTCTCAAGACTCTCATGTAGAACAAATGCCCATGGTACTAACTGTGGCACACCTCATATCTTATCTATTGAGACTTCTTCCCAGAAACTGAGATCTATGTCTTAAAGTTATGATGCATTGGTCACATCTTTTTCTGTTCACTCAGCTTGTGTAGATCCCAGTTTTCTTTACCATATTACAGCTGTGTGAGTGTTATCTATTTTCCATTCTAGTAGGGCTGTGTTTCAGTGAATTTTATTTCTTTGCAAGTAGAGTGGCTGTGTTCTGGGAACTGATCTATAATTGAATATTTCATAATACAGTTCTTGGACTGTGCTAGCAAAGCCAAGGAATATCATTATAGCCTGCATCTACACTGTGATTCTGAATACACATGTAGTTTTATCCAGGAATCAATTCCAGAGGCTTTCTGATGATAAACTTCATTTCAGAGGAGGCCATAATAGATACCTTAGAGAGCTTTTGTTCCTGAAGACGATAGTGACAGTCTCCTTGCTTACTCATCAGTGGTTGAATGCACCAGACAGAATGTTCTATCCAGTCAAACTTCTCCCTTGTGAGTCACCTCCCCTTCCCCCGCTTCACTGTCTCTTCCCAAAAGTGCTACCTCATTCCAAAGTTCAAATTTTGTATACTTCCTTCCAGGAACACGAATGACCCGGTAAATATCTTGCTATGGGAAAGAGGATAGTGGGTGGCCAGGAAACTGGAAGCAATACATTCACACCACAGACACACAGAAAGATACTGGAGGCTTGAAGGTTGCATTTAAGAGCTTTCTCAAAGCTAGGATACCAGCTGGTAAGACATCTGCCAGACCAGATTATGCCAATTCTAGCTGAGACTTGGCATGTGTCTCCATTTAAGAGGTGTATAGGCAAGGACAGTGTGCAACATCTCACACTTTTCCTTCCTTCTTTTTCCTTGCTCCTGTTAGAATGTTTTCTATGGCAGGACACAGCTCATCAAAAGACTTTCTCTAATTTAGGGTCAAAAGGGCCACCAAACATTTTAAAACATTGATACATTTTCTGATGGGGATTAGAGTCTTTAAGAACTTAGACCCCAGTGCCAAACCCCTAAGCTCAAATTCTGGTTCTGTATTTCTTTGGCATAGATCTTTTAGGGGCAATTAGTGTACCTGAAACCCTTGGTATTCTCTTCTATGGTGTAGCATTAAAAAATACATCAGGGGCCGAAGAAACAGCTCAGTGGTTAAGAATACTGATTCCTATTGCAGAGGACCAGGACTGGGGTTCAATTCCCAGCACCCATATGGTAGCTCACAACTGTTTGTAACTCCAGTTTCAGGGGATCTGAGACCCTCACACAGACAAAACACCAATTCACATGAAATTTTTAAAAATAAAAAAAAAATGTCATTGTCTTCTGATGATACTACAAAACATATGTGTGCGTGTGTGCATGTATGTGCATGTGTCTTAAAACACTGTTTTAGTAATGACAATTTAGAAGCCAGAGAGATGGCTCAAAGATTAATATCTGAATTCAAGTTCCAGTTCCAATATCAGGGGACTCACAACACCAGCTCCAGGGGATCCAACACCTCAGGCCTCTACAAACACCTTCATTAATGTATACATACTCATACAGAAATACACAGATTCATGCATGCATGCAAACAATCAAAAACAATAAACATAAATTTTAAATAAGTTAATAAATATTAAAAATAGTAATGACTTTATTATTATTATTTTAAAGATGTGTATGAGTGTTTGCCTGCATGTATGTGCACTGTGTCCATGCTTGGGGTACTCAAAGATCAGAAGAGAGTGCCAGATCCCCTAGAACTGGAGTTACATCTGGTTGTGAGCGTCCCAATGCAGATGCTGGGAATTGAATTGGGGGGGGGTCCTCTGGATATTGGCTAGTTTTATGCCAACTTGACACAAGCTATCATTATCAGCGAGGATGGAGCCACACTTGAGACACTACCTCTAGAAGATTTGGCTGTAGGCGAGCCTGTAGGGTATTTTCTAAATAAATGATTGATGATGGAAGATCCAGTCCCTTGTGAGTGGGGCCAACCCTGGGCTGGTGGTTCTGAGTTCTATAAGAAAGTGGCCTCTCAAATGCTCTGTTTCATAACTGTCATCGATTTTCTATGTTGCCTTTGGACTTCAGTGACCTGTATATATTATTTCAGCCATATTGTTAACACCCTGGGCTTAGACTATACTTATTTAGGTCTGTGAGAGCTTTTACAAGGCTGTCTTCTCTCTCCCTCCCTCTCTTCCTCTTTCTGTCCCTTCTTCTCTCTCTCCCCCTTTCTCTCAGAATTCCCATGGGTCTGAAGCATCATAGAAAGACCAAAACTCCTGAATCTACAAGGGATTAAGTAGAATTTAAAGAGTAAGGGCAATAAAACTGAGCAGCAAACAGAAGTCTCCCTAACATGTAGAAGACCTCCTCCAGTCACTTAGGAAACAGAAGGCCAGAGCCAACCCTCTGGTTTGTGGTGTGCTCACTTTATTCCGTTCGCTGTGCCTGTCCTTTTCCATCTCTCTACTCTTAAAAACAAAACAGTGCTAACACTGCTAACACAGAAAGGCACGTGGTGTTTCTTAGTGGGTGGTGACTCACCGTGGAGCAGGAATCCTTTGCCACAGGGGAAGAAAAGAGCTGGCTATGAGTGTGGGTCGGACGGGGTGTGTTGGGGGCTCTGAGGGCTGAGGATGTGTGGGAGGTGGGAAGTTGGTGGGGGTGAATGTTGAAAGATTGCCTTTCAGGTAGTTAAAAGAAGTAAAAGTAGACTATGAAAAGAAGGGGCAGCTCTCCCAAGATCCCCACTCCCCAGGCCATTGGCTATGGCATCACCTACAATAGGAAAAAGGAACATGGAAGGCCAGAATCCACCCATCAAGTGTTGAATGTAAGAGGCACAGAGGGCATCAACCCAAAAGGTCTTCTTGGAGACTTAAACCTAAATCTTATACAAATGGAGGCAAAGATTAAAATAGTGAAAATAAGTGAAAGACATTAGTGCTCAGTGCTTTACCTTCCCCTGCCTCCAGGGACTTTGGGATTTCAGGATGCTTGGTTTTTCTCTGAGCAACTCTCATCTGTGCCTCAGTGTTTGCAGGCATTCCCACAAGTTAAGCACCATGGAGTCACAGTGGGAGGCTTGACACCCTCCACAGCATGGCCTTAGTCTCAGACAGGCTGCTTTCTGTGGGTTCCATACACTTTCAGTGTCCAGCCATGAGGAGTAAATGCATATAGGAAGCTATACTTTCCCTTCCTTCCTATGGGGGTATGGGAGGTTCCTATCCTGTCCCCCACCCCTTTGTTGTTAAAATCCCTTTCCAGGGGAAGATATAATCAAGAAAGTCTACCCCCTGACACATACTCCTAAAGTTCCAATGACAAATAGAGGCATAGTTCCTCCAAAGTTCCCTCACAAAGCATAGGTGAGGGCTTACTTACACACAGACTGCACTTGGAAAGTCTTTACCCTGCAGATAAGGGCTTTTCTGTAGCCTCATGAATGCAACCTCCTTTTGCTTGCCCCCACTTCTCAAAATATACTTTAGCCCCTCCCTAGAGCCACCTCTAATTAAGACAGAGTTTCATACAACAGGAGATAAGGAGTTAGATAGTCAGATGTGGCTCTTGTGATCCTTAGCATCCTCCATAGTGGGGTGTAGTCAACAAGCCTAGCTCTGGTGATCCTTTTAATAGGTGGGCACAGCTGAACTTCCCAAGATAGCAATTGCTTGACTCAGTGGACAATCACACACAACACCCCTCTCCTACATTCTTCCTTTGCCAAATTCTTCCTAAGTACTACTGTCCTCTTTCCCTGGCCCCCACTCATGACTTCACAGTTGGAGTCATAAGTGTCAGTGATACTTGCTTTGATATTAGCATAGCAAAGCTCATGCTGACTTCTAGGCATGCTCAACAAGTACCTGTTTTAGAGTTCCTTGATAACATCCTGGCTCATTCCTTGCACACAGCCCTTCTTACACAGTGCCCTACCGTAAACATCCCCAGCCCATGGACTTCCCTTTGGTCTAGTATTTCTTCACTGTATTCTGATTCCACCCTGTTGGGATGGCAGTGTATATTCTATGCCAGTGCATGTTTGCAAATATATAATTTCTGCTTTGATTTCACAGGAAAGAGAATGTCTTGAGGTTCAGAAAAGGCTTTAGACTTTTAAACTATCTTAAGACTGAACGACTATGAAGACTTTTGGATGTATTTTTTGGCATTATGATACCCCATGAGCCTACGAGGGCCAGAGAGTGGAATGTGGTGATTTGAATGAGAGATTCTCCCCTAACTCTCAGGGTTTAGAATACTTGACCCCTAGTTGTTGGAACTGTTTGAGAAGTATTAGGAGGTGTGGCCTTGGTGGAAGAGGTGTGTACCTGGAGTGGGAGAGGGGCAGGCTTGAGGTTTCAAAAGACTCATGTTTTCTTCAGTGTTCCCTCTCTGCCTACTGCTTTTGGATTGAGATACAAACTCTCACCTGTTCTGCCATCATGCCTTTGCATTGCTGTCATGGACTTTAACCCTCTGAAAGAATAAGGCAAATTAAATTCTTTCTTTTGTAAATGATCTTGACCATGGTATTTTGTCACAGTAGTAGAAAAGTAATACAATATTGAAGATAGAAGAGAGAACAATCCTAGAAAAATATCCCCTACTCTAATGGAGCATTCACTCTGGTGGTGAGTGAAACCAAGCAAACAGGCGGTTTTAATCGGTATGATTAAATGCTATGACATAAAGGAGATAGTTTAGTCAAGGTAATTAATTGTAGCATTAGTAATAAAATTACATATCTGTAATATTAGCCACCCTTACATATCTGTGGCTCAACACACACACACACACACACACACACACACACACACACACACACACACAGTTTATTTCATGGGCCTGTAGACATCAAGGACGCAAGGATATTCTCTGGATAGATATCCAAGGAATCATTTAGGATGCAGGCCTTTTTTTCATATGAATTCGCCATTCTGTAGACAATTTTAGAGTCTGGATTTGGACCCACTCTACTCTCTGGACTAGCATGCAAAACCAGTTTATAGAGAGCTAAATAAAAAGATTTATACCAAGACTTGAAAGTGATCAGAAGCCTATCTAATGGTGGGGGAACTTGAGAAATGTGAACCTCTTCTTTGCTCAATAAGAAATTGAAGGAATCTACTTAACTTTGCCACTGTTGTATTATTATACAATTATGTAATTGTTCAAATTTGGGGTTGGAGAGATGGCTCAGCAGTTAACAGCACTGACTGCTCTTCCAGAGGTCCTGAGTTCAATTCCCAGCAACCACATGGTGGCTCACAACCATCTGTAATAGGATCTGATGCCCTCTTCTGGTGTGTAGGAACATAGTGACAATGTACACACATAAAATAAATAAATAAATTCTTTAAAAAGAGTTAATATTTACTCGAAGAAAAAGGTTCCTGGATGAAGTAATACTTAAGGTAATAGCTGAAGGGTAAAGAATAACTTGCTGAAGTGGAGTTAAGCATATTCTAAACAACATACATTCCTAAAATTCCAACAAGGCAATCAGATAAGAAGTTTGAGACTAGCCTGGGATAGTAATCAAAGCAAGATGATCCCAAGAAGAGAGAAGAGCAGGTGCTAATAACACGTGAGAGACAGCCTGATTTATTGCAGGGGCAAGATGGAATTTAGTACATCATGAGTAGATCATGAAGTCAACTCCAAGAGATGGTGATGGAAAAGGAAGGCCAGTGTCAAAATTGAGCAACCCTCCTTGTAATGCTTGTAAATAGAGGTGGCAATGATCCCTCAAGGCAGCTGCTCCCTGATAAAGCCACTGGATGGAAACACTGGGGTAGAGGCCTCCAACCTCTTGGCCTTTGTAGGGCTAAGTAGAGAAAAAGAATTGGTGGAATGTGTGGCCATAATACCATCAAACCTAAGCACATTCCAGAACAAACGAAGCACATCTTCAGTAGGTCTTGGGAATGGTCTTAACTTTGTGTTTCCTTTTGGGAGTCTTCAAGAGACTATCTTCAGTCACTAAGTCCAGGGCAAAAACAGAGACAGGAAGAATTTAGAAAAAGGATCTGCATCTAAATCTGTTGTTGGCAAAATGCTAGTTTACAGAACGTCATCTAACTAGATGACTTGATCTATCCCATGAAGAGTGGCTTATTGAGCTTGAAAATGCCAAATAATGAAAATGCCATGCTCTAAGGTCTCTGGGAGGGGGCGAGTAGGAGTGAGGGCACCGTTTGGAATGTAAATAAATAAATATAACAAAAATAAAATGTCATGCTCTGTTCTAAGTGTTTTCTGAACTTATCATCTTATTTGTTTGATTATTGTTGCTTTATAAGAAAGCTGAGAAGGTAATTGTTAGGTCTCTATCCTAGGACAAATAGGTGCTTATTAACATACCCAGAGCAAATGCTTTCTCCCAGATGGTTCTCCCAGCATCCCTCAGTCCCTACCTGTTACAGGGTCCTCATAGCTGGAATATGCCATTTTCTCCCCTCCCCAATTTTTTCATATGCCATTTTCTATCCAGAACTCTTCAGCCCTGTGGCTGGGCTGCCCTTCTCCAACTCTTCTGGCCTCTACATAACTTCGCCATTTTGACCAAGCCAGTCTCTTATCCCGGGCTTCTTGTCCCAAGTTTCTTGGTTGGCAGCTCCTCTCTTCCTCTCTCTCCCTCTCTCCTTACATGGCCTGGTTCAGTCTGATCATGTTCACTCAGGATCCTTCCAGATATCTCTGCCTATGGCTGTTTTTTTCCCTCATATCTACAAAAATTTACTCTTCAACCCATACCTAGGAGCAGCCATGACCTCTTTTTTTCTTTTCTATTTTTTATTCAGTAACCTTAGAGAGACTTGCTAATGGTCATAGTACTAACATTTTAGCAACAATAACAACAAAACTCACTAGAACCCATGTCCTTTATACTGCCTGTAAGCAAATATTTCCTGGAGTCTAACTAGGTGCACAGGGCTATCCTGACAAAAGTGATGATTATGGGAGCCTTTTATCCCTAAGCAGTGAGAAGTCCCAGCCACATCTACCCTCACTACACACGATGCAGGAAATGAAATTTGAATATTCATGACTATTCACCAGAGCACTACCACACTCATTTGTGTCTGTATTTTCTATGGCTGCTTCCCAATACAGCCAGCAGAGTGAGACACCTGTAGTGGAGTCCGGATGATTCACGAAGCCTGACTACTTAGTATCTAGTGTGCTGACTCAGGCAGCATCCTGAACCCCTGGAGTGCTGAGTATTGAAGATGTCATTTCAGTGTAAAGGAAGACAGTGTTGTTTGGTTGGGAAAGGATAGAATTTGACTAATATCAAATGACAGATTAAAATTTTATATTACTTCTATCTAATGAGGGTAAGGGATGTATCTCTGTGTGTGGTGGAGGTTCATGTAGCGGTCAGAGAACAATATGTAGAAATTGGTTCTCTCCTTCTACTATGTAAATTACAGGGAACAAACTCAGGTCATCTGGCTTGTTGGCAAGTGCTTTCAGCTGCTTGGCCATGTCAGCAGCCCTAGATTTGAATCTAAAACCCAGATCCATCTCTACTAGTTGTGTGAACTTGAACATGTCACTTAGCTTCTCTGACCATATTTGGGAGACAGCAAGATTAATACTGTCTTTTTGACATGCATTTATAAGCATTATAGATAATGTGCAAATAGTGTAATAATGGTGATAATAAATCACTGATTCTTTTGTCTCCTAAATGCTAAGACCACAGGCATGCACCACCACTTTTGACTTGACGGATCCATTTCTGAATCTTAGTTCTTTCACGTGCCACCTGTGTGATCCTGGACAAACCAGTCTGCCCTTGGAGTCTCATAATACTTGTATGTAAAGCCTGCCTAGAAGAAATTATGATACTGGCCTTAGAGAATTGGTATACAAATGCAATGGGATGACGTTTGTACAACACTAGATACTTTGTTTCAAACTTGCTATACATCCAGTAAAAGACAATCAACATGAACTAGTGAGATAGTTCCACAGGTAAAGCACTTGCTGTGAAATCCTGACAACCTGGGCTTAATCCTTGAAATTCATATAAAAGTGGAAGAAGAGAACTAACTTCACAAAGTTGTCATCTGACTTCCACATGCCCACAATGGCATGCATAGCCGCCCCCCATACATACTATACACACATATCAATAGTTCTTTCCAAAGCTAATTATTGTTATTGTGGGTGGTAGCTCCTACCATTTAGCACTGAGGTTTTGGTGATAGAGAGATCTGGGCTTGAATTATGGCCCTGAGAAAGTTACCTGATGTCTTAATGTGTTTAAGTAGCTGCACAGTGAAAAAGGGTGGTGACAGCATCAAGTAAACAGGACCTCATTTAGTTAATCAGGATTGAGATAAAATATTTAGCCAAATATGCAGCAATAGTATGTGCTCAAAAATAGTGGGTATTGTTAGTTATTATCATAAAGGCAACACTTCCAACATTCAGCAAATGTTCAACGACCAAGTCGTGGGTTCAAAGGATTCCTGAAAAGTAGTTGAAAGAAGGAAACACATCAACTTTAGCTTTGCCACTCTAAAGGACAGTTTGAACAATCTCTGACTAAAATGTCACATATATACTAAAGCCTGTTCAAGATTTCCTGTTCTTTCATAACTGCTACCCCAGAACAAATATGTAAATAAGACAAGTGTGTGTGTAGAAGTTACTAAGCAATATGGAGAGATGGTGCTCCTTGCTACTTTTTCCATCAATAAATAACCCGTGATTTGATAAAGCAACAAGGTCATTTCCTTTTTTAAAAAAGTACCAGAAAGGACGTCACCCAGAGCTTTAAAACTTCTCATTTAAACATAAGCCTTTGCTAAGTATATATTTAGATAATGATAAACCAAGATCTTAAGCAAGATTCAAAGATTCCTCCTCCTTTGAGGCTATAGTGATGCAAGAATATGGGGGAAATGTTCAGAGAGCCCAGATGTTCCAGTCCAGCATTTAGACTAATTGGGTTTCCTAACTCCACTTCCTTCTGTGGCTTTTCCCAGCCAGACTAAAAGCCTGTATACCAGACTGACCTTGAGAAAAAATTTAAACCATACTAACTTTGCTTCCTTCTAGCCTCTCTGTTCCTCTACACATTTGTTTCCTTTCACAGCCTCATCTTTGATTAACCGAGTCTTTCACTGCAATGTCCTTTGTGAAATAGCTTCGCAACTCTTGAAGATTAACTAACACATTTAGTACATTGTCTCATGAATTGGGACCTTTATGACCCTCTGCTAAGATAAATCATTCTTAGGATTGGAGTGGGGTTTCTGTATGAATGCCATAGTGCCTTGTATATTCTTGATTTATTAGTTGGTTGGCTTTTAGGGTGTGTTGTCCAGATACAGGAAACCTTTATTCTGTAAAATCAGTTGAGACAAGCCTAGGGTGAAGTGAAGATGGGAATAAAAAGAGTACCAACCTCCCAAGGGTATTATGAAAATTAAATGAAACAGTTATATGGAGCCATAGGTATTGCATCCACAGATCCATCTAATGATGGACCGAAAATATAATCGGGTATCTGAAATGGCCATTCTCAGTCATCAACTTGACTATATCTGGAATAAACTATATCTGGGATGAACAATTGGAGGCCTATATGAGGACAATGAAGGAAGGAAGGGTTCGTTCTTCTTTGGTTGCACTTACTTGCCAACACATCTGTTGGAACCTACTTCTTCGGGTTTCCAGAAGAGCAGCTGAAACACCCAGCCTCGTGAGACTGAGCAATGACTAGATTCTTAGACTTCCCATTCCCAGCTGCCCATTGTTGACTTAGCTGGGCTGCAGACTCTTAAGCCATTCCAATAAATTCCCTTTATATATAGATTCATTCCATAACTTCTGTGACTCTAGAGAACCCTGACTAATGTATCAGATGGCCTTAACTGTAATGAGCACGTACAGATCTTTTTCCTTGTCATTATTCCCTAACCAGTGGTCTAACAATAATTTGCATTGCATTAAGCATTATAACTAACCTTGAAAGTAAGCCGGAGGTAGAGCTCAGTGATAAAACACCTCCCACCAGGTATATACAGGCCCTGAGTTCTATCCCTATCACTGAGAAAAGGTACATGACGGAATGTATATCGGTTACATGTAAATAATATGGCATTTTATGTAAGGGACTTGAGAATTACAAAATTTAGCATCTGTAGGGACTCATGGAACCAAACCCCTACAAAGATTCGGGGACAAGTGTATATGTAAAAATTTCAAAACAACATCATGTTATGTCCAGTAAATTTTAGTCATTTTCACCCATTGCCTCAAAGGCAGCAGGAATTCTGATGCATCACTGCATCTGAATCAAAACAGTGCCTGGCACATGCTCCTTTTTATATCTATGCTCATTGAGCCTCTCATGAGCAGTACCCAACACCACTCAAGAGAATATCCTTTTAACATTTGTTCCTCCCACTTCAGAGTATCATCTTCTCCATTCTTGCTGACAATCACCTTTATACTCCACACTAAAATCCCTAATGTGTTCTCTTCCATCCCTAGACCCCAGAAGTCACACACTAGCAATGAGTACTGTAAACATATATTCATTGTTTCATGGTGCCTTTTAAAAAATCTCTTGGAAGATAACATTAAGAATTGAAAAATTTAGCTGGACTTGGTTCTGCACGTATCTGGTCCCAGCACTTGGGATGCAGAGGCAGATACATCTCTGTGTGTTAAAGGCCAACCTAGTCTACATAGTGAGTTTGAGGCCAACCAAAGTTACATAGTGAAACCATGTCTCAGGAAAAAAAAATGGGAGATTTACTGCAAAACTTGGCAATTAGAATTCTTTCTTTCCTTCTTTTTTATAATCATGATCCGGGAACACAGGCCAAATTTTATTATCCATTATCTGTTTTCTGAGTGGTGGCTGACACCCATAAACCCTTTAAATTCTGTGGTTTTCCACAAACATCCCACTTTCATGTCTTACTAGCACCAACAATAGTTCTTGTGAGGCCACCAGGAAGAGCCAAGTTGGTTTATTAAAATAGGACCCCAATTCAGTAGCAACAGGAAACAGGTTTCTCTTCCCCAGAGGTCAGGAAGGAGTTCAATTCATTTGCTAACCACTACTTCACAGAGTGAGGAAGGGAATTTCCTTTCCCCTTGGGGAAGATTGCCCTTCAGTAAAGATGAGCCTTGTAACTCTTTCCTAAAAGGAAAACATGCACAAGACATCTGAGTGTGTATCAATTCTTGTTTGAGTGTGCATTGCTGAGTGCATCTTTCTACATTTTCCTCTCCCTTCAGACAAAGAAGTCCACGTGGCTCAACCAAGTTTTGTTTTCTTCCTGAAACCACTAAAGCTTTGTCTATGGAGTTTGCGGATGTATATTACTAAAATAATTTGGGCTCCTTTGAGGATATGTACACGTGTTCCCCTGGACAGAACTAGAGCCTGTAGATTAGAATGTTGACTGGGTCAATTTCTGCAAGGGGGCACTCTAGCTGTAAGACAAACAAGAGTGGCTGCAAGTCTTTGTCTGTAGGTAGGCATCATAGGAAGGCTTGTAAGTGAGTCTCTGCCCAGAAGTACCTTCAAGTTCAAAGAAGAAAAATTGGGTACCAGCTCTTCTATAGTTAATGGTACTTTCTGTTGCTGTGACTAAAAAATAATTCTTACCAAAAGCAATTTGAGGCAGAAAGGATTCATTACAGCTTCCACTCTATATTAAGGCAGTCCAAGACAGGAATTCAAGACAGGAACTGAAGCAGATACCATGGAGGGGTCCTGCTGCTTCCCACCTCACTGTCCAAGGCCTTCTCAGATTTCTTTTTCATACAACCCATGACCTTCTGCCAAGAAATGACACCAGCCACAGTGGGCTGCTTTCAGATTAGTCATTAATAATGAAAATGTTCTAAAGACATACTTATAGGCTAATGTAATAAAGGCAATTCCTCAGCTGCAGGTCTCTCTTCTTGGGTGACTGTTTTGTCACAGATTGACAAAAGGAACCAACACGGATGGTAATGAAAATGTGTATCACATGGCTTAAGAGAGGCTAAGTATTGTTCAGTTGCCCACTCGGATCTAAAAAGAGAGATTCTCCTGTTGTCTCCAAAATAACTGAGGCATTGAAGTCATGTCTCCATCATAAAGACAGTAGCAGGATGTAGAGTCTAACTCAAGTACTTTACCCTGCACTTCTGAACATTATACAATGGGCCTAAGTTATGGGCATAAGACTAGCAACAATAACATTAACTTGGAAATCACTAGAAATCTGAATTTTTAAGTTTCAGACCAGAATACCTGAATTAGGGTCTCTAGAGTTGGTATATAGCAATTTGTTTCTGGTGAGTGGTTCTGATGTAATGTGAGAACTGATGTTCTAGGGGATAAGGAACCCCTAATATTGTAATAGAATACTGCAGATTGTCTGTTTTAAGAAGTTGGGTTGCCCTAGTATAGTCTCATCTAAATGACAGTAGAGAGGCATGAGGGAGCAGTGGACCACTTATTCAGAAATGGCTTCTTGTCACCATGATCCATGTCTAGTAATTCCATTATTGGACATTGCTTCTTTTGAATTTTGAAGGCATCATGATGTAGAGAACTTCTTTGTTGTTTTTTGTTGTTGTTGTTGTTTTGAGACACAGTTTCTCTGTGTAGCCCTCCCTGTCTATCCTGAAACTCAATCTGTAGACCTCAAACTCAAAGATCTGCCTGCTTTTGCCTCCCGAGTGTTGGTATTAAAGGGATGCACCACCATGCCCTGCTAATTAGAGAATTTCTTTATTGAAAAGCAAATGACCCGGGGACAGGAATGCCATGACCCAGTTGCTAGCTATGGCATCATATAGAAAGTTGCTTCCCATTTTCTTTTTTAGCTCATCTCTCCTGTCGGAAGGGGAATACACACTCTTGGTTTGCCACAAAGCTGGTACAGGGGAAAGATCACAGGTTGAGAGGAGGTGACAGTTGCTCAGTCCAGCTTCTATGAAAGGTTCAGAGAACCTATCTTCCTGATCTGTCTGTTCTATATATAACCCCAGCATCCAGCTTATGAGGACATGTTGAGCTTATATTTTGCCCCTGGCATGCACTGTTTTGTTTTGTAGGAGCACAGCTCCATCTGAAAGCTATGGACCCTCATCAGTCACTGGCTGGATGAGACTCTGGAAGCACATAGAAGCCGTGGAAAAGCTGAGAATCCTGCCACCTTCCTGGGTTGATGCAATACTATAAGGAAACTATGCAAATTCCTTCAAAATGATCTTGGAAAAAGGCCTCTTCTGAAGTGATCTGTAAAAGGCAGAAGTATTGTACTTAACTCAGAGTGCAACCCAAACCGGTTTCTTCTGCTTTCCTTTCACCCTACAATGCCCTTTACCTCTCCCCCAAACTAGGGTTCTTGACATCAAAAGTCAGAAAGGCAAACACGAAGATCTCCAGCTTTTATGAAGGGGAATGCAGGAAGAAGGCAGGAATCAAACAGCCCTCATCTTGTTACAGTTTCTGCAGGATCAACAATCACTTGGCTGTTCTTCTCCCACCCCTTAATGGCCCAAACAGTTTAGCTATTAAGTGATAAATCCTCTGAGTATTCATGACTGGCTGCTCTAATTCTGTAGTCCAAACTGTAACAGAGTCAGAATGGTTGGGGGAAGCCAGCTGTTGTACGAGGCAGACCATAAACTCCAACTTCCAGAAGTCCTTGCCTGCCGAAACAAATGAAGGGAGAAAACCAAGCGGGATGAAAGCTAGAAACTTGAAACTTTCAGAAGAGCCAGTGGGAAAAGATAATAGGCAAGAAAGCATTTCTGGTTCCCCTCCTCATCCTCCCTCCTCCTTTTAGCCCGTATCCTAGCAACCAGCTGAATTAGTTGGTGGGGTTTTCTCCAGTGGCTCAGCTGAGGTCATAATGTGCTAGTGGGGGGAGGGGAGAAGGGCAAAGGGAAGAGGAAACAGCTACCAGTTAAGACATGAACAGGTAGGATCCCCTCCTACTTCTGCCCATTAACTCGCTGTTTACCACAAACAAAATCTATTTCTGGAAAAGAAACAAAAGAAAGAAGGAGAGGTTTTATTTGTTGGTATTCATCTCTTTTATTTTGTCAATTTTGAATGGTGAATGGCTATAGTTGGATAAACAGATGATATTAGAATGATTAGAGGGCTGCTGCCTCCTCTTTTTGTGATACAAAAGTAACTCTGTAGCCTAGGCTGGCCTCCATCTTGCTATGTAGACCAGGCTGGCCTTGAACCCTTAATTGTCCTGCCCGCAGCTCTCAAATTCTGGGATTACAGGGATATGCAACCACATTCCACTTGGAAAATGAAATGGGCTTCTGCGTGTCAATCGCATACACTCCCATAGGCACATTGTATACATGGATGCTCACTCAAAGGAGAAGGTTGTTCCAGGCTCCGGCTGTGTAGCTATAGACCTTTAGAGATATTTCTGCTGTGTTTTCTAACACAAGTTTGGGGTTACTTGTTCAGCAGTTGAGCAGACAAAATTGCTCACAGCATCTCTATAAAGCAGACAAGGACTGACTCACCCCTGGATAGATGACTGTCCGCCAACCAAGTGTCTTTACTCAGCATGTCACGTTTGAGCTCACACATTGCATACACTAAAAATGTCCTAATCTGGAAAGTCTAGAGACTTTGTTTACCCAGGGCAAGTCTGTTCTGCATGAATCAAGTTGAAGGACTTAAACAAGAAATATCTGCTTGAGATGACTTTTTCTCAACCTGCCTGAAGGGACCAGTATCCAACCCAAGTACCCAAAGACCATGTTCTCAGCATAAAGATTTACTTGTCTCAGAGGGACAAAGGGCAGGAAATAAGAGACAAAGACAGGGGACTGAGGAAGAGGGAGAAGGGAAAGAGAACAAGGGAGAGGAAAGAAAAGGGGAAAGGGGTGGGGCGGGAAGGGGTATTTGTCCTGAAGGGACAAAGGGCTGCCTCTGGATAGAGAGGAGACAGATAAAAGGCACTTGCACAAGTGGTAGTCTATGAAGGTAAAAGGGGAACCACTGTGGAAAACTGAGGTGTTTAACTCTGATTGGAAACATTAATTAGGGTAGTCACAGGGAGCAGAGGTGGGGGTGTTGGTTGCTGGACTTCATTTTGATAGCTGGGCCTTGGTAGTCACCCTCTGGAGGAGGAAGTGGCCAAATAAGGGACTGGACCTTGGTGGCTAGCTTTAGGAATGTAATCTAAGGGATTTTAGCAAGGCAGATGGAGTGGGGGAGAAGGGCAAGGCCTGCCAGAGCCATGCTTGCCAGGCTCAAACTAGCTAGAGCCTCTTCGCTGTCTCTATTTCTTCTCCTTTAAAATGACCGTGCACATAGATGGGAGGCTGATCTCGCCAATCACTTTTCTACGTTTTACAGGTTTAACTAATTATAGAACCTCAAGAAGTTGCAAAAAGAATTCAGAAAAGTTCCTTTTATTCACCACATACCTTCTCCCCATGATAACTATACTATATGAGCAAAACCAGGCTCACTAGTTTATTACAATGAGCTAGATTATAGATGTCTTCAAAGTTCCACAGCAAAAAGTGGACCTGCCTAGAGTGCACAAAGCTCCAAGTTCAAATGAATTCCTACTGATCACCATTGCCAATTCAAATGTCTGCTTCGTGTTTGAGGTCTTCTGAGGTCAGGCTCCATGCCATGCAATTAGCTCCCACTTGTTATCTGAAGCACACACAGAACTTTAGATCAGATTACACTGTTCGTTGTTGGACCATATTCATTCCAAACTGTATACCTGTGCTCCACCTAGTTTCTCATTACCCATCCCCTCACTTCTCCAAAACTGTATACTTTTACCAGATTCATCCTGTCTTATTTTTTTCTTATAGTATGTATGTTTTTATTGTGGAGAGGGTTTTCAGCAATCTCTGCAACATTCATGCACTCCGTATCTGGAAGCCATTTCTTCTTCTTTTTAAAAATTTACTTTCTACTTATTCACGTTACAACCTGCTCAAAATCCTTTACCCAGCCATTCCCCTTTTCTTTTGAGCTGGTGGAGCTCCCCTGGGAATGCCCACCCCCACCCTGGCACTTGAAGTCTCTGTGGGGCTAGGCATTTCCTCTGCCACTGGGGCCACACAAGGCAGCCCAGATAGAAGAATATATCCCACAGACTGGCAACAGCTTTTGGGATAGCCCCTCCCCTTCACCAGTTGTTGGGGACCCACATGAAGACCAAGCTGAACATCTACTGCACATGTGTCAGGGGGTCTAGGTCCAGCCCCTGTATGTTCTTTGGTTTCTGGTTCAATATCTGAGAACCCTAAGGGTCCAGGTGAGTTGACTCTGTTGGTCTTCCAGTGGAGTTCTTATCACCTTAGATGCTGCACTCATACCTCCTATTCTCCAATAAGAGTTCCCAGCTCCATCCACTGTTTGGCTGTGGGCATCTCCATTCATGCTGCCTTTTAAAAAAATAATTTTGCTTAAAGGCTAATACCATGTGCACTGAGAATATAGTTGACTATTATGCACAAGTCTCTGGCTTCAATCTCAGGCACTGTAAGGGATCAAACAAAAGCCCAAATACCCTAAATGTCTCTCAGTTAGTCTTATTGAGAATTCATTATTTTCACTTCATTATAAATGGATTTCACTTAGGCTAGGCTAAATTACTACACGGAGATTGAAAAAAATGCTTTATGTTTGCAAAATTGTGGTAAAATAACAAAATTTATTGCTACTCTAAATCTTGTGTCTATGAATTTGGTTATTATAATTTAATACTAGGTACAACATGTAAGTGGAATCATGTTTTATTGTTTTGTTGTATTATTTTAAAAATGTTTCAAAGCTGTCCTACCTTATAACTAAAGTGTTCAAAGGCTAGTGCTTTGTTTCATAAGATATATTATAAAAACACTCTTTTCCTCCACAAGACTTGACAGAACTCTAGGTGATAAGTAGATAATTATTGTTATGACCTTGTCAGGCAACTACATTCTCTTGTTTTATTTTTACAAACAACAAAGTCCCACAAGATCGTCTTGTAATCTCCCAGATCTGATGTGGTTGCCCAGATGTGGGCTAAAAGCACATTCTAGGGGTTGGCTCTGCACCTGCTCATGTGTACTAAGTTTATGCTACAATCTAATGAGTTCTGTATGTTGCTGAAGCTGTTTCCCCTTTTTAAAAAATATTTTAACCAATTTAATAAAAAAATGTACATGGTCTCTATATTGAAAACATAACATTAAGAGGAATCAGAAATGACTTAAATTAATAGATTTACATCGTCTTCATGGACTGGGAGAAATTAACACTGCCAATTCTTTCCAAGTTGATTTATGGACTCAACACCTTCCCGAGTGAAAGCACACCACTGAGTACTGATTACTGTTACAGAAATCACTTGCCTGGTGGACAACTGGGGTTTCTCTCTCTCTTTCTCTCTCTCTCTCTCTCTCTCTCTCTCTCTCTCTCTCTCTCTCTCTCTCTCTCTCTCTCTCTCTTGTGTGTGTGTGTCTCTCTGTCTGTCTCTGTCTCTCTGTCTCTCTCTCCCTTCTCATCTCTCTCCCTTCTCATTATGTGTATGCATACCTGCACACATGTGTGTGCTTCTTCACATCACTGATGGTTATGTGTAAGTGTGTACTTCCTAAAAACACTTGAGCAATGTTGTCAATATGCTCTGAGTTTGGGTGTTAAAGAAATCAAGGTTGATAAACTGATGACGATAATGGAAGAAGTTGGCAGGCACTCAGAGGTCAAAGCAGAGCAGACAGGGCAAGATGGCTCAGCTCTTAGAGTCCTCAATGGGAGGAAGAAATAGAAGAGGCAGTATTAGTTACATTCTTGAGTAGAATCCAGATATTGCTCTAGGAACTTGACAAACTATTCCTTTAAACCCTTACAACAGATACACACTCTTCCTCCCAGCTCCCCAGCTTCATACCCACTGTGAATGCTGTGGATGCCTTCTAACACTGATATGCACCCCCACCCCTCTACTATTATCAGAATTCTCATTTTACAAGAGAAGGAACTGAGGCATCGAAGGGATAAGCAATTAAAAAGAAAAATTCGGATATTTGAATTCTGACTCCAGAGTCCACAGTCCCAGAAGTACGTGATGAATCTATATTAAAATCCCATGGACACAAACACCTTTAAGGGAGTTTAGTTGTGGTTAGAAGACAGGGCCAGGGAATGGGCATTGTGTATTCATTAGCTCTGCTCCCATTCAAAGAGGGCCCAGTCTTGGCTGGAAAATGGCTGCTGGTGGTCGCAAGCAGCCTAAGTGAGAGACTGAAGCTTTAATGCAGTCCCATGCCTGCTTCTGGCAAACATCTCCAGCTCTACTATGCATCATATCTCCTCCTGCTCTTGGGTGATTGATGTCATATTCACATCAAACACAGTAAGGACAGTGTGTTTTGATACTAAGCATGGTAAAGGCCAAGGGCGCAGTTTACCAGGCAAAGTCACTTGCTGCCGAGCCTAACAACCTGAATCTGAGCCAGGGGACCTACATGATGGAAGAAGAGAACAGACTTCCACAATTTTCCCTTTTAACCCCCACAGGTTGCTGTGGCATGTATACCCCTTCACATCCATAAACAATAAGCAAGCAAATGTAATAAATTTCTTAAAAGCATAATAAACTTGTTGGAAGATAGTACCTATATAGAGTTTAAGTTTTCAGTTGTTATTTAAAGGGCTTATTTATTTTGCTGCAGGAAATGAATAATATTCACAGATTTCTTAACTGTGAGGTTCTAGTGCAGTACCTTGGGCACACAGCCCAATTTATGTATACAGGAAGAGGCTCCAGGGTGGCTGACTTGGTTTAGAACAATATATATCCTGCTGGAAGGCTTCCTGCCACAGAACTTCACTGAGCTCCTGACTTAATGAGTAAACAATTTGGTTCAGGTGAGAAAAAAAAATCAGGTGAAGCAACAACAATGAGTACTGGGGCTGAGAAAGGCCTTCTGAGGGTTTGTGTTAGGACTGGGAGATTAAAACAAGAAAGAAAACACAACAGGGGTGGGTGAAGTAGGAGTAGGAGGGTTGTCATCAGTGGAGTACACTTTTTTCCTTACAACTTTATTTTAAAAAAAAAAACAGAGATACATGTATAGATTATTAAAAGCATTTTAGCATAAAACTATATAAATATATTTTTGTTAGTACTTGATTTTTTTTAAATGTTTGGTAGGATGCATTGAAATCTCACTATTTACAATGATCATGAACTAAACATAACAGGGAAATAGTCAAAGTTTTTTTTGGTGTGGAAAGATTAATCATAATGATTTTTAAATACCAAAATTGCCACAAGACTATCTTCTTAGCTCTTGAGTTATTAATGATTTAAGGTCTAGGTGTACCCCATTCTGAGAGGGTGCTATACACTTATTGTTTTTTTTTTTCCTAAGAAGGACTGAGGTTTCCATTTTTTGGCCTTTCTTCGTTTCTTTCTTTCTTTCTTTCTCTCTTTCTTTCTTTCTTTCTTTCTTTTTGTTTGTTTGAGCTTCATAGGGTCTGTGAGTTGTTTATTGGGTATTCAGAGCTTTCTGGGGGCTAGTATCCAATTATCAGTGACTGCATATTATGTCTGTTCTTTTGTTACTGGGTTATCTCACTCAGGATGATATTGTCTAGATGCATCCATTTACTTAAGAATTTCATAAAGTCATTGTTTCTGATAGCTGAGTAGTTCTCCATTGTGTAAATGTACCACAATTTTTGTATCCATTCATATACTAAATGACATCTGGGTTCTTTCCAGCTTCTGGCTATTATAAATAGAGCTGCTATGAACATTGTGGTGCATGTATCTTTGTTGTATATTGGAGTGTCTCTGGGGTATATGCCCAGAAGTGGAATAGTTGGATCTTCAGGTAGTACTATGTCCAATTTTCTGCGGAATCGCCAGACTGATTTCCAGAGTGCTCGTACCAGTTTGCAACCCCACCAAAAGTGGAGGAGCGTTCCTCTTTCTCCACATCCTCACCAGCATGTGCTGTCATCTGAGTTTTTGATCTTAGCCATTCTGACTGGTGTGAGGTGGAATCTCAGGGTTGTTTGGATTTGCATTTCCTTGATGACTAGGGATGTCAAGCACTTCCTTAGATGCTTCTCAGTCATTCAATATTCCTCAATTGAGAATTTTTTGTTTAGCTCTGTACCCCATGTTTTAATAGGCTTGTTTGATTCTCTGGAGTCTAACTTCTTGAGTTTTTTGTATATATTGGATATTAGACCTCTATCAGATGTGGAGTTGGTAAAGATATTTTCCCAATCTGTTTGGCTGTCATTTTGTTTTCTTGACAGTGTCCTTAACCTTACAGAAACTTTGCAATCTCATTAAGTCCCATTTCTCGATCCTTGGTCTTAGAGCACAAGCCATTGGTGTTCTGTTCAGGAAAATTTCCCCTGTTCCTATGTGTTCTAAGGTTTTCCCCACTTTCACTTCTAATAGATTCAGTGTACCTGGTTTCATGTGGAGATCTTTGTTCCACTTGCACTTGAGCTTTGTACAAGGAGATAAGAAAGGGTCTATTTTCATTCTTCTGCATGCTGAGTGCCAGTTGGAACAACACCATTTGTTGAAGAGGCTGTCATTTTTCCGTTTAATATTTTCAGCTCCTTTTTCAAAATTCAAGTGACCATATGTATGAAAGTTCATTTCTGGATCTTCTATTCTGTTCCACTGATCTACCTGCCTATCTCCATACCTGTACCAAGCAGTTTTTTTTTTTTTTTTTTTTTTTTTTTTTTTTTAACACAATTGCCTTCTAATATAGCTTGAGGACAGGAATGGTGATTCTCACAGAAATTTTCTTGTTAAGGATGGATTTCGCTGTTTTAGGTCTTTTGTTATTCCAGATGAATTTGCAAATTGCTCTTTCCAACTCTATGAAGAATTGAGTTGGAATTTTGGTGGGGATTGCATTGAATCTGTAGATTGCTTTTGGTAAGATGGCCAGTTTAACAATGTTGATCCTTCCAATCCATGTGCATGGGAGATCTTTCCATCTTGAGATCTTCTTCAATTTCCTTCTTCAGAGATTTGAAGTTCTTGTTACACAGGTCCTTCACTTGCTTAGTTAGGGTCATACCAAGTTATTTCATATTGTTTGTGACTATTGTGAAGGGTATCCTTTCCTAATTTCTTTCTCAGTATCTTTATTCTTTGAGTAGAGGAAGGCTACTGATTTGTTTGAGTTAATTTTATATCCAGCCACTTTGCTGAAGTTGTTCATCAGCTGTAAAAGTTCTCTGATGAAATTTTTGGGGTCACTTAATTGTAGTATCATTTCATCTGCAAATAGTGATATTTTTACTTCTTCCTTTCCAATTTGTATCCCTTTGATTTCCTTTTGCTGTCTAATTGCCCCGGCCAGGACTTCCAGTACTATGTTGAATAGGTAGGGGGAGAGTGGGCAGCCTTGTCTAGTCCCTGATTTTAGTGGGATTGCTTCAAGTTTCTCATCGTTTAGTTTGATGTTGGTATTGGTTTGGTGTATATTGCTTTTATTATGTTTAGGTATGGGCCTTGGATTCCTGTTCTTTCCAGGACTTTTAACATGAAGCAGAGTTTTGTTTTGTCAAATGCTTTCTCAGTATCTAGTGAGATGACTATGTATTTTTTTTTTTTTTTTGAGTTTGTTTATATGGTGGATTACATTGATGGATTTTTGAATATTAAACCATCCCTGTATGCCAGGGATGAAGCCTACTTGATCATAGTGAATCATTGTTTTGATGTGCTCTGGAATTCGGTTTTGAAGAACTTTATTGGGTATTTTTGCATCAGTGTTCATAAGGGAGACTGGTCTGAAGTTCTCTTTCCTTGTACAGTCTTGGTGTGGTTTAGGAATAAAAGTTATGTGGCTTTGAAAAATGAGTTTGGTAGTGTTCCATCTGACTCTATTTTGTGGAATAGTTTGGAGAGTATCGGTATTAGGTTGTCAATAAATGTCTGATAGAATTCTGCACTGAACCCATTTGGACCTGGGCTTTTTTTTGGTTGGGAGGCTTTTGATGACTGCCTCTATTTCTTTAGGTGTTATGAGATTGTTTAGATGGTTTATCTGGTCCTGGTTTAACTTTGGGATCTGGTATCTCTCTAGGGATCCATCCATTTCCTCCAGATTTTCCAGTTTTGTTGAGTGTAGGCTTTTGTAGTAGGATCTGATGATTTCTTGAATTTCCTCGGTTTCAGATGTTATGTCTCTACTTTCCTTTCTGATTTTGTTAATTTGGATACTCTCTCTTTGCCCTCCAGTTAGTCTGGTTAAGGATTTATCGATCTTGTTAATTTTCTCAAAGAACCAGCTCCTGGTTTTGTTGATTTTTGTATGGTTCTTTTTGTTTCTTCTTGGTTGATTTCTGCTCTGAGTTTGATTATTTCCTGCCATCTACTCCTCTCAGGTATATCTGCTTCTTTTTGTTCTAGAACTTTCACCTGTGCTGTCAAGTTTCTATCCTGTCTCCAGTTTCATTTTGAAGGCACTCAGAGCTATGAGTTTTCCTCTCAGTGCTGCTTTCATTGCATCCCATAGGTTTGGGTATGTTGTGTTTTCATTTTCATTAAATTCTAGAAAATCTTTCATTTCTTTCTTGATTTCTTCTTTGACCATGCTGTGGTTGAGTAGAGCATTGTTCACCTTCTATGTGTATATGGGCTTTTTGTTGTCTTTGCTGTTTTTATTTTATTTTATTTTATCTTATTTTTTGCAAAGATCCAACCATTTAATAACAAAAGCTCCCCACCCTTACTCCACCACAGCATCCTGAGCACAGGATGGGTGCAGCTATGTAGGGAGTTGTGGAAAGCCGAGGAAAATAATGTCAGATGGACTCTTGGATCAAGAACTGGGTTGGGTAGAGGCCTCTTTGCCCAGACACTGGTATGAACCACACAGGAGGCTGGAGCTGGCCTCACAACGCTAAAAGGCCTAGAGTGCTGGCTGGTGTGTGTTTCACTGCTGCTTCCGCCAAGTCCAAATCTCAGTGAGGGACGACTGGAACTCACACAGGCCTTGTCCTCTTGGCTTTCTTCTCAGACCTCACAGCGTCATCATGGGCTTTCCTCTTCTCTGCGAGCTTGTTGGCCTCTCGGATTTTGCGCCGTTTGACAAACATGATCTTTTGGTAAAGGTACTTCTCTCGCTTCTTCATCATCATGATAGCCAGCCGCTTGGCCTCCCTCTCTTCCTCCTGGGCCAGCCGCTGCTTGTCTTTCAGCTTCAGAGTTCCGGCCATAACCTGGGGCTTCTTTCCTTCCAGCCTTTGCTGCTCTAAGGCTGACAGGTGTGCCTCCTCCTCCTCCTCCTCTGATTCAGCTTCCACATCTTTCTCGTTTTCTGCTGCAACATCACCATCACCTTCGTTGTCATCATCATCAACGTCCTCATCCTCCTCTTCCTCTTCCAAGTTTCCTGGATCTTCTCCCCGCTGCAGAGCCAGGAGCTTCAGCTTCTCAGGTGGAATGTAATCTCCTTCCTTCTCAGATACGAAGGGTGAAAGATGTGGGGGTAGCTGCACCCCAGGGAAGTTCTCTGCCACAGGGAGGAGGAGCCGGGCATTCGCACAGTCAAACACCCACTGGGGCTGTACCTGCCAATGATGGGGGTTTGCTGCCCCGGCCGGTTAACAATCTGGTGGGTGATGCAAGAGTCTGTGATGTCATAGGTGGCTCTGATGCACAAAGACTTGTCCCAGGCTACATCCCCACCAAAACTCCTGATGATGAAAGCCAATGCTTCATGGGGCACCTCTCGGTTCAGGAAGAACTTCAGGCCTTCAAAGAGTTTCTTGTGCTTTTCCTGTGCTTCCAGCTCTTTCCTTCGACCTTCCTCCTGTGCTGTCACCTCCCCGTCGCTAGGAAACTCATCAAGCTCAGCTTCCTCTATAGCAGGCACCACCACTCGGGCCGGCCTGGCACTGAGGGCAGCCAGTTTCTCCACAGAGCTCTCAGAGTCAATGAGTATGTGTCCTCGCTGACCTTAGTCTCTGCTTGGGCTTGACCTTCAAGCTTGGGTGGGTAGTGAAGGTTGAGTGACTGGTAGAGGCGAAAGTTGACGAAGCCCAGGAGAGTGGTATAGAACTCAGTGAAGGTGGCCATGACCCTGTAGTCCACATCTGTTGAATGATCGTGGGAGAAAGCACAGGGTGCAGTCCATACGATGGGCTGACCCAGCACCTCAGCCTGATAGTAAATGCCTTTAATGGACAGGAAGACCTTGCGCAGGCCTCGGGCAGTGATGACGTAGTGCAGGAACTTCGCAGTGAGCCGGCGGCACAGCTGAATGGTCTGCACGTGGCACTTGCCCGTCCGAGGGAAGGTGGAGAAGAGGAAGCACATTGACAGGGCATCATCGGGGTCCCGCAACGCATCAGTAAATGTGGGGTACCGCTCCTTGACAATGTGGTCAAGTTTGTAGAAGGACTTATTGTCCTCCAGGTGCTCCACAGCATGCCATTCGCTCTTCCCATAGGCTTTGCGGAGCTTCCGGACAAACACCTTGTACTCTCGGAACTTGTTGACAATGGGTTCATGGAGAAGGAAGTTAATATCTTTGGTAAGGTAAAATGTTCAGGCTGCTGCAGAAGCCTTGTTAACTTTCTTCTTATGCTTGGGTTCATGAGGATAAATACCTTTCAGGATGCACAGCCGCCTGAAATCAGGCAGGCTCCGCTGCAGCTTCTTCCGGGCTTTGTTTCGGGTGATATAATTGGTGGCAGAGCCTCGTTCATACTTCTTCTTCTCCAGACCTCCCATAGCTCCACGTTTAGAAAATCCTGAAGGCGGCGCGGAAAGGCAGAGCTGTCTTTGCTGTTTTTAAAGACCAGCTTTAGTCCATGGTTATCTGATAGGATGCATGGGAGTATTTCAATCTTCTTATATCTATTGAGGCTTGTTTTGTGACTGACTATATGGACAATTTTGGAAAAGGTTCTTTGAGGAGCTGAGAAGAAGGTGCATTCTTTTGTTTTAGGATAAAATGTTCTGTAGGTGTCTATTAATTCCAATTGGTTCATAACCTCTGCTAGTTTCACCGCGTCTCTGTTCAGTTTCTGCTTCCATGATCTGTCCATTGATGAGAGTGGGGTGTTGAAGTCTCCCACTATTATTGTGTGTGGTACAATGTATGTTTTGAGCTTTAGTAGGGTTTCTTTTATGAATATGGGTGCTCTTGTATTTGGAGCATATATTGTTTAGCATATGTTTAGGATTGATAATTTATCCTGATAAATTTTTCCTGTAATGAGTAAAAAGTATCTTTTCTTATCTTATTTGACAACTTTTAGTTGAAAATCTACTTCATTCAATATTAGAATGGCTATTCCAGCTTGTTTCTTGAAGCCGTTTGCTTGGAAGGTTTTTTTCCCCAGCCTTTTACTCTGAGATACTGTCTATCCTTGTCTCTGAGATGAGTTTCCTGTATGCAGCAAAATGCTGGAATTTGTTTATATATCCAGTCTGATAGTCTATGCTTCTTTATTGGGGAATTGAGTCCATTTATGTTAACAGATATTAAGGAATAGTGATTGATTTTTCCTGGTATTTTTGCTGTTAGAGGTAGAATTATGTCTGTGTGTCTTTCTTCTTTTGGTTTCTTGCTTAGTTATCTTCTTGCTTTTTCTAGGGTGTAGTTTCCCTCCTAGTGTTGGGTTTTCCATTTATTATTCTATGTAGGGCTGAATTTATGGTCAGATATTGTGTAAATTTAGTTTTGTCCTGGAATATCTTGGCTTCTCCATCTATGTTAATTGAGAGTTTTGCTGGATATAGTAACCTGGGCTGACATTTGTGTTCTCTTAGAGTCTGTATGATGTCTGTCCAGGATCTTCTAGCTTTCACAGTCTCTGTTGTGAAGTCGGGTATAATTCTAATTGGTCTGCCTTTATATGTTACATTTCCTTTTCCCCTTACTGCTTTTAGGATTCTTTCTTTGTTTTGAACACTTGGAGTTTTGACTGTTATTTGTCGGAAAAAGTTTCTTTTCTGGTCCAATCTTTTTGGAGTTCTGTAGGCTTCTTTTATGTTTGTGGTCATCTCATTCTTAAAGGTAGGGAAGTTTTCTTCTACAATTTTGTTGAAGACATTTACTGTGCCTTTTAGTTGATATTTTTTTGTCCTCTTCTATTCCTATTATCCTTAGGTTTGGACTTCTCATTGTGTCCTGGATCTCCTGAACATTTTGGGTTAGGAGGTTTTGGTTTTTGCATCTTCTCTGACTGTTTTGTCTCTGTTTTCTCTGTTGTCTTTGGCCCCTGAGATGTTTTCTTCCATCTCTTGTAGTCTGTTGGAGATGCTTGCCTCTGTGACTCCTGATTTATTTTTTAGGTTTTCTATCTCCAGGGTTGTCTCTTTTTGTGTTTTCTTTATTGTTTCTATTTCCATTTTCAATTCTTCCCTGTTTGGTTGTGTTTTCCTGTAGTTCTTTGTGTGATTTCTTTAAGAGTTTCTATTTGTTTATGTGTGTTCTCCTGTAATTGTTTAAGGGAGTTTTCTATGTGCTTCTCCAAGATCTCCATCATCATCATGACATATGATTTCATGTCTGCGTCTTGTTTTTCTGGAATGTTTGGCAATCCACTACTTGCTGTGGTGGGAGAGCTCGGTTCTGATGTTTCAAGCTTGTCTTGGTTTCGTTTGCTTATGCTCTTTCGTTTTCCTCTTGCTATCTTGTTATCTGTGATTGTATGTGGTCTTGTTGTCAGTGACTGGCGCCTGTCTCTTCTGTGGATCTGAGGGCCCATGGGTTCAGGAAGAAAATTGCTTCTGAGTGTTTGGCTTTTTGTGGGCAAGCAGTGAGTTCTGGTGGCAGTGACTCAGTTCTGCCTTTGTGGGCTCAGGTGTGTGAGCTCTTGTGAGGCTGTTCTGGGAGCTCAGCCCTCTGCCCACAGGTCCTGAGTACTACTGACGGGGACCTGGGTCTTTCTCTAGGCCAAAAAGAACCCTTTTCCAGTGAATAGAGAACTCTTTGCTCACTGAGAACTCCTGGTGTGCCCTCTCTGGGCCTATGTGTCAGGCTCACCTCTTGTCCAGTTGTAAAAGTTGATTTTTAAGCACCACCTTTCCAGGGCAGATTCTGATTCCCTCTGACAGAGGCCCAGCCCTAACTGTGGGCCAGAAAGGAGCCTTTGCCATAAGTACCGCCAAGAACTCTCTCAACTCTTGTCCAAGCACCAGCCTCATCAGGCGTGTGCCCCAAGGTTCTCTGCTGGTCTGGATGGAAAAGCACCGTGTGGTGCACACTTTTAATTCCAGCACTCACTGGAGAGGCAGAGGCAGGTGCATCCCTGTGTTCCAGGTCAGCCTGGTCTACAGAGTAAGTTCCTGGGCTACACAAAGAAAGTAAAGCTAAAAGCTTGTGTTCTCTCCACCATTGTGCCAAGATTACTGTCAGTTGCCTCCTATTACACTTGAAGGTCCTAAGACTAATATGACAAAATATATTAGACACAAATAATCCTCATTCACAGTTAGCAGCTTTTTCCATTTGACGTTCTTACTTTGGAAAGCTGAGTTGGCCAGTGCAGATATTTTACACTGTCATTATCCCCCCTTTTAGCTTCAAACTTGGAGTAGACTAAGAACTGGGCAACGATCTCTCTCTGCCTCCTTTCCATCGCTCAGCTTAGTTCTCTTACATGGAATTTGCCACTGACAGAGAAGCTGAGTAGGGAAAAGGAGGAACCACTCTGTTGGTGATTCTTGTCTCAGAAAGCTCTACTCAATGAGAGGCCTTTTGCTCCTCATATCTTGACCGCAATTTTTTTATCAGAAAGACCTCAAGAAATTTGGAGTGAGGCATATAGGTTAGTGCTTACTAGCTACCCTCCAACCTGCTCTTTCCTCTGCTTAAGACCTTTAAGAGCATGGCTTTTGGCTAAATTCGAGTGCTGTAGTTCCTTTTGAAGTAGATGAACTTGCAGCTAGATCCCTCAGGCCATAAAATGAATAGACTTTAGCAATGTCCTGCCTGAACTTTGGTGTGGTTGCTTTTTCAGATTTCCCCAAATCTCTAGCTAGAGGATCTAGGGCACATGCAAGGGAAATTTTAACCCACTCCGAGTCTCCCATGATCATCTGGACCTTTGATGCTGCCAGGGAACATCAGGGCAATTTTAAACTAAATTGACCTCAAAGCCAGGCTACTAAAAAAAAAAAAAAAAAAAAAAATCAAGGCAACTCCCACCCCTGAAATTCTTAAGGAATCTTCAATTCTGTTCAGCTACATTTCCTGCTTTATGAATAAACTTCCAGCCAACTGAGCATGTGGAAGCAGCAACATAGGGAAGCATAAATTGTGCAAATGTAGACCTAGGCTTTGTCCCAGCAAAAGTATAGTCCTCTCCCTGCTCTTGTGGCCACAGAACATTTGAGCAAACTGAAGTCCTTCTCTTCCTTTCCAACATGACTGGCTCTGCTCTATTTGGTCTGAACCAAAGGCCCCTGAATGCTAGCAACTGCCAACAGGACATATTCAGGGAGTCCTCCAATTGGGCTGCTGTTGAGAACTCTTTATTTCCCTTGTCAATTCATCTAGATTTCTAGATATATGCCTATTATATGAAAGGGTTGAGAGGCTTAAACCATTGTCCCTATCTGATTCTCCATCTAGCAGTGACCAAGAGATTCAAGAGCTTATTTCTCCTCCAGCCTTTACTGCCAACTATTTTTTTGATTGAATTGAAATGTACTACCTTGGAATTGGTTGATTGATTTGCGTGTGTGTGTGTGTGTGTGTGTGTGTGTGTGTGTGTGTGTGTGTGTGTACATTTGTGTGTGTGTATATATATGGTAATGGGATAAGCTGAGTAGGTTGAAGTCTTCCTTTATCTCTTGATAAAGATACCTTGTGTTTTGAGACACTCCTCTCACAGAATCCATAGCTCTATCAAATTGGCTAGAATCGTTGGTAAGCAAGTCCTAGGAAGCCTTCTGTCCCTGGCATTGTAGGCATATGCCATTGTGTCTGTCATTTCATGTGAGTACTGAGGATCTGAACTCAGGCCCCCATTCTTGATTCTCACACAATTTACTAATGGTGACACTTCCCTAGTCCCTACCCCTAAGAATCTTGTTAGTGTAATCCAAATAGAGGTATCATGTTCCTTTTTATATGTGCATCTCTATTTGTATAGCTTTTAACAATATATAATACACGGTGTCCGCTCTTCCATGAAATCTAATGCTTTGTATGAAACTAATGATATATAATTTTGTTTGCAGGCTTCTTATATGCTAAAAGTATTATTCTCTTTACTCTTTATTAATTAACCTGCTTACTCATCCACAAGTCTATGGAAACTGAGGCCTAGAAGAGATGGGTGGTCTTCTCAGAGGGATGCAGGTAGTGAGTGGCAAAGCTGAGTTTTGGACCTAGTCATGACTGTGGAGTCTACATTTAACGAAGTAGCCAGCGCCCAAATGAAATATAACCAGTAAAGCAGCCTACGCTCTAATGTACAATTTTCCAATCAAGAAAACAGTGCCTTTAAGAGAAAATATACATTCTACTACTGGTTTAACTAGCCTTTTAGTACCATTCAACAACCATGAACTACATACCTTCCCCAATAGTGTTAGAGAAAGGAGATAGACAAAATAATAGCTTTTTCTTTCTTTTTTAAAAATATTTTATAATAAACTCCAGATTTGATTAGGAATGAAATTGACCATCAAGGATATAATTGTAATATTACTATAAAATATTGAGACATTTGCCACTTGTGTAATAATCCTCTCTCCAAATAACATTCAAAGTACTTCCTTCTTCCATCTAAATGTAGACGGTTGTACAACTAAGGGCAAGGACTCATGACCCTTCCCTTCACTTTAATATCTTAAAAGCCCCCCTCAATTTTCCCATCCAGAGTGTCTGAAATGTGGTTTTACTGTCCTCTGCTTCCTGCCTCTCTATCTTGGCCCCAGAAACACTGGTGTGACCATTGCTTCCAGTGAAGATGGAAGACTCACACCCCTCCTGTGAGAAGAGATCTCCATGGTAACAATCAGCTTGAGTAGCCAAATCTAAAATGTTGTATTCCCAGTCATCTTCATCCTGACCTCCCTGGGATTTCTCTGCATTCCCCCAGCTTTGATAGGATTTCAGGCCAAGGGCCTTACTGTCCTGTAGTTGCTCCTCTCCAGTATCAGGGTTCCTCTTAGCTTTGGCTGTGTTGGGTTGCTGGCTTTCCACAGCAGGAGCATCCTTTAGTGAGATCTTCAAGGCTATTGCTGAGAAGGACCCCTTTTCTGTGCCCTCAGACCAAGGAACAAAACACTTGCTTTTTTTTAACACTCTCCAGTGAAGGCCAGCATTCCCACTGTAGAGACACGTTCTCTCTTAGAGTCTGGACTGGGTCATCGGCTACTGCTGCTTCTTGGAATGGTACCCACGCCTGTATCTCCAGAGGCCAGGTGTGATCCAGGGTATTGTCCTTTCTTCCTTGCCATCCTTTATGTTTTTTCTTCTTCATTCTCTTTCTCTTAGCATTGGCTCCAGGAGCCATTTCCTCCCAGGAAGCCTGCACAAGAGGTACAGGTGAGCCTTGAATGTTAACATGTGTGCCCTTAGACAAAGTGAGAAGGGACACATCATCCTTGATCCCATCATTGGCAGCTGGCAAAGATTCGGTAAAACTTACAAAAGAAGCCCAAGCCTGAACTGCCACAGGCCAAGGACTAGTCTCAATATTTTGGTCCTTCTTGGCTCTCTTTTTACAGTGATATCTCTTCTGTGCATTTCTTTCCTTTTTGGCTGCCACAGAAATTCCTTCTAGAGAAGGCTGAACTGATCTTGCTTCAGGCAGCAAAGTGCCTGCTGATTCCTGTCAAAATTGAGCAAACAACATGGCCTTCTCCCTCTCTTTAGTTTTCTCCTTTCCTCTTTGCTCCTTGCTAGAGAAAAAAAAAGCTCCCATAGCAGAAGCCTGACAAAAAAAGGATTTGTAAATGATGCTTGGATCTTTAGATTCATAGGCTAAGAAATAAACACCTTTCATTTCTTTCTATTTCTCCTTTTACGGCTGCTTTTTTTCCTCTCGATCACCCCCACCATTTCTACTGGATGAAACCTCTGGAGCAGCTTCTGTGCATGGGCGCGGGGATTCTGCACTCAGAGAAGAATGAAAGTGGAACATTTCCCTTGTCTCTTCAGTCTTTGCTTCATGCACACTTTTCTGTTCCACTTCAACCTCATGGTATGTAGTGCACAGATGATCTTCAAGAGCAGGGATGCAGATGGGTGGTACCACCCCTGCAGAGGCTGCTGCTACATGATCTGGATCTGTGTCATTTGCCTGGTTGGTCAGAGCCTCCATGGATCTGTGTCATTTGCCTGGTTGGTCAGAGCCTCCATGAGAGTTAAAATGTCTTCATCCATAGTTCTCCACAGAGCAACTTTGCTTTGCTGTCACATCTGCAGCAAGTGAAGCATTTACCTGGAACAGAAAGGCTAGAAGACAATCAAAGAGGGAAAGACGAGGAGAGCTCAAGGTTGTCAAAAAAAAAAAAAGGTATCAAACAGATCTTTACTTCAGTGCTTTGAATGTGGCCCTTATGTGCACAAGCAAACACACACACAAACACACACACACACACACACACAGAGAGAGAGAGAGAGAGAGAGAGAGAGAGAGAGAGAGAGAGAGAGAAAGAAATAAGCCTCAGGAGGTATTCCTAGTTAGAAATCTGAATGGTCTCTAACATGAATTAAAATAGAAATGCACTGTTTGTCTTCTGACAGTCTCTGCTCCCTCGTGTGTATGCTGGTGACTGAGAGTCTCCTTTTAGCATTTTAGTCTTCATTGATGTCTAATTCCTCTAAAGCTGGGATGCTCCTTTTAGATGAAGGGACCATTTATCCACAAAATGCTCTGCATAAGAACTAGTGAAACACTTCCTATATCCCCCTAATGCTTTCTTTCTTACATATAATCAGTAGACTTTGACTGAGCTATTTGCATGTATCTTTTCTTCCAAAGCATATAGCTTTGTTGACCTTTGGACTAAAAAAGAAAGGAAGAAAGAGATGAATCAAGAAGTGATTGGGGCTATAGAGATGGCTCAGTGGTTAAGAGCACTTACTGTTCTTCCAGAGGTTCTGAGTTCAATTCCCAACAACCACATGGTGGCTCACAACCACCTATTAGCAATGGGATCCTATTCACTCTTCTGGTGTTTCGGAAGACAGAAACAGTATACTCATATACATAAGATAAATAAATAAATCTTTTTCTTTTTTTAAAAAAGAAGGGATCAAACTTCCTTTGTTTAGACATGACTGACAGAAAATGTTCAATGAGATACCATGCTTTCCTGGGCCTGGTATTAATCTAGTTGGGGGAAAAATAGAAGGTTTCTGTGTCTCATTTACCTGGATCCTGTTGCTTTTACATCCAGATCAAGAGTTGTAGCCATATCTCTATGAATGATGTAACCTCAATGGACATAGGGGAAGGCCCCATGAATGCTTTCTATCCCGACACCACAAATGGCCTATGGGAACTTTTGTGTAGATCATATTGTCAGCAAATTCTCTTTCTAGTACTTGCGATGTAAGATTGTAGAAAGAAAACTTACATAGCAAAAACTGAACATTTTCTACTTATCACCAAAAGGCTGGAAAGGAGTGTGTGAAGCCATAATGCTAGAAGGTAGTGTGGAAGTTGAGAGCTCTCCTCTTTCAACCCAAAAGCCAGAGAGTTTGATTACCAGTACAGGGTGCCACCAAATAGCAAAGTATGTGCACCGGGTATTTAGCAGAATTTATACTTTTCAAATGTCTTCTCTGATGCTCTGTATGTTCTTTCATTGGCTTATGAGTATATTAAAGAACACAAACTGCTAAGTGCCTTACCCCTCATGGGCTTAAAAAGGTAGGGGTACAAAAGTAGCAATCCTGCAGAATGCTAACTGCAGGAGGCCACGGAATGCCAAATTTACTTTGTTTTGTGCAGTAGAGCCCAACTTCTTACCCTCATACTAAGAGTGTGTCTTATAGCTCAGTGATAAATATTTATCAACCAACCATACAAAAGTGAGTCTCAGTCCAGGTCTCTCCCTATTGCCATCCACATCTATGAAATCATATATGTGTGTATCTTCATGAGGTACTTTCCCCCTTGCATAGATTTTTCTCCTGACTTCTTGTTTGTTTGTACAGATTCATTAATTCGTTCAACAAATGCTGTCAGTGCTGCCATGTGCCAAGCATGCAGCTAGGCGCAAGAGCACACACAATCAAATTTCAAGGTATGGAATTACAGTCAAATTCCATCTGGGTCTTCTATGAACTGAGTACTTTGATTTGAGTTTCGTAGGCTTCCAAATCTCATTTTACTTTTATAGGTATTCTCTTGGTTGGCTGACAGGAATGGCAGAAGACATGCTTTGTAAAGCATGGATCTTACTAGAATAATTTTCAAAATCCAATCCAGGTCACGATTTCTCTTAGTTATTAAGGCTTGCAACATCTTTGCCACCCTGGACTGGCAATCCCTATCTCTTGATTTTGGGTTGAACAAGGAAAACCACTATCTAGTACTATTGAATTAAACAATCCTTTCCAGCTTTTTGGTGATAAGTAGGGAGTTACTCGATGCACATTTGTTTGTGTGCTTTACGGAAACTTGACTTCCATGTGCTGCACTGTAAGGCTGTTTAATGTCCCGTCTCTTGCTGTCAGGAACCAATGCATGTATAGATGTCATGGATAGGGTCTTATGAAAGACAAAGGTTTAAAATCGTGCTGTGAACTAAGTTGGGACCCACACAGTTGAAACAACTGTTTCACTTGGAATTCTTTTAGAGTGTGTGGGGGGTTACAGAAAATGACTTTAAAAAACCAGGATATATAAAGGTCACAATAAGTCAAATGTTCAAGTACAGAAGCACCCTCATATATGGCTAGAGTGCAAAGTACTTCAACAGGAGCTGTGACAGCATTTCTGGGATGGTTTTAATTGCCATGCTCTTATTAGAAATACCTGACATTTTTCTGCCTCACAGTGTCAAATCAAGCAGCAGAATTCACTTTCTTTGTGGAACAACTGATCATCTCTAAAATAAGATTTGTTGTTATTAATTGGCCTATCATCGGCCATGTGTTTGTCGCTGAAACAATTACAGTCTTGTAGAAAGATAGAGAGAGTAGACAACACTCAGTCTCTTCAAACCCAATAGTGAATCTGGAAAACAAGATTGAAAGTACATGATCAGAAATCTTTGAGAAGGTTGAAGAGGCAAAATAGGAAAAATATAGAAGCAACAAAAGACCCAGAGTGATTCCTGCATAGAAGTGGAGGCATCAATGCTGACTTTGAAAACAATGGTAATTATTCTGAAACGTCATTTGCATAATGCAATGTTGACTCTTTGAAATGTTGCTGTGTATCTGTGCATGCGTGTGTACATCGTTCTTGCTTGTATTTTGAGATAGGATCTCACTGCGTATGCCAGACTGGTCTCAAACTTATGATGCTTCTGCCCCAAATATCCAAATCCTGGGAATTACAGTCATTCACCATCATACTTGTCTCAAAATGGGTTTTGGTTGTTTTTTAAATATACTTAGAATTGTACATCAATCACTACTACCCAATCCCAACCTATATTTGTCATCTAAAAGAACCCCTATCTCTGTAAGCATTCACTCCCCTTCACCCAGCCCCTATTAACAACTAGTCTAATTTCTACTGGCATAGACTTGCTCATTTTGAGCATTTCATATTGGAGTCATGGATGCCATTTTGTATCTGGCTTCTTTGCCAGA